>NC_081412.1:695622241-695934524 GCF_030272615.1 Cryptomeria japonica
ATTAACTCTATATCTGTTGTAGTGGTAAATGCCGCTTACTGGATGATCAAGGAAGATGCATCATTTGACCTCTGCACCGGTATGCAAAGGCAACTCCTGTTGAATCTTAAATCAATCAAATAGGATAGTGCATTGAAATTCAAGTTTGGACAACTACTAGTAGGACTATTTTTCTACTTCCAAGGTTACTTCCCTGAAGTAGGAGATATTTAGTGGTCTACGGATCAACCGTTTACCAAGCAAATCAAAGAAAGCCTGCAAGCAGTTGGAACCGACTACCCTGAAGTTCTGAACAAGTACTTTGATGAGTTCATAAATAAGATGAGCCTGAGGATGAGGATATCCAATGACATTGTCAAGAAATATGAAGATGATATCTACTTTATCATCAATGTGGATTAATGCATAATGGAGGCTGTTGAGCCCAGATAGGAAGAAGTAGAGCCTATGGGCTATGAGGTGATGTATAATATGCTAGATAGGTATGCTTCTACCCTAATCACCTCACCTCTTGATCCTAAGGCAAAGAGAATCGACACCAATCTGGAAAGGGTTGCACCAGTTGTAGAACCTCCTGAAAAGAAAGGAAGGGCAGTGCCTTCGGCATCGGCATTGGTTACTACAGCCAGTCCCAAAGTGACCAAGCAGTCACCTGCAAAGAAGAAACTGGTAGCGGCACCTACCAAAGTCTTTGAGAGAAAGAGGAAGACAAGGAATAACTCATCGAACTCAGAAGAAACCATGTCTGAGGAAAAACCCAAGAAGACAAGACAAGCAAAGAAAAAGACAAAGAATGAACCAGCATCATCGACACCAGTAAATATTGACATTTCTTCCTACAAACCTTTGACACATTGTCAAAGAACCATCAAAAATATTAGGAGAAAAGTGTTGAACGATTTGATTGATTGTTTTGATAATTTTAATGATGATGAAAAGGAAGTAGTCAAAAAAGAAATCATTCAGTATTTATGTGTTAATGATCGGTCACCTTCAGAAATTAGATCTGAGACACCAGATTCTTTGTATAATTCCTTAGACAATAAATGGCACATTGTCATAGAAAAGGAACAGGAAATGAGAGAGACAATTTTTGCTCAACATTTTCCTAATGTATCAAATTCAGAACTTTTCAAAGTTATGAATAAATACAAAGGCCTCTTCTTCATGAGAAGAAGAAGACTCCTGTTACTGGAAGGAAAGAGTCAAGAATTGATCAAGAATACACACACTCTTGCTCAAGAAGCTCTTAAGATGCATCATATGGCTGAAGCCAATAGGAAGGCTGAGAAAGAACTGACAATAACTAAACTAGATGAAGTGTTTGATAATGAAGGAAACCCGGTTACTGAATTGATAGACACCATTGATGTTGATGCTCTAGATGGAGAGGATGTTGCTCAGGATACACCATTAGAAGCAACATGATAGGAGAAGCAGGCAGAATGGGTAGAAAACCAAAAGGAAAGTAAGGACAAAAAGGAGGAAGCAAAGAAGCAAGCAGAGAAGAAGAAAGCAGAAGAGGAAAAGAAGAAGGATGAAGAGAAGAAAAGGAAGAAGGAAGAGGAGAAGAAGAAGAAGGACAAAGAGGATGAAGAGAAAAAGAAACAAGAAGACGCAAAGAAGAAGAAAGAAGAAAAGGATAAGGAAGAGAAGAAGAAAAAGGAAGAAGATGAGAAGAAATGGAAATAGGAAGAAAAGAGAAAAGAGGATGAGAAGAAAAGAAAGGAAGAGGAGAAGAGAAAGGAAGTAGAATAGAAGAAGGAAGAGGGAGAAAAGGAAGAGGAGAAAAGGAAGGAAGTAGAGAAAAAGAAGGTAGAGGAGGATAAGGAAGAGGAAAAGAGAAAAGAAGCAGAGAAGAAGAAGGCAGAGGAGGACAAGGAAGTAGAAGCGATAAAGAGCACACAGATGGAGACTCCAAAGGCAACCGGTAGTCAAACCAAACTAGCTGACCTCACTAGTCCTTTTGACCTCTTGTCTACAAACAAATTGTAGCTGCTACAGAGCATTAAGGTTGCTCAGAAAGGCCTTGAAGTGTTAAGGAGGAAGAAGGAGGAAGATGTGATCCAAGCTACGGTGGACACTCTTAAAGGTTTGTTACCCAGTACAAACCTCCCTAGTACTGACTCATCATTGTCACAATTGAAGCTCCTATGCACCATAGTGGATGATCAGGTGAAAAGCCTAGAAGAGGTAGCAGAGGCAAATGCCAAGAAAGAGCATCAAAAGGTTCTCAACATTTCCCTAGTGAATAAGCTTAATGAGCTCCGGTCTGAACTGCAAAAAGCACAGAAAGATATAAGGAATGCTCTGGATGAGGGGAATCTACTACTGAGTAAGATTTGCCAACCCCATCTCTTCTATGATGATGTGCTTGTACAGAAGCAAAAGCTACAAACTAATTTGCAATTATATATGAGTACCTTCAAGCTACCGTATGACTCTTCTACAACTTATGGGTAAACCATTCACTAATTTCACATCTAGTCTACCAAAATAGAGTTGGAAATAAGCAACCAGACTTGAGATTTGTAGGAACTCCAACTGGTTCTACTCCCACACCTGCAGATACTTCAGAAATGTTATTTAAATCTGGGTGCATTAACGGTGACTCAAGAGATGAGCACAATAGACACCATGCAAGAACAGGTCTCCTAGATGTAGATAGAGAAAGAAGTGGCAACCTCCCTACATGAGTCCTAGTCCTTATCTATGAAACCATTTTTGTAGGACTTCAAATCAATTTTTGACAAGTTTTATTCCTTATTGTCATAAACTCTTATTCTTTTAATACTAATGAAACAGGGGTTAGTCTGTAATATTTTGTTGTCATTGTTGGGAAAGGGGGAGAAATATAAATTTTGAATGCTTTCATGTATACTTTCATGTTATTTCTGCTAAGAAGTAGTATACATTGTATTTTCTTTAAAAGGGATAGTGTATATGCTTAGGGGGAGTAATTTCAATTATGGCATATTTTTGTTGTAAAACACTTAGATGTCAAAATTTCCTAAGTGTCGCCATCAATGCCAAAGGGGGAGATTGTTGGCATTTTTGATGATTATGTTGTGATTGTCATTGATGGACACACACTTGCATTGAGATCAATTGTGTATGTATAAGTTAAAGCTCAACCGATACTTGTTCCAACTGGTATGATGCATTGTAGTCCTTAGACTATTGGTGTTTTACAGAAAGTGATTACCGATCTAAAGTGGTATGTTGACCCCAAGAGGTTCAAGGATCTCAAGCAGTATGAAGGATCAAAGTGGCAGAACACATATTTCCCAGTCTTCATTTTGTCAAATTGGCAACCGATATTTTTCTTAAACTGGTATTTTGTATGAACCGGTAATACTCTGTGATGAGTTACCAATTGACATTTTGTGATGAGTTACCATCCACCGATTGTTTGACGGTGCCAACACTTCAACGGTGCTTTTTGTGTCGTGTTACAGAATATGTCTAGATGCATTGAACCTAGGAAATTGTATTGTAATCCTATTGGACCGACATGAAATCAGATTCCTTTATAAGGACATCATGTCTAGGGTTTTATGTTGGTGAAGAAGTGGCTAGGGTTTAAGGTGGTTGATGAGTTAGAGAGAGTATAAATGTATAGACAACTGAAGTAATGCTGGAATGCATTAAGGAATGAGCTATCAAGGATCTAACCAAGCAATCTATGCTATTTGCTAGATCACTCACTTGTTGATTACTTACATCTTCGATAAGTCTGAAGCCCTTAACTGGGTAGGCTGAAAAAGACTTTTGTAAATCCTCTAACAAGGTGGTTCACATCTATGGATCTAAAATCCTCTAGCAAGGTAGTCTGTAATCAGACTTATCTCCTAACAGAGATTGAGATTCCTAATAGGATCTGTTCTAGTAAAGAACATTGTATGACCTTAACCAATCTGACCTTAATTGGTCTGGTTCCTATTCTGCAGATAGTTACTTGTGAGTTCCATCTCATTGTGGTTTTTCCTATTTGGGTTTCCACATCAAAATCTCTTATGTTATGGTGTTTGTTCTTTTATGGGTGAATGCATTATTTTCTATTTGGTTTGCATGTGTGCTAATCGGTTTGTCTACTAAACTATTTTACCGGTTTACTGTTAGTCTAGCAAAGTGTTTAAGTACAAAGATTTTTGGCATACTAATTCACCCCCGCCTCTTAGTATTCATCACAAGTTTCAGACTGTCCTTCCTGAAAATATTTGTTGCCACAGGATCTCCTCAAGCTATTAGGCTTCTGCAAAAAGAGGACTTAGCTCTGATACCAATTGTTAGGAACTGGAAAGGACAACTAAGAGGGGGGGGTGAATCAGTTGTGAACTAGTTTTCAATAAATTGTAATCCAAATGCAAATTATTCCAACTTAAACTTTGCATTGATAAACCATACTTAAGTGTCAGTAAAACAGATTAACAGTTATAGTAGTATCGGTTTAACCTAATGCATAAAACAGAAAGAGAAACAACATCCACAATGCATGACATAGATATTTTGACATGGAAACCCAGTAAGGGGAAAAACCATGGTGGGAAACCTTATCCACAATCAAATGATACTACTATAAATAGTAAGTGTATACAATTGGGGTCTGCACATGCAGAAAGGCCAACCGCCTAGAGCTCACTGCTCAATCAAAAAATAGGAATTACACTGACTACAATTGGATGGTTAAATCCAATGATAATGTATTGCTCAAAATAGCGTCTGTAATGCTAGATTCAATACCGGTTTAAGATCTGAACATGAGTGTCAAACACCTTCATAACCTTTCCTTCAACCTTCAAATAATGTCTGCGTGATTCGTACAAGAATCTGATTATTTTTGCTCTTCAATATTGGCACACACTCATCATGATGATCTTCAATAAGATCTTACAATCATTTATACAAAACCTAAGACCAAATTTATAGGTCATCTCACTAAAGATATTATAATTAAATCAATTACAAATAAGTCTTGATGTGATACAACATGTCGGCTAAATACATTTAGCATATTATCCAATCAATAAACCATTTCCATAATGTGTCATGCTGATCTGGAATAGATATTATGTATCGTTCCATAACCTAGACCTATCTATCGGTTAAGACAAATCTGTCAACCCGATTAGACCAATAAGAAAAACACCAAATCCAAACTTCCAATCCATGTCTTTGACATAACCAAATGATCTCCAAGTTATCATCGATGTTGGTGAACCATATAACCTGCTAGTGAACATATACCGGTGACTATGCATAATCCACTAACCATGTCGTTGAACCATAGTGTCGGTTCAACAGTAAACAATTATAGCCATAGTACCAAATCAATAATGTAGACCTCCAAGAAGATAAGTGTTGACATCAATGACAAAATCAGTGCAACACATGATGAAATCATCCATAATAACAACATATCCATGACTACATATTGAGTTCTAGGTCTCTATCTTTATAATATCCTCCTTTGATAGTATTTTTAAACAATAATATGACTATTTGTATGACTATTTTATGAATGCTTTATGTACTAGCTGCAAGATATTTTGGCATTTACTATTATGATTCCTTAGGATAAGTCTTCTTGCATACATTCTTGTAGCTATTTCATCTTTATCTTCCTGATAATGTAGTACCTACTGCGCTTAATTATTTGTAAGCTCACTGATATTAATGTTGCTGATATTGATCCTTTGTAATCAAGAAAAGTCAACTCTATGATAACACTGACAAGTAGAAGCATGTGATCAGGATAGCGTACACTGTTTAAGTCCATCGACAGAACAGACACTAGCGGCAATGGAGAAATATTGTCTTGTTGATAGCCGATGAGGCTATTGGTACGACTTATCCCGATGGACACTGGAAAAAATTAAAATGCATCGGCAAAGGTTACGGCGATAAAGGCTCATCGGTGTAGACAAAAGCAGTCAAGATTTTTTTTTTTTTTTTAAACTTGGGGAAGGTCGGAATTCTGATGAACACCACAAGACAACCGATGATGTTGCCATACCTGTGATGAAAAAATGTTGCATGATGCAGCCTTGTCTATCATCTTAATCATCAACATTACAACATATCCTTGAAGATGGTCCATCAGAAAAACACACACTAGCGGAAATGGAGAAATCATGTCTTGTCAGTAGCCAATGAGGCTATCGATAAGACTTATCTTGATGGAAACTGGCAAAAGTAAAATGTATTAGTAAAGGTTACAACATTAGAGGTTCATCGAAAAATATTGTGGCAATAAAGGATGAAACGAGGTCGGAATTTTGATGTGTCCTCATCAAACAAGCATGTCACCTAGTGGCAAATGAGAAATCTTGTCTTGCCGATAGCCGATGATGCTATCAGTAAGACTTATCCTAATGGACACTGCCAAAGTAAAAATGCATCGACAAAGGTTATGGCGATAAAGGATGCAATGAGGTCGGAAGTTCAATGTCTCCTTGTCAAAAAAACATATCGCGGGTGCATAGAAATGTCCAACGTGGTGTCATCCAATTTTTGAGGTGAAACCCAATGTGAGAATCACCGACTAAAAAATAGCAACGAACAAATACATCAGAATTCTGATTAGTTGTTTGAATTCCAGCGAACGGTTGTCAGAAAACTACTCCAAATGTACTAGTGTTGGTTGAGTATTTATCAATAATTTGTTTAGGAACCCTCTCTCTGGATTTCATTTCCTTCTAGAATTCCTTGAAGTAACCCCCAACCTTATCATCTCGATGACTACCCAAAGTAGCAATATATTGTTTTAGTTGCCTTCGTACCTAGATATCAAATGCCCATTGTCTCTTCCCAAAACTAGGAGTTTCATTAAGGAAAAATAGCATCAAGCAGACAATAAGATTCCCATACTAGAATGTCCCCTTTTTCTCTCCTTTGATCTTCCCAAGGTTAATTAACAACTCATCTAACATCCATCCACAAAGATCTATCTTTTCATTTTTCCTCAATATTATGTGCGACATATATGCAGGAGCTAGAAATAGAGTTGAGACGACTGGATTGAGTTACCTTATACCCAATGATCATGCTGCCAAATCTGATATCTCTATCAGTGATGGTGTTGACCCTCATTGATCATCGGTCCAAAGTTGTGCTGGTGAGTTTGTTAATCTAATCATTTGAAATATTTTTCTTTGGATGCAGACCAATCTGCGGAAAACTAGTGATGGCCCTAATGGCCTCCTTTGTGATCTTATAAGGTCTATCCAACCAAATGAATTCTCCATGAACTCTACTCAATACATATTTAATGATTTCATCTTCAAATTCATGGATATCAAGAATGCCAATAAACCCTAGATCCTCAATGTTCTTATACTTGGGTTTGATATTTTCAGAGTCTCCCATCAACTTGCTCATATACATGCTCTTGATGTCACTGGTACCTAGATCCTCAATGTGGTAGTGAATGTATGCTCTGACATCTTCCACATAAACAACTCCTTCTAGAACACAGGAAAATGCACCAGCCAAATCATCCAAGGTGGCAATATATAGGCATTTCTTGAAAATTGGCCTGGGACGATCCTTAACCTTGACAAAAATTGGGTTTGCAGTAAAAGTAGTTACAGAGGATGATCTCGCTTCCATGATGAAAGATGATTTCAATAAGTACTTGAGAAATGGTTGTCAATGAAACCCTAAAGAACTCTTCCGATCGTCGGTGGAATCACTGAAGAAGATATCTAATCACACTGAATTGCCTTAGACTCACTATGTATCACTCTTAATCACTTTGAATTCAAGGTGATAAAAAATAAAGTGGATTCAACCTTTTAACCTTCAAGAAACCCTAATCTATCATTGATATGAATGAATTGTGGTGGAACATATTGGATCTTGGTCGAACATCTCCATACCGGATAAACCTTTTCCAATATCTGGAACATCTTCCAGAACCTCTTCCTGGGGCTTATGCAATATTTTCATGAATTTTGCCTACCCCTAAGGCATCTACCTCAGTTACCGAATGAGCTTCCTATTAGTGCAGGAGCAACCTCCTTTGTCGGTTGAGTAACCAAAGCATTCCCATCTGTTGATTGATCACCTGACTTCCTGACCCATTTCTTGATATGATCTTTACCAAATTTTGTTGACCTTTTCTTTCCCTTTCTCATTTGATCCATCATTGTTAGCCAGTGAATTTTTGCTTCTATAGAACTTAGCTATGTGTCCAATCTTGTTGCATGCATAACATGTAACATTGTTGTTTTGAATTGCTTTGTTATAACTAGTATAATTTCTTGATCTACACTAATTAGCCATATGTCCAAATTTTCCACATGCATGACATTTTAAATTCATTCTGCAATCTTCTGTATTATGACCATACTTATTGCATTTAGAACATTGACCGGGAGTAGAATTATAGTTCTAATTTTCTCTATTTCTACATTGCCTAGCCATGTGACCAAATTTATTACAAATAAAGCATCTACCATTAAATTTGTAAGCATTAAGTTGTCTTATCGACTTCTTCTAGTTTTGATCTTTATTTGTAGTACCGAAGCTTTGACCTTGTTCAAATCCAAGTCCACTAGAATCTCCATTTTGTCTTTGGCTTTTCAATAATTCATCAAGTTGTGCTGAACTAACCTTGAAAATATCCTTGTACTCACTTGCAATAGTCAGATCATCTCTTAGAATTATAATTTGTCTTTCAAGTTCTTGTTCATTGCTTTGGGATTGCACTAATTCTATTCTCAACATATCATTTTCATGAGCCAACCAGATGCATTCTTCAGATATGTCTTTCAGAGATCTCTCAAGGTTTTCTTGATTCATCTTTTGGTCTTCAATCTCCTTTGACATCCTCATAGTTAGGGCTTGCATTTCAATCCTCATGACCATGTTCTCTTGACTCACCTTCTGACATTTTTCATTAAGGGCATCTTTCTCTTCATTATCCTAATTTTGTAGAAGTCCCTTCCTCTTAGCTTGAATAGATGACAACCTCTCCTATAGGATAAGAATGAATTCCTTGGCAAAATTCAATTCATCTTATAACTTCAAGTTATTCATCCTTTCAGCATCATAATCTTCAAGTGCTACCTCAAGTTGCTTCTCCATACTCATATCCATGGATTCTAGATTTAGGATCTCCCTCAAGATGTTAGACTTCCTCCAAGGCACAAGGCTTTGATACCAATTGTTGGAATCCAAGAACACTGAGAGGGGGGGTGAATTAGTGTTCTACCGAAATATTCAATTTTAACCTTATTATAACATGCATTCACCAACCAGTAAACTGATACATATGTAATTGAAAGAAGTGAATCAATCAATAAGCCAATCACACAAATGAATACCATAACATAGAGAATTATATGTGGAAAACCTCAAAGAGGAAAAACCAAGATGGGATTTGTGATCCATAATATCAATCCACTAGCCATATGAAAAGATATTACATAATATAGGGGCCTACACATGTAGGAAAGCTTACAGCCTAGAGCACAGTGCTCAACACAAAATAGTCTTACTGACTACAATTACTTAGAATAATAAAACACAAAACTGAACTCATTTAATGCATCTTCTATGCCTGATTGAGTTTTGGTTCAAGCTCTGACTGTTTCGGTTTTGAAACCCTAAACCCTTACTGAAATAACTTTTGCATTACAACATCCTCAATTACATATATTTCCATGATATCCTAACATATCTCTCAACACATTCTTACATATCACAAAATGATCTAATCAACTGACCTATATACCCTTACAATCCTTCATGACTCATGTCAGCTTACATAGATAATTACAAAAAGATTATACATGCTGGCTCATTACATATATACATAAATAACAAAATGAATTGTTGATTGTCGGATCTCCCAATGATGTCAGCCTCTTATACCGGTACCCTATTTATAAGTCATGTTAGCCTTCAATGCCAATACCCATAGAATTCTTCCTACCAATGAAGATACCTTCTGGTCTCGATGTCGGTGCTTGTGAAGTGTCTTCTAGTGAACAACCAAATGAAATAATGAAGCCGGAACATGTTTCCATCAATGACAACATATGAAACCAATCAGATGAGTGTCAATTGCCAACAAATGTGTGTGCTTCCACTAATCCAACAAATTACATCACTATCCCTATTCTCATCATACTTCTCATGATGTGGATGAATCATTAACTAGGGTTACTATTGACCAATTGGAGAAGATTGACAATGAATTTGAGAATCTAAAAAAATGGATGGGTCAACAATACCTAAATAGTGAGACAATCCCCTTGATTGAATGATTGAAAAGAAAGGTGAAAAATGATAAGGTGGGTGTGTTGGCATTTTTGATGATTATGTTGTGATTGTCATTGATGGACACACACTTGCTATGAGATCACTTTTTGTATGTACAAATTAAAGCTCAACCAGTATTTGTTCCAACCAGTATGATGTATTATAGTCTTTAGACTATCGGTGTTTTCCAGAAAGTGTTTACTGATCTGAAGCGGTATAAAGACCCCAAGTGGCTCGAGGATCTCAAAAGGTATGAAGGAATGAAGTGGCACAACTCATTTTTCCCAATCTTCATTTTGTCAAAACTGGCAAACAGTATCTTTCTTAAACCGGTATTCTGTATGAACCGGTAATACTCTGTGATGAGTTACCAACCAACATTTTATGATGAGTTACCATCCACCGATTGTTTGGCAGTGCCAACACTTTAACGGTGCTTTTTGTGTCCTGTTATAGAATATGTCTAGATGCATTGAACCTAGGAAATTTCATTATAATCCTATCGGACCGACATGGAATTAGATTCCTTTATAAGGACATCATGTCTAGGGTTTTAGGTGGTTGCAAGGGTTTAAGGTGGTTGAAGAGTTTTTTTGTAAGTGCGAACATAGAAGAGAAGTTGAAGTCTATGAGAGAAAGGAGAGTGTGAATGTCTAGAAGACTGAAGTAATGCTGGAATGCATTAGGAACGAGCTATCAAGGATCTAACCAAGCAATCTATGCTATTTGCTAGATCATTTACTTGTTGATTACTCACATCTTTGACAAGTCTGAAGCCCTTAACCGGGTAGGCCTAAAAAGCCTTTTGTCAATCCTCTAATAAGGTGGTTCACATCTATGAATCTAAAATCCTCTAGCAAGGTAGTCTTTAATCGGACTTATCTCCTAACAGAGATTGAGATTCCTAACAGGATCTATTCTAGTAAAGAACATTGTATGACCTTAACCAGTCTGACCTTAATCGGTCTGGTTCCTATTCCGTAGATAGTTACTTGTGAGTTTCATCTTGTAGCGTCCTAAAATTGCGACACTTGCAATTTCGACTGCATTTTGGTCTTCACGATGGCGACGCAACACGCAACCTTAATGGAGACCCCAAAACTTGCTCGCGACACTGAAAACTGCATTTTTCAAGCACCCTGGCCTGAACCTCCTTGCACCCTGCTGTCCCGGGAGGTGGGACCAGAGCGCCCAGCGCCCTGGTCCCTCAGGACCAGGGCGCCCAGTGCCCTGGTCCCTGGGTCCTATTTTGGGCCCGGTCTCCTAAGGGGCTCGGGTCTTTTTGTTTGCAATTTGGAAATTACATTTTCTGGTCGGCCTAAGGGCGGGAAAATCAGTCTATCAGCCCTAAATGACAAGTATATAAACTACATTTTCCTCTTTCATTCGATATGATGGAAAAGGCATGGAAATTATACTCAAGCATTCAAGCATTCAAGCATTCCTTCAAGCAATTGATCATTTCAAGTCTCCATTCAAGGCTAAGTGTTGCATTCAAGACAAGGATTCAACCATTGAAGAGGAGATCACTTACTACATGCTACATACAACATACTACATACAACAACATACAACATCTATACCTTCGCACATAAGGATACAAACATCCTTAGAACAAGGTATTAGTACTTGTTTTACAGTCATTTACATTTACAGCTCTTGCTCATTTCTTGGTTAATTCCAAAACCGGGGTTTGACCTAAAGGCAAACCCCTAATCCCTAACCCCCCAATCGTCTTCGCTTTTCTGTGTGTAGGTTGCAGGTACGCGGCTGAAATTGAAGATCGGGAATCCTTGTGCAGAGACGAACCGATCCCCCTTCGTTTGACGGATTTTTCGGAGGACCGTGGCGCTGGGCGCCATCATCCTGACAACTTTTGCTCAAATTTGCAGGACAGCGCCGTATCGACATTTCACTGCTAATTCCAGGTCCGCAGCTTCATACTATATTCCTATCTCAGTTTATAAGTGAATCTTTGTCACTTTCTATGTATTCCTAGCTTAATTCTTCTATGCACATTCTTTACAAAAGAGGGTAGCCTTGCTGTCATAACCCTTGAAACTCATTTAGCATCCAATCTTGCATTGTGTGGGATTGGATCTTGTGGGTTTCAACCCCTCTTTTGAATGTAAAGTCTCTCCCCTAAGTGAAAACCATCGAATCCTAGCGAACCTCCCTTCTCTCTCCTCGGAGTTGGAAGAGGGGAGAACAACTAGTGTTCGATCGCGATTTTCTGCTTTACATTTTGGTGAACCCGACGTGAACATCCTTTCTGATTTTTCATGCTTAGATCTGAAAAAATTGATTACATTTCCATGTTGATCTTTTGCAAAATTTTAGAGGTGATTGCATAAAAACCCTAAAATTTCTTTTTAGTAATTAAACTTGTGAAATGCTTAGTTGTTAATGCTTGTTTCAGATCTGCCCTTCTATTACAAATTATCAATTCATATCTGTGCTTTAATTTTGAAAATTAAGTGGTTAAATGTCAAAACCCTAATTTTTGAAACCCTCTTAATTCAACCTTTGTCCGACAATTTGACCAATCAAAACATCTCCAAATCAGTTGTAACTTTGGATTCTGCAATAAAATCACAATATCCTTCATCCCTGAAAATTTGGAAAAAAGTTGCGAGGACCGTGTTGCACTACGAGCGCCATCATCCCCGACATTTTTTCCAAAATTTCGGGAGCGAGATCTTGCTGTATTTTCCTGCTAAAATCCAGAATTTTGGCTGATTTTGTCAATTATAACACTTTCAAAATTACAGTCAAAGTTGGTCTTGCGATTGCTTGGTCTAAGGCTTCTAATCATTCAAAAATTGTTGAAATTGAAGTTTTGTGTCAAAATTGTGTTCTTACTGTCCTAAATCTGAAAATTGTGTTTGCATTCATTTGAAATTTCAGTGCTTCATTCAAATTCTTACAATTTGTGACTTTTGAAATTAAGTGCTTAATTACAACAACTTTAATTTCCGCTTTCAAAATTGAATTTTGCGTAAAATTGAGTCAATTTTTAAATTTCAAAGTTTGCATTACTCTTAGCATTCCCTCTAAAATCATAACATTCAAAATTGCAGTTTCCCTCTCTTTTTCAAAATTCAAATTTTTGCATTTTTCGACAATCTTGGTAGGGTTCAATTTCGAGATTGCAACTTTAATTTGGCCTATCTACAGATCGTAAAATCACTCAATTTTTTCAGATTAGCTCTAAAATCATCATACCTTTCATCCCTGCAAATTTCAAAAAAAGTTGCAAGGACCGTGTTGCACTCCGAGCGCCACGGTCCCGAACATTTTTTCCGAAATTTCGGGAGACTGTCGTGATTGCATTTAACAGCTTAAATCCAGAAGATTGGCTGATTTTACTGAAAATTGCTACCTCTAAATTCAAAATCTTCTCTCTCTTTCTAGTGCATGAGTTTTACAACAATAAGCCCTACCTACACTATTCCCGTTAGACGAAGCCGTAGAATTAAGTCTTTCCGAGGTTTAACTACCGAGGAGATGGAACCTAATTTGAATAGCCTTTTTAATGAGGACATGGGTAATTCCTCTAATCCTCCTAATGATGAAGAAGCTCTCCATGAGGTTTCTGTAGAACAACTTTCGAAATTGGATAACCAATTTGACGATTTTCGACAATGGATGTCTCAAGAATACCCTGATAGTCAAGCTCTTCCTTTAATTGAGGGTCTAAAACGTATGCTTCAAAGTGATAAGAATGGAATTGATATTTTGCGTGGTATTGCACACATTGTGGATTTGAATGTGATGCCTATGAAGACTTGTGCCGAAACCTTAGGTTATACACAACCTCCTACTCAAGATAATCATTCTATTCCTTTGATGACTTCTATTGCTAGCATACCAACCTTTACATCAAACATAATGGCTACTTCTACACAAGACATTCCTCTTGTGATTACTAGTCACGGGGGCAATCCTCCTTCTTCAATTAACCCTCTTCCTTCATTCAATCCAACTTCTTCATTCATTCCTCCAATGAGTGTTCCTATTATATCTCCACAAATGAACATGATGCAAGGGGGCAATTCGTTTAACCAATCCATTCCTCCTTGTAGTGTTCCTCCTGTCCAATCATCTCCTATGAATAATTATCATAGAGTCCCACCACCTTACTCTTTACCTTCTTTCAATAACATAACACCTCCATCTCAATCTAACACATCCAATATGAATTCTTCGACTGAAGTGACCATTAACAATCTTGCACAAACTGTCTCTTCTTTACAGCAGCAAATTGCCTCCATGAATCAATCTAAGTTTAGTGTGCCCACATTTGACGTTGCGAGCCCACTTTCTCTTGACATTGTTCGAGCTATCCCTCCTAAACATGTTGAAATCCCGCATTTGGAACTTTATAATGGTAAAGGAGATCCTCTAACACATGTTAAGACTTTTCAAATAATTTGTACTGATTTTGCTTATGACCAAAGGTTGCTTGCAAAACTGTTTACTAGAACATTAAGAGACAAAGCCCTACAATGGTATTGCTCGTTGCCTCCTTATTCTATTACTTCTTTTGAACAACTTGCAAATGCTTTCATTCAACAATTTCAAAACAATATAAGTCCTAAAGTTACTTTGATTGATTTAATGCATTGTAAACAAGGTGTTAAAGAAAAAGTGACTGATTTCATTGGTAGATATAAGCATTTGTATGCTCAAATTTCTTTTCCAGTGCCTGACAATGATATTCAAAGAATCTTTATTTCTAATTTACAAAAAGATATTCGAGACAAACTTCTATTTTTTGAGTTTACTTCTTTCCAACAGTTGTGTGCAACTCTTCACAATTATCAACTGACTGTGAGTCAAATGGAACAATCACATCCTATGGCTCCGAGTGATAAGGGTGATAGCAGTCAACAACCATTTGGGAAGTTTAAACCGAACAGAGATTCCATCAAATTCAATGAAAACATCATCAACAATAATGTGAATGCAGCATCAGGTGTGCCTCCTATTTCTAAATTTTTCAAGAAAGAAAGAAAGTATACTCCTTTGAATGAGTCATTGCATAGTATTATGAATAGGTTATTGGAACAAAATGTGCTTACTCTTCCTCCTATAAGACAAATTGATCCTGCAAAGATTACTTCACCTTATTTTGATAACAAAGCCTTTTGTCAATTTCATCGTCAGCCTGGTCATGATACTGAAAAATGTTTTTCTTTAAAGGGTAAAATTCAAGATTTGATTGATAATAATACTATTTCTGTTTCTGGAGTGAATGATAAAGGCAACACATCTGTAGCTCCTCCTAACCAAAATCTTCAGATTTTCACTGATACATTACCTTCTCATACTTCTCATACCTCTAATGCAATTAAGGTTAATGATTCCTCTCTTTCATCTGATGGTCTTGTGTCTATGACCCCGAATGTGATTAACTTTGTAGAGCAACAAGAAATCCCTAAAGAACCTTCCATCACATTTGATTCTAGTGAAACCATTAGGGCACCTGATGGTCCTTTATACATAGTTGCAAAAGTCAAGAATATGCCTTGCCGTGGAGTGCTTATTGATCCTTCGTGCATGGTTAATGTTATTACTGAAGAATTTCTTTTTACTTTGCAATTGAATCAAGTGATCTATGACAAAACAGATGTGATTGTGAAATTATTTGATGCATTTTCTTCTCCCGTAATTGGTTCTATTACATTGCCTATTGAGGTCCATAACAAATCCCTTGATGTGAACTTTGCTATTATTCCTTCATCTGAACAATTTCGTGTGAAGCTTGGCTATCCTTGGCTATCTTCCATGAAAGCTATTTCTTCTCCTATTCATAAGTGTTTGAAATTTCCCCATAATGGTGAAGTTGTTACTGTCAATCATAGTCTCTTTAAACCAGCTGAAAGAACTTCTAGCGTTCCTATTGATTACTTTTGGCCTAAACAATTCCAATCTCTTCCTCCGCGAAGTGATCATCTTTTCAAATCTTATCAAAAGTGGAAAACAGATATGATCTTATCTCTAAGTGAACCTAGAACACCTAAGCTTGACATTCCTATCATTCTTGAGAAGGAAGTTCTTCCTTTGAAAGATAAAACTAATGTCTTTCCTCAAGAAGATTCCCAACCCATCCCTATGGATGTGACTATGTCTATGCCTAATAAACCTTCTAAAAGTAGACCTATACCTCCTCGTCATGATGGACTTGGTCTTCTCCCTAAATCAAATATTCTTCCTTTATATGGAGCAGTTCCTCCTCCTTCTTTTTATAGAGAGAAGAGACCTTCTTCTTCTCCTATTATCCAGCCTAAGAGACCACAACCTAAACACCCAAGTGCTAAGGATGAGAACATTCCTCCTCCTCAGTCTTCTCCACTTCCTACTAAGACTAGACGTAATCGTTCTGCATGTGAACGCCGATGAAAACATCGTCTTAGGGCTCAAGCAACCGCTTCTCCAAATTCACAATCTCCAAAGACACCTTCAACAAGCATTATTCCATTTTCTCCTCAGCCGGACATTGAGCCTAAATCTCCTAAACATAAGATGCATGATGATCTTGATCCTGTGCGAGTTAAAGATCCTATTTTTTTAAATCTTGATGATGATATAGATGAAAATGTTATTCATGATGCAAATGTTACTCCTCTTGCTTCTGATAGTGAATATGAACTTATTGATGTTGATAACCATTTATCTAATGAATTTTCTAAAGCACTTATCCTAGCTCCTAGACAAGAACAATGTGGCTCAGAACATGAACATAGCCCTTGTTTGGATCTTGTGATAGCTCCATCTGCTGTGTTGGATGTTCCTCCTCTAGTGTGTTCCCTGCCTTCCCGAAACATTGATCAGCAAGATCGGGGGGTAGATGATGTGCTAGACTAGTTACATTAGCATAGCAGATTCTCTCCCCCTCTCTTTTGTTACTTCTTCTATATGTTATTCTCATTCTTCTATTTGTTGTCCTTGGTGTTGTCTACTTGAGGACGATGCAAAGCATGAGATCTCTCGGTCTCTCACATGTTGACTCAAAAGACACATGTGTTCCCTTCTTCTAGGTGACCTTCCTTGATTGGGGAATGAAGAACAATTATGCATACATACATATGATATACATGAATTATCATACAGCATACTGACCTCGAGGAAAGTGAAGTCACCTTGTGCTTTATGTTTTGTGTCTATTATCCTTGGGTTTATCTCACACTTGGGGGCTAAATCCTTGTGATAACGTGCTCCTTTCTCATTTCTTATGTGTATCACTACGTTAAAACAATCACCCCCGGTGAGGCGTGTGCGATCGCTTTAACGTAGGGGGGCATACATCCCGTTCATATCTTTTCAAGATACTTGAAAATTTCTTGGTAAATTTAACCTTGCCTTGAAAATTTTTGATATCTTTCTTGCATGACTCATAGTGAGGGAACCTTACTACTAACAGTCATGGTTCTCCCTCATGATCTTCCCTTTTACTTTGTCAATCGAAATCGTAAGATCCTTAGTCCACTGGGGGCTTGGTGTATCTTGCCTCCTTGACGTGGTGAAAGTCTTTCAATATTGTTTCCTTGTACTTTACCGGAAGTATGGGCATACATACTCTCGCTAAAGTGGGGGCTAAATGTAGCGTCCTAAAATTGCGACACTTGCAATTTCGACTGCATTTCGGTCTTCACGATGGCGACGCAACACGCAACCTGAATGGAGACCCCAAAACTTGCTCGCGACACTGAAAGCTGCATTTTTCAAGCACCCTGGCCTGAACCTCCTTGCACCCTGCTGTCCCAGGAGGTGGGACCAGAGCGCCCAACGCCCTGGTCCCTCAGGACCAGGGCGCCCAGCGCCCTAGTCCCCAAGACCATGGCGCCCAGCGCCCTGGTCCCTGGGTCCTATTTTGGGCCCGGTCTCCTAAGGGGCTCGGGTCTTTTTGTTTGCAATTTGGAAATTACATTTCCTGGTCGGCCTAAGGTCGGGAAAATCAGTCTATCAGCCCTAAATGACAAGTATATAAACTACATTTTCCTCTTTCATTCGATATGATGGAAAAGGTGTGGAAATTACTCAAGCATTCAAGCATTCAAGCATTCCTTCAAGCAATTGATCATTTCAAGTCTCCATTCAAGGCTAAGTGTTGCATTCAAGACAAGGATTCAACCATTGAAGAGGAGATCACTTACTACATGCTACATACAACATACTACATACAACAACATACAACATCTATACCTTCGCACATAAGGATACAAACATCCTTAGAACAAGGTATTAGTACTTGTTTTACAGTCATTTACATTTACAGCTCTTGCTCATTTCTTGGTTAATTCCAAAACCGGGGTTTGACCTAAAGGCAAACCCCTAATCCCTAACCCCCCAATCATCTTCGCTTTTCTGTGTGTAGGTTGCAGGTACGCGGCTGAAATTGAAGATCTGGAATCCTTGTGAAGAGACGAACCGATCCCCCTTCGTTTGACGGATTTTTCGGAGGACCGTGGTGCTGGGCACCATCGTCCCGACAACTTTTGCTCAAATTTGCAGGACAACACCGTATCGACATTTCACTGCTAATTCCAGGTCTGCAGCTTCATACTATATTCCTATCTCAGTTTATAAGTGAATCTTTGTCACTTTCTATGTATTCCTAGCTTAATTCTTCTATGCACATTCTTTACAAAAGAGGGTAGCCTTGCTGTCATAACCCTTGAAACTCATTTAGCATCCAATCTTGCATTGTGTGGGATTGGATCTTGTGGGTTTCAACCCCTCTTTTGAATGTAAAGTCTCTCCCCTAAGTGAAAACCATCGAATCCTAGCGAACCTCCCTTCTCTCTCCTCGGAGTTGGAAGAGGGGAGAACAACTAGGGTTCGATCGCGATTTTCCACTTTACACATCTCACCATGGTTTTTTCTATTTGGGTTTCCACATCAAAATATCTTGTGTTATGGTGTTTGTGCTTCTGTGGGTGAATGCATTATTTTCTATTTGGTTTGCATGTGTGCTAACCAGTTTGTTTGCTAAACTATTTTACCGATTTACTATTAGACTAGTAAAGTGTTTAAGTATAGTAATTTTTGGCATACTAATTAACTCCCCCTCTTAGTATTCATCAATTGGTATCAGAGCCAACCTTTCAATAATTTTAACCACTTGGAAAGAGATATAGGGGAATACACATTAAGGAAACTTACTCATTAGCTCACTCAGTGTGAGCAAGCCTATCATGATCTTATGGTCAAATATAAGGCCTCTTTGGTAAAAAGGAGAGAATATGCTAAAAAAATGATGGAGCTATCTGAAAATAGTTCTTCTAATGAAGCAGACATGGAAGCCTTGATTCAAGAAGTAGAAAAGCTGAATGAATCCAATTCCAACCTAAGAAAGGAGTTGGAAGGACTAACTATTCGAATGTGCCAAGAGCTTGAGAACCGGAGGAAAGCTGTGTTGGCATATGCACACTCCAATGAGACATTGTAGGTGATTGAAGGTTTTGTCATTGATGGCAACCTTACAATCCTATGGCACTGACAAGGCATTACACAGGCACTAGCAAGATCAGACTCTACACCGGCACTCAGACCACCGGCACCGGCAGAGAAAGGAAGCATATTGGTACAAAGGCCGATGGGATTTTTGTTATATTATATTTTGTTTATTATTGTTAAATCTTTGTAAGATGACTTGGCATCATTGTAAAATGACTCTTATATATGAGAGATCATTATAGAACATTTGTAAGAAGTGAAAAGAAAAAGAAATATATTTAGGCAAAATAAGGCAGACCTCTTATGTGAATTATAGGATAAGGGTTTATGTAAGAAGTAGAGCAGCAACCGGTACTAGATCTAGCATTATAGATGCTATTCTGAAGTAGTACAAGATACTAGATTTATATAATCCATAATTGTAAGTCAATGAGACTTCCCATTGAGCAGTGAGCTCTAGGCAGTTGGCCTTCCTACATGTGCAAAGCCCCTCTTGTAGCAGTAATATTCTCTTATTGGCCAGTAAGTGAATATTATCGGTCACAAATCCCACTGAGATTTTTCCCACACTGGGTTTCCTCGTTAAAACATTGTGTTATGGTGTGTTTTTCATTTAGTTGCTTTAAATTCTGTTTATTGCATTATTTCTTGCATACCGATACATTGTTATAATATGTTCTACATGTTTTAAGTTAACAAATTCATTTCACCAGTTAGATACTGATTCACCCCCCCCCCCCTCTCAGTATCTATGGGAATCCTAACAATTGGTATCAGAGCTTGGTCCTCTATTTTCAAAAGCCTAATAACTTGAGGAAGATCTTGACACTGGTAGAGATGGAAAATCTGATGAAGAAACTAGAAGTAGCTCTCTCAAACTATGATGCAAAGAAATTGAAAAATATCAAACTAGAAGATGATCTAAAGGCAGCCTAGGATATTATTCAAGCACTTCAAGAAAATATTACTATTTCAAGAAACAAGAGAAGAGAACTTTGTGAAAAGATGCAAAATGAGAATGATGAAAAGGAAACTCTTGATGATATGATAAAAAAGCTGAAACAAGAGAACATGACAACAAAGAATGAGATGCAGGATATGACTATGAGATTTTGTAAAGAAATTGAGGATAGAAAGAAGAATGAAGAAGATTTGACCAGAAGACTAAGTGATGCTACAAATGAAAACACAAGACTCAGCTATGAAAATGATTTGTTGAAGACAGACCTGATGCACACTCAGAATGACTCCAATGAACTGATGAGGTAGAAAGAAGTCTTAGAAAGAGAAATAGATACTACAAATAAACATAAAGAGAAATTCAAGAAAAGCTCAGAGGAACTTGGTAACTTGTTGAAGAATCAAACACCTAAAGGTGACACTTTTGGAATTGGCTTTGAAGTTGGTGAAAGCTCTGGTACTACAAACACTTAGGATCATAGCAAACCGGTAAGGCAACCTAATGCTTATAAATTCAATGGAAAATGCTTTAACTATAATAAGTATGGTCATAGAGAAAATGAATGTAGATCTAGAAATTATCAGAATATCAACACACCCACTGGTCAATGTTCAAAATGCAACAAAGTTGGTCACAACTCTGAAAATTGCAGAATGAATGTGAGATGTTATGTTTGTGGAAGATATGGACACCTATCTAATCAATGTACAACACAAACCGACATAGGTTATGGGAAAGCTATTCAGAAGAATAATGTGACTTGTTATGCATGTAACAAGATTGGGCATATTGCAAAATTCTGTAGAAGTAAAGGATCACCGGCAAACAACAAAGGTCCTAGTTTGAAAGGAAAAGAAAAAGTTGAAGAGGTTAAGCAAGAATTCTCAAAACAATGGATTAGAAAGTCTGACCTAAATATTGTTGGGAATACTCCTCCACCGGTAGAACCAATCAACACTTCACCAGTAGGATAGAGTGATGCTTCACCGGTAGGACAGAGTAATACTCCACTGACAGGAAGCTCTTCATCAAATTGAAGAAAACTTTCTTGAGGGTTTGGCAATCAATGAGACATATGCTATAATTCCCTCGGTTAATGGTGAGAAGTTGGAAATTACTTCTATATCGACAGACAATGTTAAGTGACTACTTAACTGACATGCATTAAATGTGGTAGATGGCAAACAAACATTATAAATTTGTGGTTTTGGCTCCATTTTATTTCACTGAGATTTCAAACATTCGAAGAGCGCAAAATTTGCAGAGCTAAGAGATTTCGAGCAAAGAGGCAAAGCACTTCAGCAATCAATCCATCCAAAGGCAGAAAAAGGTATTTATCATCATGGCATCCTCCTCTACACCTGAATTCATAGAAAACCCTACAATAGTCAAGGTTATAAAATGTCCTGGGCTCGTATTTTAGCTAGTTCCCGAGGTAGCTAAGAAAGATGACAATGTAGGTGCTTTTTCCCAAATTCCAAAAGGAGTTGTTTTCACAGAAGATCCTCGAATATACATTCATTGCAACATAGAGGAATTAGGAGATGAAGAAATTAAAAGCGTGTATAAGACTATTATATGTAAAAATTCCAGTAATGTAAAACCTGAACATAAAATTGTTGAAACCCTAGGATTCACTAAAATCTCTGCATTCCTGAATTTCCCAAGGAGGTGATTAGGATAGTTTTAAGTAGGGTACATGGTTCATTCTTTTGGCTTGATTCAGTACACAAAATTACAAAGGAAGCTGTGAAAGCAGTAACAGGGTTACCTTCCACCGATAACAGACCAAACAAGACTAAGAAGGTCTCCAATGACCTAGTAATGAACTTAACTGGCACAACATTAGATAGAAGGTCTCTGAGGGTTAATGATGTGACTGATATAAATGTGAGATTTTCTAGCATGATTTTAGGGTACAAAGCAACTCATGCAAACAGACTTAACTCAGTTTCCAATTTATGCATTAAGAGTGCTTATGACATGGTTAAAGACAATGTAAAAATTGATGTATGTGAATGGTTAAAAGATGAGTTGATTTATAACTTAGGCAAAAATCAAGAAGGATAAGAAACAAAATTTTAGATTTGGAAATCTACTTGTATGCTTGACACTACACATAACCAAACAGGTTCTCGGTATAGGCAGTAAGAACCTTGGATTTGATATACCGGTAGGAAAACAATTAACAGACCTATTCAATAACATGGGTGAAAACAAAGAAAAGAATATTCATGACTATTTTCAAGCACTAAAGCTTAGGATGAACAAAAGAATCAGACTATCATAGAAATTGTCAACAAATACAAGGATGAGATCTAGATGGAAGTAGTCATCCCAAGAACAATTTGGGTAACAAAGATGGGTTATGAGACCGATGATCATATAATTGAGACTTATGCTAAAGCACTTTTGGAAGCACCAAATCAACCAAAGGAAGAAGTATTTGGTAGTGCTGAGACCACAGAAAAACAAATTCAATCTAAGAAGAGAGTGAAAAATATTGAACCAGTTGTTGATAGTTCTGTTACTTAATATAAGTACAGATCCAATAGCCAACAAGATGAGAAGGGGGGGGGGTGAATCATACAAACTTAATCATCCATAAAAACATCAGATTCAACCTCAGTAACATATATATCAGTCATATAACCAAAAACTGTCAAACATGCAAACTCAAAAGCATATGAACAATATAAACCTCATAACACCAGATTTAACGTGGGAACCCAAATAGGGAAAAACCACTGTGGGATTTTGGACCCACTAACTCTTCTAGAGTATGCTCAGTTAAAAGCAAATCCTGTTAAAGATTACAAACACATTGCTAGATGTGACCCGGTTAAGGGATTTCCCTCAGATCTGTTAGGATCTTCACTTTGTTAGAAGTGACCTTGTCAAAGGATTTCAAAAACTCAATCATAATGTCACCTTGTTAGAGGATTTACATATAAGACTATTAAGTCCACTCAGTTAAGAGATTTCCTGTCACTTTCACAAAATAACAGTGATACAATCTGTCTGCAACTTCACATCTAAAATGCTAAAGAAGATTCCTATTTTTTCAATACAATCTAGACATAGAACTAATCTTGTCTATTTGTTGGGCATAAATACTCTATTATTTTAATAGGTCTTCAAGCTTTTGTGCTTGGTAATCACTATGTAGCATCCCTATGCATACACTTGCCCACATCCATTGTTTATCAACAGTTTCTTATTTATAAACAATATTTTAACCGCTTAATCTCATTGATCACATTTTCCATGATCAATTATAGCCATCAAATCTTCAATCTTGTCCAGGTTCATTGTATCTTTCAATCTAAAAATGTTTTACCCCGCCTTGGAACTTGCACATTCACCTTGGAACTTGTGTTAGCGTAATACAGTTCAATCTGAGTTGTAGATCTTCTTGCCAACTTTCCATTGCCTTAGATTCGCTTAACAAACTTCTTCCACGACTTACCAATCATTGATCCACTCTAGCTCATCAGCTTCTTTCATTAAATATCACATGTAAACATTTAATGCATTTTTTTATAGCTTGGTTACAACTCAGTGAATACTAAACTTCACTTGGTAGACATTCTATCTTCATTAACTGACTGCGATAACCTTAGGGTTTACCGACTAGGTTCTTTGCCTGAAAACATAGTATAGTATTAACCTTTACATTTTACAACATATGTATGATGTTAAAACAATCTAAAACATCAAGATCTCATCATTGTCTAACTCGGTAGTAGTTGCCCATTGAATATATTATCCCCTTATTCATCATATTCTTTCCTGTGTCTTTACCGACTTCTTTATAATCTTCATATCATACTTCTCAAGGTATGGCAACATCATACTGAATTAGAAAATCAATTTCTTGACATCAATGACAAAATAATAATATCAAGATAGTAAAACATCTTTAATCAGTTCTGTCCATAATCATCAACAACCTTCTCAATATCCTTATAATGTAATATTGCCAACAATCTCCCCCTTTGGCATTGATGGCAAAACCAATTGATTTAACCTTTAAAAGATTCGGATTGTTGTGATTCTGAAATGCTTGAAATGCTCTCCCCCATTCATTAGACTTCTTTTTTATTTTCGGTCTTTATTTTAATCTGTAGTCTTCTAGTCTTCTCTCAGTCTTCTCCCATATATTCTCGGTCTTCTCCTCCTTAGGTCTTCTCTCCCTTAAGTGGGTCTTCTCCCCCTGGGTAGGTCTTCTCCCCCTTTGACAACAATGCCAAAAAGAAAAAGAACTAAAACATAATTTCTTTCTGTAAGAAGTTATTTCATGTTGTTGTGTATCAACTGAGTCTCGGTCAGAGCATTTGTCTTCAATTCATGTTCCCTGTATCATTCTCTGTATTATTTCAGTATTAATTCTAGTACACTTTCAAAAAAAACATTCTAAAGTGTATCACTCCAGCATCAACTCCCCAAAAGATATTCAATAGAGTCATCAAAGTGATGCTTTCACCAAACTCGGTCAGTGAGTAAAAGATAGGGGTAGGACCCCTAACTTACTTTTGAGATATTCAAAAGTGTCCTTTGGTAGTGGTTTGGTGAAGATATCAGCTATTTGCTCCTTTGTGTTAACATATTCCAACACCACTTTCTTCTCTTGAGCTTCTTCTCTAAGATAATGATATTTGATAGATATGTGTTTTGTCTTAGAGTGCATAATAGGGTTCTTTGAAATATTAATGGCACTAGTATTATCACATAATATAGTTACTGGCTCGGTAACTTTCTCATTTATACCTTCCAATAGTTGTTTGATCCATGCAATGTTGGTACAATTTAGTGCTTCTGCAACATATTCAGCTTCGGCTGTTGACTGAGAAACACATCCTTGTTTCTTGCTAGGCCAACTCAGTAGTCTTTCTCCTAAGAAGAAAGCTCGTCCACTTGTTCTTTTTCTGTCATCAATGTTGCCTGCCCAATCAACATCAATATAAACTTTTAAATCAAAATCATTTCCTTTCTGATATACTAAGCCATAATCTTCAGTGCCTTTTAAGTATCTAAAAATTCTTTTGATTGGCATCACGTGTATTTCCTTAGGATCTGCAGAGAATCTTGCAACAATACCTACTGCATGTGCTATATCTGGCATGCTGTGAACAACATATTGTAGTTTTCCAATCATAGATCGGTAGAGTGTCTTATCAACAGATGCAGATTCATCATTCTTTGATAGTTTATAGTTGGTAGTCATAGGAGTACTTACTGGTTTTGAATCCTCCATTCCAAATTTCTTCAAGATTTCCTTTATGTACTTGGATTGAGTAATGAAAATCTCATTTTTCATTTGCAGTATCTGTAAGCATATAAAATACTTTATCTCACCGATTAATGACATCTCAAATTCTTTGCTCATTTCATTTCCAAAGTTCTTGCATAAAGAGCCATTTCCACAAAATATAATATCATCAACAAATATGGCTGAGATTAGTATTCCATTTTCATCATTCTTCATGTACATGTTGTTGTTCTCACTTGTCCTTATAAAACCAATATTAATCAAATAAGAGTGCAATCTTTCATACCATGCTCTAGGTGCTTGTTTCAGACCATATAAAGATTTGTTCAATTTACACACCTGATCTTTATTATTGTCTTCAACAAATCCTTCAGGTTGTTCAATGAAAACTTCTTCTTCTAATATTCCATTCAGAAATGCAGATTTGACATCCATTTGATATACCTTGAAGTTCTTGAAAGTCTCACCATAATCAATTCCTTCTTCTTGGGCATAAACTTTGCAAACTAATCTTGCTTTGTTCCGAATGACCTCACCTTTTTCATTTAGCTTGTTTCTGAAGATCCACTTTGTACCAATTACATTTTTGTCCTTCGGCCTTGGGACCAATGTCCATGTGTCATTCTTCTTGATTTGATCAATCTCTTCTGTCATAGAATTTATCCAATCTTCACTATTAAATGCCACTTTCACTATTCTCGGTTCAAATTTAGATATCAAACATGTGTTCTATCTTAGTTTGTTCCTTGTCATCACTAGATCATCCTTATCTCCTATAATCTAACTTGGTGCATGGTGCCTTCTAACATACTTGGCTAATACAGGCTCAGTAGGCTCTGTATGATCTTCTTCATCACTTGATAACTGGATATCTTCTTCATTTTCTTCAATAGTTATCTCGATAGGACTTCTCGGTTGCACATAGACAAATTCATCATAGTCTTCTGGTTCTTTGGAATTTCCTTCATCATTGCTTTCTACAAATTCATCAATTTTCACATTTGCACTTTCTACTATTTTGTTAGATGATTTGGTCAGACATTTAAATGCTTTGCTTCTAGAAGAATATCCTAGAAATGTTCCTTCTTCACTTTTCTGATCAAACTTGCCATTTCTATCATCTTTATGAACATAGCATTTACTTCCAAAGATCTTAAAATAACTTACATTAGGTTTCTTGCCATACCAAATTTCATAAGGTGTCTTCAAAGTACATTTCTTCAATTGAACTCGGTTCAAGGTGTAAACAACTGTGCTTATTGCTTCTCTCCAAAATGTTTGTGGAACCTTCTTCTCAATCATTAGTATTCTAGCACAATCCACAATAGATCCATTTCTTCTTTCAGCTATTCCATTCTGCTGTGGAGTTCTCCGTGCAGAGACTTGTCTTTTTATACCATGATCATTGCAAAATAGGTCGAACTTATCAGATGTAAACTCTCCTCCTCTATCTGATCTAAGACATTTCAGTTGTCTTTCTATTTCATTTTCAACTCTTGCCTTGTACCATTTAAACATTTGAAAAGCTTCTAATTTTTCTTTTAAAAACATTACTGACATCATCCTTGAATAATCATCCACAAATAATATGAAATACTTATCACCATAATAACTTTGAACTTTCATAGGACCACAAATATTAGTGTGCACAAGATCTAAAATTCCCTTAGAAGTGTAGGACTTACTTCTAAAGCTAGATCTTGTCATCTTACCCATATGGCATCCTCAGCACATAGCATTCTCAAGTTTTTCAAGACTCAGTAGACCTCTTACTCGATGCTTCTTACTTATTTTGATCAGATTATCAAAATTAACATGACAAAACCTTTTATGCCATAACCAGGTATTATCAATCTTTGCATGCAAACACTTATTGTGAGTTGAGTCAAGGTGAAATGTTTTACCTTTTGTTTGTGTCCCGGTAGCAGCTAACTTTCCATTCTTGTCATGAACTTTGACAATTCCTTTCTGAAATTCTATTTGGTAACCTGTGTTGTTTAGCTATGCTACACTCAACAAATTATATTTCAAACCTTCAACCCAATAAACATCATTGCATATTGCATTATCAAGAAGTTTTATGGATCCTTTACCTCTTACCGGACATGGTGCATCATTACCAAATCTAACATAGCCTCCATCATAATCTTTTAACATAACAAAATTGTGTTTATTTCCTATCATATGATGTGAGCATCCACTATCTATAATCCAAGAGTCATTAGTGTTTATGTGAGATATTAGGGCTTTTTCTTCATACCTTTCTTCATCTGATCCATCCTTGATAGCCACATAAACAACTTCCTCTGTATCAGTCTCATCTAATTTATCATCGTTAGATTCCTCATCAACAATTAAGCATGCCTTTCTATTTCTTCTTCTGAAGTCTTGGTGTCCTCTGTAATGATTACCTGTCTGTCTGTCATCTCGGTAATCTCTCTTTTCAGTAAAATCTTTGTCAAGATAGTTAGAAGCCATATGTCCAATCTTATCACAATTGAAACATTTCAAAGGTAGTTTTCCTTTATACTTACCTTTGCCTCTCGGTAACCTTTTGGCCAATAGTGCTTCAAACTCTTCTTGCTTTCTTATTTCTTCATACAGTTTGTGTACCTCTTCCATGTTCTTTCGAAATCTTTCACTTGCTCCACTATGATCTCCTTCAGAGTACTTATACATTCTTTCATTGTAATCATTAGATTCATTCAGATGAAAAGAACTAAATGCAGATTCAACTTTATTTACCGATGACCCACTATTATCAAAATTACTTAACTCAAATGCATGTAGCTTACCAATAGTAGCATCCAAGGAAACTGGCATATTAGGTACATACCTCAATTCATTGATTGCAGAGACTTGGATTGCATAGGCAGGTAGAAGGGTTCTTAACAACTTACTTGTTACATCCTTTTCATCAATAGTTCCTCCTGCTCCTTTGATTTGATTTACAATCTCCTTTAGTCTTGTACTATACTGGGTTATGTTCTCACCTTCATTCATCCTCATAGATTCAAGCTGTCCTCTTAAACTATCTACTTTTTCTCTTTGAACATGTTCATCTCCTCCATATACAGATATGAGCTTAGTCCACATTGCCTTTGCATCATTGCAGCCTTCTAGATCATTAAACTCAGAATCGATCAATGTAGATGTTATTTCAATCATTGCTTGAATATGTTCTTGCTTTTCCTTTATCTCTTCTATAGTCAATGGATAGGTGCTTAGTGCAACAAAATCATTCTCCAGATAGTATATAGCATATTCTCCAACTCTTGAAAGATGTAGCTTCATCCTTTTCTGCCATTTAGAGAAACTTGACTTATTCAGCTTAGGTGCATCCCTCTTATATATCTTTGGATCTTTAACTCAAGTGCCTTTAAACTTTTCTTTCAGAGTCCAAATCTCTGATACCAATTAATAGTTCTGATACTTAATATAAGTACAGATCCAATAGCCAACAAGATGAGAGGGGGGGTGAATCATACAAACTTAATCATCCATAAAAATATCAGATTCAACCTTGGTAACATATATATCAATCATATAACCAAAAAACTGTCAAACATGCAAACTCAAAAGCATATGAACAATATAAACCTCTTAACACCAGATTTAATGTGGAAACCCAAATAGGGAAAAACAACTGTGGAATTTTGGACCCACTAAGAAATATACTCCTCTAGAGTATGCTCGGTTAAAAGAAAATACTATTAAAGATTACAAACACATTGCTAGATGTGACCCAGTTAAGGGATTTCCCTCAGATCTATTAGGATCTTCACTTTGTTAGAAGTGACCTTGTCAAAGGATTTCAAACACTCAATCAAAATGTCACCTTGTTAGAGGATTTACATATAAGACTGTTAAGTCCACTCGGTTAAGAGATTTCCTATCACTTTCACAAAATAACAGTAATACAATCTATCTACAACTTCACATCTAAAATGCTAAAGCAGATTCCTATTTGCTCAATAAAATCTAGACATAGAACTAATCTTGTCTATCTGTTGGGCATCAATACTCTGTTATTCTAATAGGTCTTCAAGCTTCTGTGCTTAGTAATCACTATGTAGCATCCCTGTGTATACACTTGCCCACATCCATCATTTATCAATAGTTTCCTATTTATAAACAATCTTCTACTTGCTTAATCTCATTGATCACATTTCCCATGATCGATCATAGCCGTCAGATCTTCAATCTTGTCTAGGTTCATTGTATCTTTCGATCTAAAAATGTTTTACCCCACCTTGGAACTTGCACATTCACCTTGGAACTTGTGTTAGGGTAATGTGATTCAATCTAAGCTGTAGATCTTCTTGCTGACTTTCCATTGCCTTAGATTCGCTTAACAAACTTCTTCCATGGCTTACCAATCATTGATCCGCTCCAGCTCATTAGCTTCTTTCATTAAATATCACATGTAAACATTTAATGCATTTTTTTATAGCTTGGTTACAACTCGATGAATACTAAACTTCACTCGGTAGACATTCTATCTTCATTAACCAACTACAATAACCTTAGGGTTTACCGACTAGGTTCTTTGCTTTATAACATAGTATAGTATTAACTATTACATTTTACAACATATGTATGATGTTAAAACAATCTAAAACATCAAGATCTCATCATTGTCTAACTTGGTAGTAGTTGCCCATTGAATATCTTATCCCCTTATTCATCATATTCTTTCTTGTGTCTTTACCGACTTCTTTATAATATTCATATCATACTTCTCAAGATATGGCAACATCATACTGAATTAGAAAATCAATTTCTTGACATCAATGACAAAATAATAATATCAAGATAGTAAAACATCTTTAATCAGTTATGTCCATAATCATCAACAACCTTCTCAATATCCTTATAATGTAATATTGCCAACAGTTGTGAGAAGAGGTTCTAGACAGGCTAAGGCTATTAAAGAAGATGTACTAAAACAAACCAGTATCACTGAGGATGAGCTAGGAACTCTACAGCCTAAAACTTACCTATCACCAATAGCTACTTCTTCAGAGAGTGACATGCCTGTAACTTTCAAAAGAGTTGTGAGGAAAAGGGATCCTTCACCACCATCCACACCTTCACCTAGAAGGACTAGACAAAAACAACAGGCAGTGAGGTCTCCGGTTAGAAAGACAACACCAAAGAAAAAGTTGACACCAAAGAAGAAGAAGACTAAACAAAACATGGCCCCTCTTGAAAAATTGCTATATGAAATCACAGAGGAAGGGAAACTCAAGAACATAGGAAAGGTCTATGATACAATGTCAGCAGATGAAAAAGAACAAGTTGAAAATAGTGTCATTTTACACATGGACATCTATAAGAAGTTCTTAAAGGAAGTGATAGATGATCTACCAGATGAATTGTTCAAAAGACTAGAAGTAAGAAGACAAGCTGTTGTAGAGCTTGATAAGAAAATCAAAATTGAAAAGTTACTTGCTGTTTACCCAATAAACTCACCTAAGGAGGTAGATAACTTAATTGCAGAAGCCAACCAGTCATTATTCTCTATTGCACACTGGCATATTGCATTAATGGTTGGAAGAGTGAATGAAGTAATAGAGGAAACAAAAAATGCATGGGACATATTCCTTGTTGAGAAAGAAAAATAGGAAGAGTACAGGAACCCCAAACCATTAAAGGTATACTAGAAGGAGAAGGACAAAGGAAAAGGAAAGGTTGGTGGACCTCTAAGCATCAAAGTAAAAGACTACTCCCACCGCCTCCAATTACATCACTGGTAACAATAACAACTACTAAAGATCAACCGGCAGATGAGAGTATGGATATAGAGGATACAAATCCTAACCTTGAGGTACTATACATAGTTGATGTTGATACACAAAAGGTCAACATTGTGATAGACAAAGATACAACTGGCAAGATAGATATGGCTAGTGAGCCACCAACAACTGACAACATTGACAATATTGAAAGAAAAGTTGAAGTTGATAACACAGAGCAATAGGTAGAGACTTGGACTAAGACTAAAATAGAGCAACAAATAAAGAGACAAGCTTCGAAACAAGAATAGGTTCACATGGAAATAGTACCACCGGCAACATGAGAAGATCAAAAACCATTGCTTAAGGAAATGGAAACATAGACTAACCTACCAGAGGTCACTTTAAGCTTGGTTACTTCCTCCACCAGCAGAATTCAGAATGTTGGTTCCTCCTCAACAGGCTACAAATCAACAAATGTAACTGAAGTACTTTTGGACTCCATCAAAAAGATAACAGATTGTAGTTCACAGGCTTATAAAGCTATAGATGACACAATCCCAATTTTGAAGGTGATAGCTCCTAACTGTAACATAGACAATAACGATTCTTTAAGCCAAATTGACACTTTGTGTAAATACATCACTGAGAACACAGTGACTATTGAGAAAATAAAGGAAGAAGCATTGAAGGATAAGTTAGAAATTGAAAAGCAAAAATTCTTGGAAGATCGGATAAAGAAGTGTACTAGAGAATTGACACACTTCTACTAGAACTATGTAACTTATTGAAGGAATTTAAAACTCTTTACAAAGATACTTGCAAGACAAACTTTTTGATAGTAGATGTAGATAAGAAAATGAGCAAGTTACAAGAAGAAATCAATAAACTTGCATACAATTTTGTTAACTCACCTGATACATTATCAGTTTTTGAACAAAGGATAACAAGTTTTGAGGAAGAGTTACTTAAGTTAGAAAGAGAAAAGGAGAGAATAGTAAATAAGGCAAAGAATTTGAGACTAAGACTGAGTCCAAGATTGGACTATCTAGCATCATTATGAAAGGAAATATCTGAGGCACTAGTACAGGGACAAAGAACACCGACAGAGCATATGCAGCACCTCATCGGTACAATTCAAAGAATAGGGACAACAATAAAGGACAACAAGAAGTTTATGGAAAGTATAAACTTGATTTTGGGAGATCTTTTTCAAATTGTAACCACCCAGTTACAAAGTTGAGACTACAACTCTATTGACATCTTGACAACATTTGTCATTGATGCCAAAGGGGGAGTAGTAGTATGAAAAAATAACTGGCAAAAGACTTATTTGCTCCTGGGGAGTTCTTATATTTTTGGTAACATATTTTTGGAAAAATTTTTGGATTACAAGTTTTGGATACACTTTTGAATTTTCTCATGAGTGTTGCCATCAATGCCAAAGGGGGAGATTGTTGGCATATGCACACTCCAATGAGACATTGTAGGTGATTGAAGGTTTTATCATTTATGGCAACCTTACAATCCTATGGCACTAGCAATGCATTACAATGGCACTAGAAAGACCAGACTCTACACTGACACTTAGACCACTGACACCGGTAGAGAAAGGAAGCATACCGACATAGAGGCTGGCAGGATTTTTGTTATATTATATTTTGTTTATTATTGTAAAATCTATGTAAGCCGACTTGGCATCATTGTAAAATGACTCTTATATATGAGAGATCATTATAGAACATTTGTAAGAAGTGAAAAGAAAAAGAAATATATTTAGGTGAAATAAGGCAGACCTATTATGCAAATTATAGGTTAAGGGTTTATGTAAGAAGAAGAGCAGCAACCAGTACTGGATCTGGCATTATAGATGCTATTTTGAAGTAGTACAAGATACTGGATTTATATAATCCATCATTGTAAGTCAGTGAGACTTCCCATTGAGTAGTGAGCTCTTGGCAGTTGGCCTTCCTACATGTGCAGACCCCTCTTGTAGTAGTAATATTCTCTTATTGGCTAGTAAGTGAATATTGTGGGTCACAAATCCCACCGAGGTTTTTCCTACACTAGGTTTCCTCGTTAAAACATTATGTTATGGTGCATTTTTCATGTGGTTGATTTTAATTATGTTTATTGCATTATTTCTTGTGCATATCGGTACATTGTTATAATATGTTCTACATGTTTTAAGTTAACAAATTCAATTCACTAATTAGATACTGATTCACCCCCCCCCCCCCCCCCCCCCTCTCAGTATCTGTGGGAATCCTAACAAGCTAAAGATCTGGTAAAAAACAAAGATCATGAAATTTCCAAGCTGAAGCAAGAAATCAGTGCCCTAACTGCTCAACTCCATGTGAACAAAGTGGAAAAGGAAGACATGCAAGGAGAACTGAACATAGCCATCACCAAGAATGCAAACTTGATGGAAACAAATCCTTCTATATCCAAAGAACTCTCTGAGTCAAAGGAAATACTTGCTAAGTTCAACAAGAGTACTGTTAAGCTAGAGAAAAAGCTTGAATCAGCCAAACCTATCAAGAATACTGATGGACTTGGTTACTCTAGTCATGAGAAAGGTGAGACCTCTAGTGCAAATGGTGAAGCATCAAAGAAGCAACCAACATTCAAAGCTAAAGGTAAGCAAAAGTTCAAACCTATTTTTTTTAACTGTCTTAAAGAAGGACATACTGCTAATGTATGTAGGAGCAAAGCCAACAATAATTTTCCTTACTTTATAAACAATGTATCTAGATCCAATAAGTTCAATGGTAATTGTTATGCATGCAACAAGTTTGGGCATAGAGCATCTAAATGTAGGTCTGTTATGAACAACACTGGAAGATATCCTCAGAGGACTCAAGGAGTTGATCTGGAACCCTTTGTGAACTAGAATCACAACTGGTTTAACACCTTTAATCATCAGTCAGGAAGTGGTGGCTATCAAGCGACAACCAGATGGAGAGAAAACTATATGATAGGAATTTGGAAATCATCAAAGCAAGTATCAAATTAGACTAGCTCAATCACGAGAACTAAATTGCAATGATAACAATCCTAAAAACATCCAATAGAAAACATGAAGACAAGATACTCAAAATGAATTTAAAGCAAACCAAATGCAGATATCTCCTTCAAAATTCTCCATTGTCCTTCTTTCTCCTTCAAATTGCTTTGTTTGTGGATCTCACCTACAAGTGCATAAGCATGAGATGAAAGCAAGATTGACAAGACAACATAAGGATACTAGAAGCGTGATTGATTGATTGGGTGGGGGGTCCTTTATTGAAGAAATTCATCCAATTTATAGATAAATTGGAGAAAAGACAAGATTAGCATGAAGAGATTTGAAAGGAAATTTCAAATCAAGAATGACAAATATGACAAATTATGACAAAATTGACACTTTCTATGCAAGATTGATTGATTGACAAATTATGACAAAATTGACAAGGTTGCTATGCAAAATTGCTATGTCATTCCCATGAAATTAGGAGAAATATTAGAAAAATAGGAGAAAATAGAAAATTAGATGAATTAGGAAATTAGGAAATTAGAAATTGATGAAAATTAGAAAATTACGAATTAGGAGAAATTAGTAAATTGGAAAATTAGGTAAATTAATTAATAATTTTTCAATTCATTAATTAATTCACAAAAAGAGGGAGGAATTAATTAGCCAATTAAATAAATATTTAATTGTGACAAGAAGACTTAGGATAAATAAATAAATTATTTAACCTAGAAGGAAAATGACAATCAAGATTAAATGAATAAATCATAAAACCTTAGAAGATGAATTAGAAATGCAAGGACGACAATTAGGTCTTGACAAAAGATAATTGATGTCGATTCAATCATGATTTTGATTGACAAAGGTCCAGTGCTGATAGATGATTGAGATTGATAGATTGACCAATATTGATAAAGAGATCAAATTGACAAGCGCCAATTGACGAGAAACAATGACTAATTGATCCAAATTGATATGATTGAAAAGGACAAGGATCGATGACAAATCGATCGCAAAATGACAAGATTGACAAGTTGATAAGAGATTGACAAGGACAAGGATCAATGATGAATTGATCACAAAATGACAAGATTGACAAGAATGAGGATCGATGATGATGTCAAAATATGACAAATGAGCACGCACATTGATGCGATAGGATAAGATCGACCAAAATCATGACTGAAGATTATTATTGACAAGACCAAATTTGAAAGCGAGAAAAATGAAGAATGCAGAAGGAATCAATGCTGGCAAATGATAAAGACCAGGTGCGCAACATAGAAGAAATGTTAATGCGATGCAAAAACCCTAAAATATGGCAATGCGCAAATGTTAAAGTATGACTCCGCAAGCGTTGACCATTTTTAGACATCTACATTTTGCCCCTCTTTGAGACAATGCGATTCTAAGCGTTGTTTCAAAGAACAATAATGAAAATGCCCTAGACAATAACAATGACATATGCATGCCCCCTCGAGGAATTGGCCGGAAACATCCAGAAAAGAGGCCAATTGATCGATAAGAATGATAGAAAATGATAGGAGCAAATAGACTAAAAATCAGGGATCGGATACACAAATGACAAGCAATTGAAGGTGCAAAAGACCGCAACCAACATAAGATGGAGAGGGTGCACATCCATCTATGCATTGACAAAGATCTATAAATGAGACAAGGAGAAGGAAAATAGCTCATTTGCACTAGCCAAAGTGGAGGATTTATTGCTTTGGAAAAGGACCCTTGCAGAGAGATGGCGAACATTCCAATGGTAGATCATGTTGGGGAATGTGTACACACCTACATACGACCGGATGATGCACTGGCAGTGGTATGTATCTCAAAAACCCATATTGTCAATTTCATGAATTTTACTGGATTGCGGGACATTGTGGGGCCCACAGGGAAGTCAAAACTGGACATCTGCGCTTGCGTGGGTGCATCCTATGCTTGTGTAGGATGTTTTGCATGTGTAGGGTACACAGGCATAGCTTGATGCTGCATAGGCGTAGGACAGGGTACACAAGCGCAATTGTGCACTAAGGACCCTAATTTGACCGAAAACAATGTGCCAATGATCCCGAAAAGGGAGATAAGGGTAGGATAGGTCAAAATAGATAAGAAACACCCTGATTTGCACATGAAACAAGGAAATGTAGCCCATAGGAGCAAACCCTAAAACTGACAAAATGTTCCCCAATTGTGATGCAGAGTTGACAATATCCACTGATTACGTGGGAGAACAAACTCGATTGCTTCATGTTACGACATAGACTCAGGAGCACAGACAAAGATACATTAGTAGGACTTGGATTATACTATATCACATTCATGCCCGAGATTAGGGCAAACATAGGACTGCTTATCGCATTGGCAGAGCGATGGCATTCAGAGACTTCCTCATTCCATCTACTGACTGGAGAGGCGATGGTGACACTAGAGGATGTGTGGTGAATCCTCCGCATTCTGATTCATGGGGAGATGATAGAGTATGACCCAGTGACAAGGAGAGATGCTTTGTGCAGATTATTTGAGTGCGACGTAGATGATCTGGATATCATAGAGAGGGAGATTGGCTGGGAGACCATGGCATCAGAGTATGATCAGCGATATGTGGTCATAGCAGTGGTTATAGCATGCCTATTAGCAGGGACAGATGAGGACATGGATTCCCTATTGGATGGGGAAGAGTGCTAGAACAGATGGTGATAGAGGGGACTGTATATGCATGGGGACCATGTGTGCTTGCTATGTTATATTTTCAGCTACATCAGATAGCATATCAGGGGGTTCAGACTTTGAGCTATGGGGTCACACTGTTACAGGTATGGGCATTTGAGCACATAGCCATATGTCGACTGATTGCAGAGAGATAGGTAGTACCACATTGACCATATGTGTACTGCTATGGGGGTACATTGAGACAGGGTTCGTTTGGATATATATTGTATTGGCGAAATGAGCTAGACAAATTGAGAGAGTTCACACGGAGGCCATATCTTGATTGCCCTAAATGGTCAAATGATAGTGATGAGCTACCATATTGTAGATAGGAGAGATACCTGATTGGGCAAATAGTGAACTGCCAGAGAGTGATTGAGATGTACCTACCAGAGAGAGTCAGACAATAGTTTGGAGAGAGGCAGGATGTACCAAGAGGGACTGCACACTTTGCCTAATCTCATAGAGAGACGAGTCAATGGGGGAGGATGATTCAGCCACACATAGCATATACTGACTTCACATAGCTACAGTAGAGACAGTGGGATTGGAGATCAGATGTGGTGGATGTCAGGACGATAGAGGAGTATGAGCGATGGTTTGCACAATGATGACCTATACCATTGATAGATCCTGATATTCTGGTACCTAGGAGACAGGAAGACTTCCCACGCGCTAGAGAGGAGGAGGGAGATGATGAGGATGAGGAGGATGACGAGGACGAAGGTGATGATGAGGATGGAGGGGATGAGGATGAGGATGAGGAGGATGATGAGGATAGAGGTGATGATGAGGATGGAGGGGATGAGGATGACGAGGATGATGAGGATGAAGGGGATGATGAGGACGGAGATGAGGATGAGGAGGATGAGCTAGATTCAACCAATCAGGAGGCATTGCAGGATATACCCATAGAGCCAGAGATAGCTAGCATAGAGGAGATGGAGATATGTAGGGCCACCATAGTGGGTCAGCATGATCACATTGTGACATTAGAGAGACAGAATGCTATCTTGAGGACAGAGTAGGATCAGTTCAGAGAAGAGATAGCCAGACTTATAGTGGCTCAAGATACAGCAATAGCCTAGGCATAGCAAGTAGAGCAGAGAGTGACCGAGTATATTGGGTCAATTAGGGATGCCAGTGCACATGAGATGGCACAGATGTTGGTAGAGACCGGAGAGGACATACGCCATTGGAGGACACTATACAAGAGTGCAGTTCCACCAAAGTAGAGAGCAGTGTCATATCACGCACAATCAAGGATAGAGAGCAGGCCACATTCTCAGAGGGTAGTGAGTAGCATGGGGGTGAGTGGACCTAGGAGACCACCATAGTTAGGACCAGGGGTAGGAGGGACATGCTCCTTACGATGTATGTAGCCTGCGGGCCATACTTAGGACAGACAGTCCAATTTTGTACTCTAATATTATTTTGATATATGATATGATATGATATGTAGCTATATGATGGGATGCAATGGGTTATAGCTTATGGTTATGTTCCATGTATGGATGGCTTATGCACTGTTTATGTACCATTGTGGAACATGTATGAATATATTTTTATGTGTTTTTGATGCATTTATAATATGAAATGGATAAAATGCTTGATATAATGCAAATGTACTAACCAATGAATGTAGGATGCAGCGTATGATTTTGGAGATCGAAGAAATAGACCGAACTGACTACCCAAACTGACAGAAGAAATGTTAGTAAGAAAAAAATTTAGATAGAGGACAGTTAGAGATGAAGAAAAACTTGCTTTCACCAATGCACAGAAGTAGGTGAGAACCTTTATTTAATGTAGTAAAACGGATGTAGAGCATCATGGCATTGAAGGCCAGAGCTGAAACACAACCCTTATTGCAAAAGACAGACACATTGCACACAAGGAATGAGTGAAGCATCCTAGGGTGCATACATCAAGGGTCGAGGTATGTGCGGCATTCACAAAGTGAACGTACTTATCACAGACACCCAATGATATAGTTGCCCTAGTTTGTGACAAACATTCCACAAATAGAAAACACCAAAAAAAAAGGGACCATGAACCATCTTGGTCACTCTAAATCACTTAGTGACATCATCGAGCAACACAGGAACATGATCGAAGATAAATCAATAAATGATAAGACTCGCTAATTCCAACAAGTCAAACAAACATCTTGATCTTCATTGTCAAAAGTTGAAAGTGTTGATAGGACGATCATGCTGTCTGGTTTCAAGGAATGCGGTACCCTGTCTAAGACAGGACACAGTCTAGTTTCGAGCATACCACACCCTGTATAAGACCCATGATAGTAGTAACAAGGATAGATAATGTTGATGCTGATGTTTGATTGATAAGACAATGTTGATCAGTTTGAATGCTTGGTTGAATAGTTCATTTGTGAATGCGTGATTTCATTAAGGCACAATGTTTGAAGCGAGTGTCGTTGGAGGTATGCTCAGTGATCTATCTATGCACAGAGGGTACCATTTATTGAAAAAATGAAAAATACCAAAGGAATTGTTTTTGGATTTTGATGTTTTGAAATTTTTTTGTTTTTTTTTCAGGACTTTATTTGACTTTTTAGGGAGTTTTTTCAAGACATTATTTGATTTTTAGGGATTTTTTTAGGAGATTATTTGATTATTAGGGATTTTTTCAGGACATTATTTGATGTTTTTTTCTTTGATTATTTCTGGACATTATTTGATTTTTATGATTTTTTCAGGACATTTTTCAATTTTTATGATTTTTTCAAGACATTTTTCAATTTTTTTTTTTTTATTATATCAGGCCATTTTGATTTTTTTTTTATGATTTTGCCCCCAGTGTCTAGCAAGGCAAGGAATATGACAGATGGATAAATAGGCTTGCTGAAATGTTGGTGGATAGAGGGAAGACAAAGGCCTTTTATTATGGAGACAATACAGATGCAATTTTCAAGGGCTATTGCGTGATGGGACAAGAGATTGGATATGACAATGTAAAGCAGTGACATGGCATGAGGGACATGCCAAGAGGTTTTTGAAACCATGTTTAAATTTTGCATCCTTATGTCAAATCAAGATCAAGGAATGAAAAAGAGTGTATGGATAGTGATAAGATATGGATAGGATAAGGGACATGGACTAAAGGTTGGGATAGGCTAAGGGATAGTGGCAGAAAGTTGCAATAACTTAGGGAATATGGATGAAAGGTTATAATAAGCAAATGGATAAATACCAAAAGCTATGATGGACTAAAAGCTGCAAACAAGATGCATGATGCTCATGACAATCCTCAGCCTTGTCAAGATCAAAGGTGGAAAGGGAAACTGGACATGAGGGACAATAGGATATGAAGGCTAATGACAAGGGTTTGATAGGATAATGGAACAATGAAGGACAAAAGGATATGATAGGATAAAACCTGTCCCCAAGTATGACATACAAGAAGTTCATAGATTACACATGACACCTGTTTGCCAATTTTTCATCACGGTACTTGCCCAAGGTGCCTGTTTGCCAGGTTTTCACTAGTGGACAAATTATTTTTGCTTTACTTTTTTTTTTCTTTTTCTTCATTTTTCACTTTTTTTTTTTTTGTATTTTGACTTTTTCAATAGAAGATGGACACATGATAGGGAATGGAAGAAGGACTCAAGTGACTTTTTGTTTGGATAGTAGCCTTGAAAAAAATGGACCATGACCTTTAAAAGTATGCTCAAAGACGTTGGTAGGATAAGGACATGGAAAATGAGATGAAACTAAGGCAAGGATTTATGCAAAGGATGGGATCAAAGGGATCGAAGGATGGAAAATATGCATTGGATAATGGATAGGGTATTAGAAGAATTGGGCTTCACTGGATAGAAATGTTGGCAAGATCAACATTGGAACACACCTTGAGGGGTGGTCAATTGATGGAGGAAAAATGGATCTCAGATTGTGAGATTTGGATGGAGGAATAGCTTGGGATTTTGGGACATACGGGCCCAAAATGGATGAAGAAGGTGATGGAGGAATAGACTTGGAAGGGTTGGATGGAGGAATAGCAACTTTGGATGCCAAGTTGGATGTTTCTTTAGGCTTTTGTGCTTCAAGGAGTTGCTTAGGGATCCACATGGTTTTTGATTTTTCATGCTTTTGTGGTTCCTTGGAGTGCATTGCTTGCACAAGGGATTTAGGAACCCATATATATTTTGACTTTGCTTGATTTTTCTCAGTGGGCCTTTGTGGTCTTTTGGATATTTCTTTTTCTTTATAGATCATATTGTTCTTTGTTTTGACATGTCGATTATATTGGACATGTTGATCCTTGAATACTTGTGGATTGCTAGACTTATGACGTTTATACTTGGCATCCAAATTGCTTGGAGGGGGAAAGGAATGCATGGATGGATATGAATGAAATGGAGTTCTTTTGGATTGATGAAATTTACTCAAGGATGTGTGCCTTTTCTGACCTTGCATAGAGGATGACGGGATATAAGGACCTAAGATGGATGGAAAGTATGATGGGGAAGGTGTATGCTTTGATTTTGATGGAGGAATACCAACGTCTTGAGAGTGAGTTGTGTAGACATGACCCTTAACATTTTATTTAACATGAAGGGATTCTTGCTTATGGAGATCTATGCCTTTGCCTTTATGAATATCTTGACTTGTAGGATACTCTTTTCTTTGGGAAGAAGACGCGAGTCCATTGTGAGGTGGATATGATATGAGAGAAATAATGAGATCTTGAAGTGGATCAGATTGCACCAAAGTGGAAGAACCCATTATGCATGTCGAGGGTTCATGAACATCTTGCACTGACATGTTAGAACCATGAGGGGGATTAGGATCATGAGGGGGACTAGGATTGTGTAGTGGACATGGTTCAATGATAGACTCTTCAAGAGATGGAATGGGAGAAATAATGGATCATCAAAATAAATGGGATCTTGGAGTGTATATGGAGCATTAAGACAAGGAGATGGAGGAACAAATAGATCTTGTGGAGGATTTAAAGGAATAATTTGATCTTGACAAGGAAGAAGATCATTGGAATCCTCTTTAAAGGTGCTTTCCTCTTGACTTTCAATGGGATCATCGAAAAGGATGGAAGGGATATCTGGATCTTTCTTAGGAAGTGGAATGTCAATGGGATTTGAAAGGACATTGTGTTCTTGGATAGAATTGATAGGAATAAGTGAATCATCATGAGTGTTTGGGAACATGGGGTCCTAGTCAACAATTGGATGGGATGATAAGGTTTCAGGATCTTGATCTTCATATATTTCAAGACACATTTCTTCATGCTCTAAATAATCCTCTTGACATGGGGTTGAACTTTGGATATGCGTGAGGGATTCTGACAAGGAATCAATGTTTTGGCATGAAGGAAATGCACTTTGAACATTTGTGATGGATTCTAGCAAGGAATCAATGCTTGAACATGAGGAAGAGGGACTTTGAATAGGGTCCTCTAAAATAGGTAATGGCAATAAAGTGCATGGTGGCATTGGGTCTTGTATTTCTGAAACATGACAAGGATATGCATCATGAATTTGATTATCTTGGCAATCAATTATGGATAGCCCTTGGATAATTGCATCCTTTGGTGTATTATTTGATGAGGACAATATGGAAGGTTCTTGGGAAACTTCTAAAGGTGTAGGGATAGATGCCACTGGGGAGTCAATTTGTTTGCGGGGGGATGAGGCATTGCTAGACATAATTGTATTATCTTGATCTTCCTCAAAGAACTCACTTGGTAGGTTCCTTAAGAGCCTTGCAATAAAGCCACCTTTCTTTCAAGGTTTTGACATGGTTGTATCTGGAATTTGAACTTGTTTGGCAAGGAGTTGGTTCTAGTCTGATGTCATGTTTTGATTTCAAACTAGATGTTGATCAAATTGGTTTAACATGTTCAAAATTTGGCTTGGTGTGTGCTGCAACCTTTGTATTTGAATGTTTGGTTGTGGTTGTTGACATTGATATGTTGATTGAACTTGTTGATATTCCACTATTGGTTGAACTATTTGTTGACATTGTATAGTTGGTTGGACATATTGTTGAAATTGGACCATTGGTTGTGTTGGTTGTATATGTTGGACCATTGGTTGTGTCTATTGGAAATGTTGGAACTATTGAACAATTGGTTGTGATGGTTGAAAATCTGATTGATAGTAAACACCTTATTGTTCTTGTTGTGAAGGCACATAATGTTGTTGTCTCTTTTCTTGAAATTGTTTATTTGTGAGAGGAGAGCTGGTATGTTTGATCATTCAATAAGAGATCTTACATCAATTGGCTCAATCTTTGGATTTTGACCTGGAAATTTTTGAAACATTTTGGACATTTGTGATCTATTCTTCTCAATGTTTTTCACTTTTTGTTCCAATATCTCCTTTTCTTGAGCTAGTTTCTCCTCTAGTTTTTGTATTTGGAGACTTGTTTCATCATAAAAAGTTTGATCCAAGTTCTGAGACATGTAGAAATTGGATTGACATGATTGATTTCTCAATTGTGATGACATGGCTTTGTAAGAAGGTTGAGACCTCATTTCAACAAACATGTCACTATGCAATGCAAATAATGGGATTGACAAATGCAACCTAAAAGGATGACAATGCAACTTAATGTTTTTGTTGTTTTTCAAGATTTTGACAAACTTTTTGGAATGCAAACCTAAAGACTCAACCTTGGGAAATTGAAATGAAGTCAAGACCTTAAAGGACAAAGGACCAAGTGACAAAAGGACCAAATGACAATGTCTCCCTTATATGCTTGGATACTAAGCCAGGTTTGACCAAATGACATTGATGACAAAAAGACAAAAGTTTGATAAAGTCTAGACTTCCTAACAATGACTTAGGGTTTATCAAAGATTTGGATTACTCAAGTATGACAAAACGTAGTTTTGACACTATATGCAAAGGGACAATTACTATTCAAATGACCCTAATATGATATGATAATGACCTAAGCTTAATGAAGAGACCTAGGGTATGCAAATGTGACCTAATGTTATGAGGACAAGGATGCAAATGCAAATATATGACAATGTCAACCTAAGACAAAACCTAAGGTTGAATTATGAAATGGTATTACTCTAATGCAAGAGGACACATGCAAATGGATGACCCTTATGGATATGCATAGGCATATGACCTAGGTGAAACCTAACCTTGGTAGTTGACAATGAATTTGCAAAATGCAAACCTAGGATGAACCTAATGTTGGACATGCAATATGACACCTAAATGAAATGAACCAAGTGGAATGCAAGAATGATGCTCTAAGACCTAAGTATGGACAATGGAGGACCTAAATCTAAGTGACATGAATGTTGAGACAAGATTTTGAAAAATGTTTGAAAACCATGTTTGAAGGTGTTTTGAACTTTGTTGGATGAAATACTCTTGTGTTTAACCTTGTTTTGAATCAATTTGTCTTGTTTTTGAAATGAGACACAACTCAACTTTTGACAAGCAAAGAAGACAAGATATTTTAACTTAGACTCAAGACAATCATGCTCATTCACACATTTCTTATGGTAGGTAAGGACAATAGGTACTTGAGAGGTAGACTCATTATGAGATTCAAGGAGAATACATAGATGCTTGACCCCACAAGCTCCCCTCCATGGCACTCACTTCTTAGGGCAGCCAAGCATCAGTCCCCATGGAAATCTCCCCGTGGCAAACTTAGTATCTCTTCCGAGTATCCAAACTCCTCCTTCTCAAGCAACTAGAAGGATTTTGGCCTCTAAATACAAGGTGTTTAATAAGGATTTTTGTTAAGCGCTACTCCTTGGCGTCATGCAAGCGTGATTGAGACATAGGCCCACCAAGATATCAAACAAATGTAGTCACACAAGAATGATTTAGACCATGAGGCCCTACTTAGATGCTGATATGAGAAAGAGTCCAAGGGTCATCACTTCCCAAGTAACTACAATTCCCACGTAACCCTTCCTTCAAAGCTTTCGCCCATCAGGTATTTATTTATAGTGAGTTAGAATGCCAAGGTACTCTAGATGTGCTCACTTTGGGTCATTCCCTTCTCACAATTGTCACTTGCTTGTAAAAGAAAGCAAATGGTCAGGAAGGCAGGCCCTCTAAAGGTAACAAACAATCCAAAACATGAGAATGGTATCGAAGATCTGGATTTCTGATCACCCTAAGAAGGATGAGAGCATACTCTCCTACTCCAATGTCAAACTCGACAAGCAAAGTGAACACATGTTCATTCCATCCTACTTAGCAAACATACTAGGTGCCTAATTATGAATCACAAACACAAAGTTTGGTTGGAATATAAGGCAACCTGCAAAATCACTAAGTTAGAAGTTTGATTTGTTTGGTCTTTGACTAGCGAACCTGCATAAGATTTGTTAGTAGTTTCATTCTTAGTCTTCATCACACATAATGCCAAGGTGCTACACAAAGAATCAGTACCAAAGAAAACCAGAATACAAGAACAAAATGCAAAACAAAGTAATTTGCAAGTAAAAACACTGATTTTCACCTCTGTTTCTGGCCTTACACAGGCGCAAAATGTCTTGACACAGGCATAGAATGCCTTGACACAGGCACAAAATGCCTTGACATAGGTGTAAATCCCTTTGACATAGGTGCAAAATGCCTTGACATAGGCGCAGATCCCTTGACACAGGCACAGATCCCTCCTACACAGGCGCAGAAGTGCCCAGAAAGCCCTGAGTTGCCCTATTTCTTGGGTTTTTCACCTACAAATCAGCTCAAAAGGCACTCAAAACATGGTTAAATGGTTAGTTTCACATCAAGTTCACCAGTTAATGTATGATAGGAATTTGGAAATCATCAAAGCAAGTATCAAATTAGACTAGCTCAATCACGAAAACTAAATTGCAATGATAACAATCCTAAAAACATCCAATAGAAAACATGAAGACAAGATACTCAAAATGAAATTAAAGCAAACCAAATGCAGATATCTCCTCCATAATTCTCCATTGTCCTTCTTTCTCCTTCAAATTGCTTTGTTTGTGGATCTCACCTACAAGTGCATAAGCATGAGATGAAAGCAAGATTGACAAGACATCATAAGGATACTAGAAGCATAATTGATTGATCGGGCGGGGGGGCCTTGATTGGAGAAATTCATCCAATTTATAGATAAATTGGAGAAAAGGCAAGATTAGCATGAAGAGATTTGAAAGGAAATTTCAAATCAAGAATGTCAAATATGACAAATTATGACAAAATTGACACTTTCTATGCAAGATTGATTGATTGACAAATTATGACAAAATTGACAAGGTTGCTATGCAAAATTGATTGATTGACAAATTATGACAAATTATGACAAAATTGCTATGTCATTCCCATGAAATTAGGAGAAATATTAGAAAAATAGGAGAAAATAGAAAATTAGATGAATTAGGAAATTAGGAAATTAGAAATTGATGAAAATTAGAAAATTAGGAATTAGGACAAATTAGTAAATTGGAAAATTAGGTAAATTAATTAATAATTTTTCAATTCATTAATTAATTCACAAAAAGAGGGAGGAATTAATTAGCCAATTAAATAAATATTTAATTGTGACAAGAAGACTTAGGATAAGTAAATAAATTATTTAACCTAGAAGGAAATTGACATTCAAGATTAAATGAATAAATCATAAAAACCTTAGAAGATGAATTAGAAATGCAAGGATGACAATTAGGTCTTGACAAAAGATAATTGATGTCAATTTGATCATGATTTTGATTGACAAAGGACTAGTGCTGATAGATGGTTGAGATTGATAGATTGACCAATATTGATAAAGAGATCAAATTGACAAGCCCCAATTGACGAGGAACAATGACTAATTGATCCAAATTGATACGATTGAAAAGGACAAGGATCGATGATGAATCGATCGCAAAATGATAAGATTGACAAGTTGATAAGAGATTGACAAGGATAAGGATCAATGATGAATTGATCACAAAATGACAAGATTGACAAGAATGAGGATCGATGACGATGTCAAAATATGACAAATGAGCATGCACATTGATGCGACAGGATAAGATCGACCAAAATCATGACTGAAGATTATTATCGACAAGACCAAATTTGAAAGCGAGAAAAATGAAGAATGTAGAAGAAGGACTCGATGCTCACAAATGATAAAGACCAAGTGCGCAACATAGAAGAAATGTTAAAGTATGACTCCGCAAGCGTTGACCATTTTTAGACGTCTACACAAACTATTTGATCTGTCATTGTCATGGTCACACTACTACAACATGTAGGAGGAAGAATAGTAACATGAATAATGGACCTTGGAGAGCACCTCAAATGGTATGCTATCATTGCAACAAACTGAGTCATATTGCTAGATTCTGTAGAACAAGAATGAACATATCAGATGACATACCGGTCACTCCAGAAGGAAAGATTGATATTGAAACTATTCAAGCGGATATGAACAAAGCCTAGAAAAAGAAACTAGGAGTGTTGCAAGAAGAACCGGTTTCTGCACCTAGTGTGGAAATCACAGAATCGGCAAACTAAGCATCAGAAAAAGCTTAGGGGGAGCAAACGGAGAAATACTTCGAACCCCTGGTTTACACTGGTAAAAGACCTTAACCAGTATGAGATACCTGTCAATCAACAGAAGACCAGAAATGGTAAAAGGCAAATTAGGGTTTACACCCTAATATTGGAGAATTTATTATGATAGGTGGAGAACATGTTTAAAAGGAATTTTTAAATCATTTCTCACTTATCATTTTTCGAGTGAAGGAAAGTGATTTACACTGCGAATCAAATAATTTTACAAATTCTCAAAGAAGAATCTGAGACAAACATCTGTTGAAGGAGTGTAGAACACAAAGTGGTATTCTTGCAACCGAAGGAGTGTGTGGAGAAGTTTAAATTGTGAAGCCCTAAATTTTGATCAGCGATGGTATTTTTCATAATTCTCTGGTAGTTCTAGTGCAATTGTTGATTCTATGTACTTCATTAAGAAAAAGTCAAAATACAATGCCCTGTCTCAAGTACCGGCTGGTGTTATAGTAGAAGAAGGGATTTCTGATTACATAGACTACAAAATAAAAGACCTACGGTCTCTTGTAATCCATTCCCAACTGAGCTTATTCTATGGAAAGGATAAGAAGATTAAACTGGAATTCAGCATTCTAGAAAAGAAGAATCTTCAAAATGCAGTTTACTTTCTTGAAGAATTTTTGGATGATCACATTCGCATTATTGTAAGCAGGGTACATGGTGATAAGATGTACCTAGAGTAGACGAATGATATCACACTAGAAGCAATTCATGTCATCACTGATTTCTGCAATACAGGGGAAGTGTCAGCCCTAAGGAAGGTCAACAAGATTGAAATGTCCAAGCTCACCAGTTCAGTGAGTGACTCACATGGAATGACCATCAACTCAATCAAGGATGATCTAGTCAAGTATGCCTGCATGGTGATAGGCTACCAGATGTTCTCTGCTAGCAGAATTCTTTCTATCTCTACTGCAGTGATGAATGTCTCTTACAAGATGATCAAAGAAGATGCATAGTTTGATCTGTGCACTTGTATGCAAAGACAACTTATGTTGAATCTTAAGTCAATCAAATAGGACAATGCACTGAGATTCAAGTTTGGACAACTACTGGCTGGTTTGTTCTTTTACTTTCAAGGCTACTTTCTAGGAGTAGGTGACATTCAGTGGTCTGCCAACCAACCGGTGACAAAACAAATCAAGGAGAGCCTACAAGTGGTTGGAACCGACTAACCAGAAGTGCTGAACAAATACTTTGATGAGTTTAGATGCAAGATGAGCCAAAGGATAAGAATATCTGGGGATTTAGTCAAAAAGTATGAGGAAGACATTTTCTTCACCATCAAAGTAAATGAATGCATAATGGAGGTTGTTGAGCCTAGACAGGAAGAAGTAGAGCCTATGGGCTATGAGGTAATGAATGATATGCTGGAAAGGTATGCCTCTACCCTAATCACCTCACCCCATGATCCTAAGGAAAAGAGAATCAGAACCTATTTGGAAAGGGTTACACCATTTGCAGAACCCTCAAAAAAGAAAGGAAAGGTAGTGCCTTCAACATCGGCACCGGTTACTGCAGCCAGTCCCAAAGTGACCAAGCGGTCACCAGTTAAGAAAAAACCGGAAGCGGCACCTGCAAAAGTCTTTGAGAGGAAGAAGAAGATGAAAATAAATACACCTGACTCAAAAGAAACTATGTCAGAAGAACTACCTAAGAAGAAGACTAGGCAAACAAAGAAAAAGACAAAGAATGCACCGACATCATCTGCATCGGTAAATATTGACATTTCTTCTTACAAACCTTTGACACATTGTCAAAGAACTATAAAGAATATTAGAAGAAAAGTACTAAATGATTTAATTGATTTTTTTGATGACTTAAATGATGAAGAAAAAGAAGAAGTTGAATAAGAAATCATTAAGTATTTGTATGTTAATGACCGGTCGCCTTCAAAAATTAGATCTGAGACAACGAATTCTTTGTATAATTCTTTAGACAATAAATGGTGTATTGTCATAGAAAAGGAATATGAAATTAGGGAGGAAATAAATGCTCAACATTTTCCTGATGTATCAAATTCAGAACTTTTCAAAGTTATGAATAAATACAAAGGCCTCTTCTTCAGGAGAAGAAGAAGACTCCTATTACTAGAAGGAAAGGGTCATGAAGTGATCAAGGATAAACATACTCATGCTCAAGAAGACCTTAAGATGCATCAAGTCGCTGAAGCCAACAGAAAAGCTAAGCAAGAACCAGAAACTGGCAAACAAGATGAGGTGTATAACAGTGAAGAAGAACCAGTCACTGACCAAATGGACCCGAATGATCTTGATGCCTTAGATGGTGAAAATGTTACTCAACATACACCATCAGAAGGAACAGGATAGTAAAAGAAGATAGAAGAAGAAAAGAAGCAACAGGAAGTTGAAAAGAAGAAACAGGAAGATGAAGAGGATAAGAGAAAAGAAGAGGAGAAAAAGAGAAAAGAAGAGGAAAAGAAGAAAGAGGAAGAGGACAAGGAAAAAGAAAAGGAAAAGAAGAAAGAGGAAGAGGACAAGAGAAAAGAGGAGAAAAAGAAGAAAGAGGAAGAGGATAAAAGAAAAGAAGAGGAGAAGAAGAGAAAGGAAGAAGAAAATAAGAAACAAGAGGAAGAGAGGAAGAAGAAGCTAGAGGAAAAGAAAGAAGAGGAGAAGTAGAAAGAGGAAGAGAAGAAGTAGGAAGAGGAAAAGAGGAAGAAGGAAGAGGAGAAGAAGAAGGATGAAGAAGAGAAGAAGCAAAAGGATGAAGAGAAGAGACAAGAACAAGAGAAAAGAAAGAAAGAAGAAGAGGAGTAGAGGAAGGCTCAAGAAGAGCAAAAAGACAAGGACAAGGAAGTAGCTAAAAAGAGCACACAGGTGGATACTCCAATGGAAATCGGTAGTAAGGCTAAACTTGCTGCAATTACTAGTCCTATTGAGCTCTAGTCAACAAATGAATCGGAGCTATTGCAGAGCATTAAGCTTGCTCGAGAGAGATTGGATGCTCTAAGGAGGAAAAACTAGGAAGATGTTATCCAAGGTGTGATGGACACTCTTACCAGTTTGATACCCGGTACAAACCTTCCCAGTACCGATTCCTTACTTGCACAATTGAAGCTCCTATGCACAGTTCTAGAAGACCGGGTACAAAGCCTAGAAGAGGTCGCAGAAGCAAATGCCAAGAAGGCACATCAAAAGGCTTTGTACACTGCCTTGGTGAGAAAATTAATAGAGCTCCAGTCTAATCTTCAGAAGGAATAGAAGAACATTAGACATGCAATGGATGAGGGAAATCTATTACTCAGCAAGATTTGCCAACCTCATTTATTTTGTGATGATGTGCTCACTCAAAAGGACAAACTGCAATCTGATATGCAGTCATTTATTAGCACCTTCAAGATGCCCTATGACTCCTTCTCCACCTATGGACAAATTGTTCACCAACTTCAACTACAGTCTGCAAGACTAGAGGAAGAGATAAGAAACTAGACATGAAATTTGCAGGAACTTCAATTGGTCCTACTGCTAAGACTGCAAATTCTCCAGAAGTGCTATCTAAATCTTGATGCCCTAATGGTCACTCAAGAGATGAGTACGATAGATGCCATGGAAGAATAGGTCTCCCAAATGCAGACAGAGAAAGAGGTGGCCACCTCCCTACTTGACTCATGGTCCCTATCCATGATGAAATTTTTGTAGGACTTTAAATCAGTTTTTGACAAGTTTTACTCATTACTGTCATAAACATTTATTATTTTATATTAATGAAACAAGGGTTAGTCTGCAATATTTTTTTTCATTATTGGCAAAGGGGGAGAAGTATAAATTTTGAATGTTTTGATGTATACTTTCATGTTATCTCTATTAAGGAGTAGTATTCATTGTATTTTCTGCAAAAGGGATAGTGTATATGCTTAGGGGGAGTAATTTTGATTATGGCATATTTTTGTTGTAAAACACTTAGATGTCAGAATTTTCCTAAGTGTTTCCATCAATGCCAAAGGGGGAGATTGTTGGCATTTTTGATGATTATGTTGTGATTGTCATTGATGGACACACACTTGCTATGAGATCACTTTTTGTATGTATGAGTTAAAGCTCAACCGGTATTTGTTCCAACTGGTATGATGTATTATAGTCTTTAGACTATCGGTGTTTTGCAAAAAGTGTTTACCGATCTGAAGTGGTATGAAGACCCCAAGCGGCTCGAGGATCTCAAGTAGTACAAAGCAATGAAGCGGCACAACTCATATTTCCTAGTCATCATTTTGTCAAACCGGCAACTGGTATCTTCCTTAAACCGGTATTCTGTATGAACCAGTAATACTCTATGATGAGTTACCAACTGGCATTTTATGATGAGCTACTATCCACTGATTGTTTGCCGGTGCCGACACTTTAACGATGCTTTTTGTGTCATGTTACAGAATATGTCTAGATATTTTGAATCAAGGAAATTGCATTGTAATCCTATTGGACCAACATGAAATCATATTCCTTTATAAGGACATCATGTCTAGGGTTTTAGGTGGTTGCAAGGGTTTAAGGTGGTTGAATAGTTTTTTTTGTAAGTGCGAACATAGAAGAGAAGTTGATGTTTATGAGAGAAAGGAGACTATGAATGTGTAGAAGACCGAAGTAATGCTGGAATGCATTAGGAACGAGCTATCAAGGATCTAACCAAGCAATATGTGCTATTTGCTAGACCACTCATTTGTTGATTACTCACATCTTTGACAAGTCTGAAGCCCTTAACCGGGTAGGCCCAAAAAGCCTTTTGTAAATCCTCTAACAAGGTGGTTCACATCTGTAAATGTAAAATCCTCTAGCAAGGTAGTCTTTAATCGGACTTATCTCCTAACAGAGATTGAGATTCCTAATAGGATCTGTTTTGGTAAAGAACATTGTATGACCTTAACTAGTCTAGTTCCTATTCTACAAATAGTTACTTGTGAGTTTCATCTCAGCGTGGTTTTTCCCATTTGGGTTTCCACATCAAAATCTCTTGTGTTATGGTGTTTGTGCTTCTATGGGTGAATGCATTATTTTCTATTTGGTTTGCATGTGTGCTAATCGGTTTGTTTGCTAAACTATTTTACCGGTTTACTGCTAGACTAGTAAAGTGTTTAAGTATAGTAATTTTTGGCATACTAATTCACCCCCCCTCTTAGTAGTCATTAGAGTGTGGATTTGTTGTGTGGCCTTTCTCATTTTGTAGATACTAGTATTATGCGAATCAAAATTTTTGTTGAAGTCCTTGGTTATTATCAACCCACTAGCCAAGTTAACCACTCCATTCCTATGTCGACATCCTTGCTTAGTGTGCCTACACATACATCTTCTATCATGACTACCTCCACACAAAATGTTAATCCTACACATGTTAGTCATGGGAGAAATGTTGGAATTTGATCATTTGAACTAAACCGGTAATATGTGTTTACTTGATGCAACTGATATATGTTTGTTGTGCATTGAGATTAGATTTGTGTATGGTGATTATTGTGTATGTTGTCATTGAGGGAAACTATGTTTCTTTAGTTATTTAAGTCCTACAGTTCAACTAGCAAGGCTTAACCCGTTAGCAGAGACAATTTTTATTAGAACTAGTTATTAAGACTCCAACTAATAAAATACTGATAGTGTTACATTCCGACAACGGATATGCGAAAATCATGAAGAATGAGATGATGTGGTTTTACAACAACATTGAAGACGATCAGATGAATATATGTTTGTGAGCGCATGTATAGATTTGATCAGGCAAACAAGATTTGTTTGACTGAACATATTAGTTGATGAAGACTTCACCGATCGTGATGGAAATCACTCAGATTGGTAAAAAAACATAGAATTAGATTTGTTATGTCAATGGCCGACATAAATAAAGTGTACAATGCAATATTGTCTAAATGCAATGAACCTAGGGAATTGTAACAAGGTTCTAGCCAACCATATGATGATTTTAGATGTGTGATGAGGTATGAAAGGATATATGTGTATGAGCTTGATAGTGTGAAATATCATTAGCGAATTTTGTATTTTTGATAATGAGATGATTAGAGGAGTTGAGAGATGAAGTCCATGTGATGTTGTGATGTTCTTAAGCGGATCTTATTAGACATATAGGGTGTTATTCTGAGATCCTTTGTACTTGTTGTCTCCCTAACAGTTGTAGCAAGAAAATCATCTTACAAGGTCACAACTAATAGGGTGTAGTTGGATCCTAACAGGTTTGTGTTAGGTCCCGGAGACAACTGAGAGAGGGGGGGTGAATCAATTGTCTAATAAATTCAAACCAAAAAACTTAATAACCAACTTAATGCTTAATACTAGTAAACTAGTTAAGTATGCCGGTAGACAGTGTTAACAGTAAATTGCTATACCGGTAAAGATTAATGCATGAAACATAAACATAAAGTCATCCACAACACATGACACCAATATTTGTATGTGGAAACCCTGTAAGGGGAAAAACCACGGTGGGAAACCTTACCCACAATCAAATGATACTACTGCAAATAGTAAGTGTACATAAATGGGGTCTGCACATGCAGAAAGGCCAATAGCCTAGAGCTCACTGATCAATCACAAAATGGGAGTCACACTGACTACAGTTGGATGGTTAAATCCAATAAGAATGTACTGCACAAAATAGCATCTTCATATGCTAGATTCAATACCGGTGTAATGCTGATAAGCTTCTACAAAAACCTAACTTTACCTTCAAATGATGTCTTCGTGTATATCCCTGCTTGATCTCACATATACCTTCACTTAATTCTTTTTCATATTCCACACTTGATCTTACAAATAAGATCTTACATTTATACCATACCCTAAGACCAATTTTAGTAGGTCAGCTCTACAAGATATTACAATAAACATTTTACAAACAATATAATATCTGATGCAATAACCAATTAAACATGTCACTTAATGCATTTACAACAATAATAAATCATCTCCATAGCGTGCCATGTTGATCTGGAAAAGATAAACCTACCGGTGTAACCCTAGATAACCTGGACTTATTTGCCGGTAAAAGCAAATATGCAAATATGAATATAACAATGATTATTTCTTCAAAACAAAGTGTCCACATGATGTCTTTGACATTACCAAGTGTCTTCCATATCATTCCAGGTATTGGTGAATAATATATCCTACCGGTGAACCATATACTAGTAACTATTGCACAGTTTACTTGCTTTCCGGTGAATGTTGTTGGATCTCCAAAGTAGGTGTATTAGTAGGTGTTGACATCAATGACAAAACCATACCAAAATACCAACAATCTCCCCCTTTGGCATTGATGGCAACACAAGATGGAAAAACCATCAAAGTGCCAAAACAGAAATGCCAAATACAAAAACCAACAATCTCCATTTCTCCCCCTGGGAGTAACATGTGTTTATCCAAAGATTTTTTTTTTTTTAATACCAATCTCTCCCCAAAAATATAATGTGTTTTTCCATAGATATCTCTCCCCCTTTGACATCAAATGCCAAAGTCACAAATAGTCAAGTTTATACAAAATACCAACCAATTCAATATGACAACTACTCCCCTTGAAAAGTAGCTTCCTCATCAAATACCGGAATAAAAGATTTGTCTTTTTAATTATGTCGGTTGATGACAAACATCAACTATCTAAGTCTCTACTGGTGGTGGTATGACTCCAAGCTGATCTCTGAGATACTCAAAAAGTCTCCTTAGGCAAAGGTTTTGTGAAAATATCTACAAGTTGTTCTTTAGTATTCACATAAACTAGTTTTATCACTCTTTCTTCAACTTTTTCCCTTAGAAAATTCAGTTTGATAGAAACATGTTTTGTTTTAGAATGTAATACCAGATTCTTAGATATATCAATTGCTACAGTGTTATCACAATATATAGTAATGGGTTCCTTGCATTTTACCTTTATATCTTTCAACATTTGCTTAAGCCATAATACCTGTGTATAGTTAGTTGCTGCTGCAACATATTCTGATTTTGTTGTTGCTAAAGATGTACAACTCTGCTTCTTACTCAACCAAGAGACTAATCTCTTTCCAAGAAAGAATGCTCCTCCAGTGGTGCTCTTTCTATCATCTATATCTCCTGCCTAATTTGCATTTGTGTATGCACATAGATCAAAATTTTCATCTTTAGGATACCATAATCCAAGATTTGTTGTGCCTTGTAAGTACCAAAAAATCCTTTTTACTGTTGATTCATGATTTTCCCTAGGATTACTCTGAAATCTATAAACAATACATAAAACATTCATAATATTAGGCCTAGTTTCTGTCAAATACAGTAAACCTCCTATCATAGATTTGTATCTAGTTGAATTAACAAGTGTAGATTCATCCCTTTGAGATAATTTGTCATTTGTAGTCATAGGTGTGCTTACCGGTTTAGAGTTCTCCATCCCAAATTTCCTTAGTAATTCTTTCAAGTACTTAGATTGACTAAAAAATATACCATTATTAGTTTGAGAAATCTGCAAACCTAAAAAGAATTTAATTTCTCCAATCATAGACATTTCAAATTCTTGTTGCATTTCAAGAGAAAATTCCTTACATAATCCATCTTCTCCTCCAAAGATTATATCATCAACAAATACTTCAATAATCAAGATGTCATCATTAGTTACTTTGTAATATAAATTGCTATCTGTATTTCCTTTAGTAAAACCAATCTTCAAAAGATACTTATCCAACCTTGCATACCAAGCTCTTGGGGCTTGTTTCAATCCATACAGAGCTTTTCTTAACCTGCAAACCATATCATTGTCATCTATCAAAGAGAATCCATCAGGTTGTTCAATATATACTTCTTCTTCAAGATCTCCATTCAAAAATGCACATTTAATATCCATTTGATAAACTTTGTAATCCTTGTGAGCTGCAAAAGCCAAGAATACTCTAATTGCCTCAATTCTGGCTATCTGTGCAAAGGTTTCATTGTAATCAACTCCTTCTTTTTGAGAATATCCCTTACACACTAGTCTTGCTTTATTTCTGACAACCTTACCATCTTCATTAAGTTTGTTTCTAAATACCCATTTAGTTCCAATTACATTTTTATCTTTAGGTCGGGGAACTAATGTCCAAGTATTGTTCTTTTCAATTTGTCTTAATTCTTCTTCCATAGCTTTAATCCAAAATCTATCTTCACATGCCTCATTAATAGATGATGGTTCAATTTGAGAACTAAGACATACCTCTTCATTTGCCAATCTTCCTCTTGTCATAACTCCTTTAAATTTGTTTCCAATTATCTAATCTTCAGAATGATTCAATCTTACATACCAGGGTGTCTTAGTTTGTTGTTTCTCTTCAATTATTGTGGAATCTTCTGATGATACTGGGGTAACTGGATCTTCATTCTGTATCGGTGGATTCAGTATAGGTTCATTTGTCACAATTTCTATTGCCAGTTCAGATTATATATACCTTGAAGTTCCTCAGAATTGTTCATCAATATTTACATTTGTACTCTCAATAATTTTCTGCAATCTCTTATTAAAACATCTATATGCCTTGCTCTTAGATGAATAACCAAGAAATATTCCTTCATCACTTCTAGGATCAAATTTACCAATATACTCATCTCTTCTAATATAACATTTACTTCCAAAAATTCTGAAATATTTAAGAGTAGGAGTAATACCAAACCATAGTTCATGAGGGGTCTTGCCGATTTCACCTTTGATGTGAACTTTGTTGAATGTATAGACCATTGTACTGACTGCCTCTCTCCAATATACATGTGGTAGGTTTTCTTCTGATAACATACTTCTTGTTGCATCCAAGATAGTTCTATATTTCCTTTCAACAACTCCATTCTGCAGTGGTGTCCGAGGTGCTGATAGTTGTCTTCTGATTCCATTTACTTCACAGAATGTATTAAATTCCTTAGATGTAAATTCTCCTCCTTGATCTGATCTTAGACATTTGATTTTCTTACCGGTTTCATTTTGTGCCATTGCTTTGAACAGTTTGAACTTTCCAAGTTCTTCTAATTTTTCTCTGAGAAAAGTAACCCAACACTTTCTAGAATAGTCATCAATAATTAGCATGAAATATCTATCACCTTGTAAGCTTTTAGTTCTAGCTGGACCACATAAATTGGTATGAATTAAATCAAGAGCAATATTGGATTTTTCTGGAATACTTTTGAAACTAGCTCTAACTTGTTTTCCAAATTGACATTCCTTACATACTGTATTGTGAGGTTTGACAATTTTAGGTAAATCTCTAACTGCCTTAATAGTGCTGATTTTCACCATGCAATCAAATTTTACATGATAGAGTCTCTTATTCCATAGCCAACTTTCATCAATATGTGCAATTAAACATGTCTTTTCACTATTATTCAAATGAAAGATATTACCTCTAGTCTAATTACCGGTTGCAATTTCCAAACCAATTCTATTCATGATTTTGCATTTTCCATTTTTGAATTGTAACTGAAATCCTTTCTCAACTAATTGACCAACACTCAAAAGATTATGATTTAATCCTTCAACATAGTAAACATTGTCAGTATTATGCTTACCATCAAGAGATATTGTACCCTTACCTTTGATCAAACAAGCTTTGTCATCTCCAAATCTTACTAAGCCTCCATTGTATTCTTGAAAGTTCAAGAATTTACCTTTATCTCCTGTCATATGATGTGAGCATCCTGAATCAATGATCCACTCATCCTTTACTTCAACTTTAGCTGCCAAGGCCTATTCTACTGGTTGAGCAGTAGGTATCGGTTGATCTTTTGTTATAGCAACAAAAACCCATCCATTGTCTGCTGGATCCTCATCAAAATCATCGGTCACTCCTTCATCAATAATGTAACAACATTTGTCTTTATTCTTCTTAAATATGTATCTCTGATATTCAGGGTTAGGCTTGTATGTTCTTCTAGCTTTTTCTCTTAGTCTAGTATGTCTATTAGGGCATCTTGAAGCCATATGACCAATCTTATTGCAGTTAAAACATTTAAAGGGTGCTTTACCTTCATACTTACTTCCAACTGGACCTTTAGGCATTTTCCTTACAAATAGTACTTCAAGTTCTTCAAGTTCTTCATTTTCTTTCCTGCTTTCTTCAAGTTCTCTTGCATAAAAGGCTTTCCAATCTGATTTATCAAATGATGGTGTAGATGATGTTGATGCTTTAAAGGCTAAATATGTCTTTATAGTAGCAACAGGACCAAATTCTTCAATTTGAAAAGCTGAAAGTTTTCCAATCAATGTATCCCTAGTTACTGATGTATTAGGCATTGATCTTAACTCATTTATAGCAGTAACCTTCATTTTATATGCCAGTGGCAATCCTCTTAAAACTTTTGAAACAATTTCATCCTCACTTAAGGTTCCTCCACAACATTTAATACCCAAAACAATCTCATTTACTCTTTCCATAAAAGAATAAATCCTTTCATCTTCTTCCATTTTTAGATGTTCATACTTGACCCAAAAGCTTTCAAGTTTTGCAATTTTGACTATGGAATCTCCTTCATTCAATGTTTCCAAATGATCCCAAATAGATTTAGCAGTAGACCTATCTGATAGTCCCATGATTTGTTGATCTGATAATGCGCTCAAAAGTGCTTCTCTTGCTTTGCAATCATTTTCCTCATCTTTAGTCAAGTTGGGTGGATTGGACTGAATCTGAGTAGGAGCAGTATAACCATTCTTTGTAACATCCTAGATGTCCTTTCCAATGCAATTTATATGTGTCTCCATTCTGATCTTCCATATGCCATAGTTGGTTCCATCAAGTTTAGGATTGTCCTTCCTGAAATAGTTAGTAGACATTGGATCTCCTCAAGCTGTTAAACTTCTATGAAAGAGAACTTGGCTCTGATACCAATTGTTAGGTCTCGAAGACAACTGAGAGGGGGGGGTGAATCAATTGTCTAATAAATTCAAACCAAAAACAACTTAACCAACTTAATGCTTAATACCGATAAACCAGTCTAATATGTCGGTAGACAGTTTTAACAATTAATTGCAATACCGGTAAGGATTAATGCATGAAACAAAAAGACAAAGTCATCCACAACACATAACACCAATATTTGTATGTGGAAACCCTATAAGGAGAAAAACCACGATGGGAAACCTTACCCACAATTAGATGATACTGCTGCAGATAGTAAGTGTATACAAATGGAGTCTGCACATGCAGAAAGGCCAAGCGCCTAGAGCTCACTGCTCAATCACAAAATGGGAGTCACACTGACTACAATTGGATGGTTAAATCCAATAATAATGTACTGCCCAAAATAGCATCTTCATATGTTAGATTCAATACTGGTGTAGTTCTGATTGTCTTCTCAAAAACCCTCCTTCAATCTTCAAATGATGTCTGCATGTATAGCTTTGCTTATTCTCACATATACCTTCACACAATCCTTTTTTGCATTCCTTACATGGTCTTTCAAGTAAGATCTTACATTTATACCATAACCTAGGACCAATTTTAGTAGGTCGGCTCTACAAGATATATTACAATAAAATCATTTTATAATAAAATAATATCCGATGCAATAACCGATTCAACATGTCGGCTCAATGCATTTACAACAATAATAAGTCATCTCCATAGCGTGCCATGCCGATCTAGAAAAGATAAACTTGTTGGTGTAACCTGGACCTATTTGCCAGTAACAACAAATATGAAAATGCTAATATACCAATAAACAAAACTCCAAGACAAAGTGTCCACATGATGTCTTCGACATAACCAAGTGTTTTCCATATCATTCCAAGTGTCAGTGATCATTATATCTTGTTGGTGTACCAGATACTGGTGACTGTGCATGAGTCACTTGCTTGCCGGTGAATGTTGCTGATTCTACAAAGTGCCAGAGTTGATAAGTGTTTAGTAGGTGTTGACATCAATGAAAAAACCATACCAAAATACCAACACTATTGTATTATCTTTTAGGTGGTCGACCTAATTGTTTAGGTCCTAGGTTGGTATAAATATAATGTAAGATCTCTTTGTAGATCATATAGATATGTGGAAGGAAAAGGTTATGGGATTATTTGTGTGCGAATAAAGTTGTAATCATATGCAGAGCTTTTGGTCAATCATAGCTTATCAAATTGGGTTTGTAAAATAGGTTTAATAATTCCAGTATTGAGCTTAACCAGAATTGTACTCAGGCATAGGAGATGCTATTCTCACAATTTATTCATCTTTTCGGATTGTAGTCTGGATTTATTTTGTAGTCATTGAGGCTTCTTTTGTGATGAGCAATGCACTCTAGGCTATTAGCCTTCCTATATGTGCATGCCCCTCTTATTGTAATCACATACTTGTTGCATATGTATTATTTAACTATGGGTAGGCTTCCCGCCGTGGTTTTTCCCTTTATCAGGTTTTCCACATACAAATCATGATGTTGTGTGTTATGGATGGCTGGTAATTGTTCTATAATTTATGCTTATGCATAATTGTTATATCTTCTATTTCAGTATTTGGTTTATGCATTCCGGTAAAAGATTTTGTATGCTTAAATTTGAATAATCTGTTGACAATTGATTCACCCCCCCTTTTAGTTGTCCATTAGTTATCCTAAAAATTGGTATCAGAGCTTACTCCTCTCTATAGAATCTTAACCGCTTGAGGAAGATTCTATGGCAACTAATAGTTCAACTGCATCTATTTTCTAGATAGAAACCCCTAAGCTTGATTCAACAAATTACAAGGTATGGAAGATTCAAATGAAAACTCATTTGAGATGTATTGGGAAAGAGATTTGCGAAGTCATGGAGAAAGGATATACTCCTCATAATCCAACATCTGGCAATCCTCCTCTGACAACTTTGGATAAGGACATTGAGCATGATTGTAGAGCTAGAGAAGAACTCTTAAGTGCATTTTCTGATCAACAAATTATGGGATTAACTGACCAATCATCTGCAAAGGATATATGGGATAAGTTGGAGGCTCTGAATGAAGGTTACCCTACTGTTAAAATTGCTAAAGTTGATGGTTACTAGGTGAGGTGTGACAATCTGAAGATGGAAGAAGATGAAAGGATTATTGCTTTTATGGAAAGAGTTAATGAAATTTCTATGGGAATTCAGTGTTGTGGTGGATCTCTGAGAGAAGATGATATTATTTTTAAAGTATTGAGAGCTTTGCCACTGGCTTACAAGATGAAGGCTACTACAATTAATTAGTTGAGAACAATGGCTAACACTTATGTTAACAAGGATACTTTGGTTGGAAAATTATCTTCTTTTGAGCTTGAATAATTTGGTCCTCAAGGAGTTGCAAAGACTGAATCTACTTTTCACACATCTGCAACATCAACTAGCAAAAGTGATTGGAAAGATTTATATGCAAAGGAACTAGAGGAAATGAAGAAAGAAGATGATGAGTTTGAGCAACTTGAAGCCCTATTTGCTAGAAGAGTACCTAAAGGTCCGACAGGAAGTAAGTACAAAGGAAAATCACCTTTTAAATGTTTTGCATCTAATAAGATAGGTCATTTTGCATCTAGATGTCCTAAAAGGAATTCAAGATTTGAAGAGAAAGCTAGAAGATCTTGTAGGACTAACCATGATTATTAGAAGAAGCATAAGTACAGGAGAAACAAAGACAAATCATGTTACTATGCAGATGAGGAAGGTGTGACTGATTTTGATGATGAACCGACACAAGATTCTGTTAGGACCTAGAGGCAACTGAGAGGGGGGGAGTGAATCAGTTGTCTATTTATTTCAACCCAATTATAACTTAATCAAACTTGATGCATAATACCGGTAAACCAAACTTAATGTTGGTTGACAATTTAACAGTTAATAACATAACCAGTAAAGTTTAATGCATGAAATAGAAAGGCAAATAACATCCACAACACATAACACAAATATTTGTATGTGGAAACCCTGTAAGGGGAAAAACCATAGTGGGAAACCTTACCCACAATTAGATGATACTACTGCAGATAGTATGTGTGTACAAATGGGGTTTGCACATGCAGAAAGGCCAACTGCCTAGAGCTCACTGCTCAATCACAAAATGGGGGTCTCACTGACTACAATTGGATGGTTAAATCCAATGATAATGTACTACACAAAATAGTATCTTCATATGATGGATTCACTACCAGTTAAGCTCTGATTGTCTTCTTCAAACCTTCCTTGAATCTTCAAATGATGTCTACATGTATAGCTCTTCTTATATTCGCATATACCTTATTACAATCCTCTACCACACCTTCTTGTCTTATATACATAATCTCACAAATGAGATCTTACATATATACCATAACCTAAGACCAATTATGTAGGTCGTCTCACTAAGAATATTATAATAAAATCAATTACAAATGAATGCATCATGTCAGCTCAATGCATTTACAATAATAACCAATCAATAAATCATGTTCATAATGTGTTGCACTCATCTGGAATAGATAATATTTCAAGTCCATAACGTAGACCAATTTGCCGGTAACAACAAATATGCAAACTCGATTAGACCAATAACCAAATCACCAAAATAAGTTTCCAAACAATGTCTTTGACATAACCAAGTAATCTCCAGATGATAACAAATCATCCTCAGTGTCGTTGAACAATATAACCTGTCGGTGAACTAGATCCCGGTTACTGTGCATAAGTCACTGAACATGTCGGTGAATATAACCAGAGATCTTCAGTGTTGATAAGTGTTCACAAGTGTTGACAAGTGTTGACATCAATGACAAAACCAATGCAACACATCCATAATACCAACAATCTCCCCCTTTGGCATTGATGGCAACACAATATGGAAAAAACATCTAAGTGCTAAAGAAGAAATGCCAAAAACCCAAAACCAACAATCTCCAAAAGAGATCAATTACCAGAAATCAAAATATAGAATATCTCTTCCCTAGGAATAATCTCTCCCCAAAAGATAAAGTGTTCTTCCATAGATTTCTCTCCCCCTTTGACATCAAATGCCAAAGCAATACAAAAACTAGATACAATTAGTTCATAGAACTTAGTACAAAATACCAACTTATCAATCTACTCCCCCTAAGAAGTATCTCTCCTTCATCAAAGCCGAAAAAAAGCTTCTCTATCAATTCCTGTTGGTTTGATGCCAATCTCCAACTATCTAAGTCTCTAACAGTGAGGGTATTACCCCAAGATGCTCTCTGAGATATTCAAAAGTTTCCTTAGGCAAAGGCTTAGTAAAGATATCTGCAATCTACTCTTTAGTATTCACATAAACCAGTTTCACTTATTTTGCTTCAACATTCTCTTTCAGAAAATTAAATTTGATAGAAACATGTTTAGTTTTAGAGTGAAATACCAGATTCTTAGATATATCAATTGCTTCCATATTATCATAGTAAATGGTTATATGTTCTTTGCATTTTACCTTTATGTCCTTCAAAATTTGTTTAATCCATAATACCTGTGTACAATTAGTTGTTGTTGCAACATATTCTGATTTTTCTATTGATAGTGATGTACAACTCTGTTTCTTGCTCAACCATGAAATCAATCTTCTACCAAGAAAGAATGCTCTATTGGTGGTGCTCTTTTTGTCATCTATATCTCCTACCCAATTTGCATTTGTGTATGCACATAAATCAAAATTTTCATCTTTAGGATACCATAAACCAAGATTTGTCGTGCCTTGTAGAAACCAAAAAATCCTTTTCACTATTGATTCATGATTTTCTTTATGATTACTCTGAAATATTGAAACAATACTTACTGCATTCATAATATCAGGTCTTGTTTGTGTCAAATACAGTAAACCTCCAATCATAGATTTATATCTTGTCGGATTAATAGGTGTTGATTCATCCTTCAATGATAGTTTATCAGTTGTAGTCATAGGAGTACTTACCGGTTTAGAGTTTTCCATACCAAATTTATTTAGTAGTTCTTTCAAGTACTTTGATTGACATATGAATATACCTTTATCAGTCTGTGAAATCTACAATCCTAAAAAGAATTTTATCTCCCCAATCAGAGACATTTAAAATTCTTCCTGCATCTTATTAGAAAAGTCTTTACACAATCCTTCTTCTCCTCCAAAAATGATATCATCAAAAAAAACTTCAATAACCAAGATGTCATCATTAGTCACTTTGTAATATAAGTTGTTGTCAACATTACCTTTATTGTAACCAAGTTTCAAAAGATTTTTTTTCAATCTAGTATACCAAGCTCTAGGAGCTTGCTTCAATCCATATAAAGCTTTCCTTAACTTCCAAACCATATATTTTTCATCTATCAAAAAAAATCCATCAGGTTGTTCATTGTAAACTTCCTCTTCAAGATCACCATTCAGAAATGCACATTTAACATCCATTTGATATACTTTATAGTTCTTGTGTGTTGCAAAAGCTAAGAATAGTCAGACTACCTCAATTCTAGCTACCGGTACAAAGGTTTTATTGTAATCAATTCCCTCTTTCTATGAATATCCCTTACACACTAATCTTGCTTTGTTTCTTATTACCTTACCATCTTCATTAAGTTTATTTCTGAATACCCATTTAGTTCCAATTACATTTTTGTTTTTAGGTCAGGGAACTAATGTCCATGTGTTATTCTTTTCAATTTGTTCCAATTCATCTTTCATAACCTTAATCCAATCTTTATCTTCACATGCCTCAAAAATAGTTGTCGATTCAATTTTAGGAATTAAACATACCTCTTCATTTTCCAGTCATCCTCTTGTCATAACACCTTGATACTTATTCCCAATTACCTGACTTTCAGAGTGATTCAATCTTACATACCTGGGTGTATTCACTTGTTGTTGTTCTTCAGTCACTGTGGAATTCTCAGATGATGCCGGTGTGATTGGATCTACATTCTATACTGGTGTACTTAGTGTAGGTTCATTTGTGATAATCTATATTTCTAGTTCAGAGTCCATGGACCTTGAATTACCTGTAAGCTATTCATCAATCTTCACATTTGTATTCTCAATGATTTTCTGCAATCTCTTATTAAAACATCTATATGCCTTGCTCTTAGATGAATAACCAAGAAATATTCCTTCATCACTTCTAGGATCAAATTTGCCAATATAATCATCTCTTCTAATATAACATTTTCTTCCAAATATTCTAAAATATTCAAGAGTAGGAGTATTACCAAACCATAGTTCATGAGGGGTCTTACCAGTTTCACCTTTGATCTGAACTCTATTGAATGTGTAAACTATTGTATTGACTGTTTCTCTCCAATACACATGAGGTAGGTTTGTTTATGATATCATGCTACTAGCTGCATCTAGAATAGTTTTGTTCTTCCTTTCCACAACTCCATTCTGCTAGGGTGTCTGAGGTGCTGATAACTATCTTCTAATTCCATTCACTTCACAAAATGTATTAAATTCCTTATATGTGAATTCACCTCCTTGATATGATCTTAAACATTTGATTTTCTTACTGGTTTCATTCTCTACCATTACCTTGAATAGTTTGAATTTCCCAAAAGCTTTTGATTTCTCCCTGAGAAAAGTAACCCAACACATTCTAGAATAGTCATCAATGATTAGCATAAAATATCTATCTCCTTGTAAAATTCTAGTTTTTGCCGGAAAACATAAATCAGTGTGAATTAAATCAAGAACATTATTGGATTTCTCTAGAACACTCTTAAAAGTTTCTCTAACTTTCTTTCCATATTGACATTCCTTACATACTGGATTGTGAGGTTTTACAATCTTAGGTAAATCCCTTACTACCTTAGTTGTACTGATCTTCACAATGCAATCAAAATTTACATGACAAAGTTTCTTATGCCATAACTAACTTTCATCAATATGTGCAATCAAGAATGCCTTCTCATTGTTATTCAAATGAAAAATATTACCTCTAGTCTGATTATTGGTTGCAATTTCCAAACTAGTTCTATTCATGATTTTGCATTTACCATTCTTGAATTGTAACTGAAATCCCTTATCAACTAATTGACCAACACTCAAAAGATTATGCTTCAAACCTTCAACATAATAAATGTTGTTAGTATTGTGCTTACCATCAAAAGATATAGTGCATTTTCCTCTGATCAAACAAGCTTTATCATCCCCAAATATTACTAGACCTCCATTGTATTCCTGAAAGGTTAAGAATTTACTTTTATCACTAGTCATATGATGTGAACATCTGGAATCAATGATCAATTCATCCTTTTCTTCAATTTTAGCTACCAGGGCCTGCTCTACCGGTTGAACAGTAGGTGCCAATTGATATTTTGTTATAGCAACAAAATCCCATCCATTGTCTATTGGTTCCTCATTAGAATCATTAGTAACTCCTTCATTAGCATAGTAACATGATTTATCTCTATTCTTCTTAAATCTGTATCTCTGATATTCAAGGTTGGACTTACATGTTCTTTTAGCTTCTTCTTTCAATCTTGCATGTCTATCAAGACATCTAGATGCCATATGACCAATTTTATTGCAGTTAAAACATTTAAATGGTACTCTACCTTCATACTTACTTCCAACTAGACCTTTAGGCATTTTTCTTGCAAATAGTGCTTCAAGCTCTTCAAGTTCTTCATTTTCCCTTCTGATGTCTTCAAGTTCTCTTGCATAAAGTGCTTTCCAATCATATTTTTCAGATGATGATGATGATGTTGTAGATCATGATGATGCTTCGAAAGCCAAATCCATCTTAATTGTAGCAACAGGACCAAATTCCTCAAGTTCAAAAGCTGCAAGTTTTCCAACCAAAGTATCTCTAGATACTCATGTATTAGGCATTGTTCTCAATTCATTAATAGTAGTTACTTTCATTTTGTATGCTAGTGGAAATGCTCTTAAAACCTTAGAAACAATATCATCTTAACTTAAGGATCCTCCACAACATTGTATACCTAACACAATTTCATTAACTCTTTTCATAAAAGCAGAAATCCTTTCATCTTCCATTTTTCAGATTTTCATACTTGACCTGGAAGCATTCCAGTTTTGCAATTTTGACTGTGGTATCACCTTCATTCAATGTCTCCAATTTGTCCCAAATAGATTTAGCAGTAGATTAGTTTGATAATCTCATGATTTGCTGATCTGACAATGCGCTCAAAAGTGCTTCTCTTGCTTTGAAATTATTCTCCTAATCTTTAGCCAAGGTTGGTGGATTAGGTTGACTTTGTGTAGGACCCAACATAGCTATTCTTTGTAACATCCCATATGTCATTTCCAATGCAATTCAGATGTGTCTCCATTCTGATCTTCCATATACCATAGTTAGTTACATCAAGCTTCGGACTGTCCTTCCTGAAATAGTTAGTTGCCATAGAATCTCCTCAAGCTATTAAACTTCTACAAAAAGAGGACTTAGCTCTGATACCAATTGTTAGGACCCGGAGGCAATTGAGAGGAAGGGGAGGTGAATTAGTTGTCTATTTATTTCAACCCAATTATAACTTAATCAAACTTGATGCATAATACTAGTAAACCAAACTTAATGCCAGTTGACAGTTTAACAGTTAATAACAGTATCAGTAAAGTTTAATGCATGAAACAGAAAGAAAAATAACATCCACAACACATAACACAAATATTTATATGTGGAAACTTTGTAAGGGGAAAAACCATGGTGGGAAACCTTACCCACAATCAAATGATACTATTGCAGATAGTATGTGTGTACAAATGGGGTTTGCACATGCAGAAAGTCCAACTGCCTAGAGTTCACTGCTCAATCACAGAATGGGAGTCTCACTGACTACAACTGGATGGCTAAATCCAATGATAATGTACTGCACAAAATACCATCTTCATATTCTAGATTCAGTACCGGTTAAGCTCTGATTGTCTTCTTCAAACCTTCCTTGAATCTTCAAATGATGTCTGTGTGTATAGCTCTTCTTATATTCACATATACCTTATTAAATTTTTCTACTGCACCTTCTTGTCTTATCTACATAATCTCACAAATGAGAACTTACATATATACCAAAACCTAAGACCAATTGTGTAGGTCAGCTCACTAAGAATATTACAATAAAATCAATTACAAATGAATGAATCATGTCATCTCAATGCATTTATAATAATAACCAATCAATAAATCATCTCCATAATGTGTCCTGCTGATGTGGAATAGATAACGCTTGTCGATCCATAACCTAGACCAATTAGTCGGTAACATCAAATATGCAAACTCGATTAGACCAATAACCAAATCACCAAAACAAGTGTCCAAACAATGTCTTCGACATGACCAAGTAATCTCCAAATGATAATAGATCATCCTCAGTGTCAATGAACATTATAAACTGTCGGTGAACCAGATACTGGTGACTATGCATAAGTCACTGAACATGTCGGTGAACATAACCAAAGATCTTCAGTGCTGATAAGTGTTCACAAGTGTTGACATCAATGACAAAACCACTGCAACACATCCATAATACTAACAGATTCAGCTAGTGGATCCGATAGTGGAAAGGAATGGGTATTTTTGGCTATCAAGGAAGATGCTCTGACACCTATTATTCAAAATGAGGAAAAGGCCCTTGCTGCTAAAATTGAAGACAAGGATGAATGGGTGATAGATGGTGGATGTTCACATCATATGACTAGAGATAAAAGGAAGTTTTTATCTTTGCAAGAATTTAATGGTGGGCTAGTTAGATTTGGAGATGACAAAGCATGTATGATAAGAGGAAGAGGAACTATATCATTGGATGGTAAGCCTAACACTGATAATGTTTATTATGTTGAAGTTTTAAGGTATAATATTTTGAGTGTAGGATAGTTCTTGGATAAGGGATTTCAATTATAGTTCAAGGATGGAAAATGCAAAATCATTAATAGATCTAGTTTGGAGATTGCAACCAGTACACAGACTAAAGGTAACATCTTTCATTTGAACTTTGGTGAGAAGACATGTTTGATTACACAAGTTGATGAGAGTTGGTTATGGCATAAGAAGTTGTGTCATGTGAATTTTGAATGCATTGCAAATATCAGTTCAACAAAAGTTGTTAGAGATATACCTAAGATTGTGAAGCCCTATAATCCGGTATGTAAGGAATGTCCAATGTGAAAGCAAGTCAAAACTTCTTTAAAGAGTATACAAGACAAATGTAATGATGATCTTGATCTTATTCATACTGATTTGTGTGGTCCTACTAGAATAAAGAGTTTTCAGGGTGATAGATATTTCATGCTAATCATTCATGACTATTCTAGTGATGTGGATTACCTTTCTAAGGGAGAAATTTGAAGCTTTTGAAAAGTTTAAGATCTTTAAAGCTAAAGTTGAGACAGAGACAGGGTTGAAGATTAAATTCTTAAGGTCATATCAGGGTGGTGAATTTACATCCGGTGAATTTAATAGTTATTGTGAGAAGCATGGGATAAGGAGACAGTTGTCTGCTCCTCGAACACCACAGCAGAATGGTGTTGTGGAAAGAAAGAACAAAACTATCTTGGATGCAGCCATAAATATGATGATGGAATATAATTTGCCTCATATCTATTGGAGAGAATTTGTGAGCATGACAGTATACACATTTAATAGAGTTCATATCATAGGAGATACTGGTAAGACACCTTATGAGTTAGGGTTTGGTCGTACACCTACAATTAAATATTTCAAAATATTTGGTAGTAAATTCTATATCAAAAGAGACGATTCCATTAGAATGTTTGATCTTAGATGTGATGAAGGGATATTTCTTGGTTATTCTAATGAAAGAAAAGCATATAGATGTTATAACAAAAGATTGTAGAGAATTGTGGAAAGTGATAATGTCAAAGTGGATGAGTTGTTCAAAGGTCAAATAAAAACTTATGCAAGAGAATCTGAAGTGGAAATGATCATAACTGAACCAATAGAACCTATACTAAAACAAAATGTTGAACCAGTTAGCCCAACAGTATCAGAAAATTCAACAGTAATTGAAGATCAGAGCGGAGGAACAAAAAGTCAGAGGACTCCTAGGTATGTAAGGTTGTAGTGTCATAAAATTGTGACCCCTGCAATTTAAACCACATTTTGGGTCCTCACCTTGGCGACAACATCTCCTTCCTTAACCAGGACCTATTTTTGCATTTCCAGCACTTCTCTCTATTGCCATTATAGATGAACTAATTATGTGTTGCATTGATGTTTTGTCATTGATGTCAACACTAGTTGTTATGGTTGGTTACCAGTAGATAGGTTTTGGTTACCAGTAGAAGATCATGTGTTACCAGCAAAAGAGACTATCTGTTGGACACTTTCGGCATGTTTGGATCAATGGAGTATGCTTGATTTTATGTGTTACATGCTCCTGGAGCATGTTTTGGTCAGTTGGTGTTGACTTGGCGATTGGATATTATCATACACTCTTGTAAACCCTTACTGGCATTGGTTTAAGGTTTTACTGGTAGAGCTTTCACTGAGGAATCTTGACAAGATGTATAAGTGGTGTTGGTACAACTTTCAGGATGCTAAAGATGTTCTTTGATCATGCTTCAACTGCTTGAAGACATTGCTTTGGCGTGGTGGACCTAGAATAGGTCCAGTGCCTATCTAGGTTATGGACCAGTATCATGTTAACATGTACTCTACATGTTACCGGGATGTTTCGAGATGTTCTATGGATTGGTTAATTTTTTTTTTGTCTTAAGCTGACATGGCGTATCATTGTAATATGGATTTATGTAATGATTTTATTGTAATATCTTTTAGGTGGCTAAACTAATTGGTTTAGGCCTTAGGGTTGGTATAAAATAATGTAATATCTCATTGTAGATCATGGGAATTGGGAATAAGTGTTGTGGTCTTGAAATGAAATATCATATGAGAAGGAGATTTGGTCAATCATAGGTGATCTAATTGGGATTAAGGAAGAGGTTAAAGGCCTCCGGTGTTGAGCTTAACCCAGACTATAATCAGGCATGGTAGATGCTATCTCTGGTAGTTCATTACTCTATATTGTTGTCCATTTATCTTGAGGTGGTTATAACCTCTCTGTAGTTAACGAGACTCTTTTGTAATGAGCAGTGCGCTCTAGACAGTGTGCCTTCCTGCATGTGCAGGCCCCTCATTGTATCACATACTATCTATAGAAGTATCATCTGACTATGGGTAGGCTTCCCACTGTGGTTTTTCCCTTTCCAGGTTTTCCATGTACAAATCATGGTGTTATGTGGTATGGTTGCATTGCATTGATTATTTGTTTAATTGTTAAGTTGTATTTTTTACCAATATCTGTTCCTACCGATTAATTGATATAATCTGTTAACAACTGATTCACCCCCCTCTCAGTTGTTCATCAGTTATCCTAGCAATTGGTATCAGAGATTTGGTCCTCTTTTGCAGAAGCTTAACCACTTGAGGTAGATCCTGTGGCAACTAATCCACTGACAACCATTTTTAGAAGAGAAATCCCTAAGCTTGATGGAACAAATTATGGGTTATGGAAAATTCAAATGGAGACTCATCTTAGATGTCTTGCAAAGGATAATTGGGAGATCACTGAGAAAGGATACACACCTTATGATCCGGCATCTGGAAATCTTGCTCCTATAGACCTGGACAAGAATATTGAAAATGATTGCAGAGCTAGAGAAGCCCTCTTGTGTGCACTTACTGATCAGCCGATCATGGGATTGAATAATAAATCATCAACAAAGATTGTGTGGGATAAATTTCAAACTCTAAATGAAGGTGATCCTACTATCAAAATTGATAAACTTGATGGTTCCTGAGTAAGATATAAAAACTTGAAGATGGAAGATAATGAAAGAATTGTTGTGTTTATGGAAAGAGTAAATGATATTGTTATGAGAATTCAATGTTGTGGAGGATCTCTGAGTGAAGATGAGATAGTTTCCAAAGTCTTGAGAGCCCTTCCACCAGCTTACAAAATGAAGGCAACTGCAATTAATGAGTTGAGAACAATGGAAAACACTTCAGTTAACAAAGACATTTTGATTGGGAAATTATCTACTTTTGAGCTTGAAGAATTTGGACCTTCTGGAGCTACAAAATCTGAACCTGCATGCATCATTGTGTGTGTGAAAAGTGGACCTGTATCTATATCTGGAATACACAACACTTCAATTAGATCATTAGATGCATGGTTAGTAAATCAATAATCAATGAATAATAAACCATTACAAAGTGACCCATTGCCTTCTAGTAGATGCGAGTTTAGATTGCTTTTAGATTGCTAAGCTATCCAGTGACTAGACAACACCTAAATGAAGGATTTTTAAATCTATATGAGCTAAATGGATGCAAGATTTAAGCTAGATATGCAAGATTAATCTAACATGATTTAAGCAATAAATGAATATTTAAGCTAAATGATTTAAGCAATATGAAACAAACTATATGCAATATCTCAATGCAAATTCTCAATGAACCTACAGAAAAAAACAACATAATAACAATATATTCTCCAGGATTTTTGAATGAGAGATGAGATCCTGAATTTATAGAAAATTCAGAAAGAAACCAATGGCTGAGATCAAATGATGATGAGTGGTCAAGATTTTCCAAGAGGAAGCACAATCCAGGTGAATTGATGTGATTGGATGCTGTAGACACCTAAAATTGTCTAGTCTAATTAAATAAATATTTTATTTATTTAATTATCTAAGCCTAATTCTTCTATTAATTAAATAAATCCTTATTTATTTAATTAATTCATTTATTCTCTTCTAGCCTTATTTCTCATTTAAATAAATACATTTATTTATTTAAATTATCATTTTCCTAAATTGAATAAATATTCTTATTTATTTAATTGATCCCACTTCTTCTATTAATTAAATAAATCTTTATTTATTTAATTAATTCATTAGCCTTTTCTACCTATGACACATGTCATTCATCTCTTAATTCATACACTACCTACCTCTTTCATTATTTTATTATTTCTTTTACCTACCCTCTAATCATAGCCGACCTCCTTTTACACCTCTCAATCTTATCCCTCCATTTCATATAGTGTCTTCTATATAAGGAGATGCTTCCTTCATTATCAAACCCTAATGACCTAATAAGCTAACTACTTGATCAATTGAATACACTATGATCCTACTTGCAACCACATTCCATTCTTTGTTGAGCTCTTGTGCACATAAAATCTGAGAGCAAATATATCAAGCAAGATCAATGGAGATAGGAAGAATGGAGATCAAAACCCTATTGGACATGTGATGGTATAATCTTTGTGATTTCATGTGATTTGCATTGTCTTAGGTAATCTTCATATGTTATGGTGGATCTTTGTTGATTGTTAGGCTAGTGTTTTGTGGTTGAATTCATTTAGCCTTTCAATATTGTTATTATTGTTATCCATTTTCACCATATACATTTTGGCACGCCCGGTGGGACTCTTGTCCCTTTTGCATTTAACCTTTGGTTGCAGATTTTGTGTTTGAAGTTGCAGATCTAGCATTTCCGACAACATTTTCGACATTTTCGCATCTGCATACTTTCGGATCGCGTTTTTGATTTTCTGGCACGTCTGCGACATCTGGAATCGCGTCCGTGTTTTTGACAAAATTTTATTTTGTAGGTTTCCGAAAGGCGCGTCTGTGTTACTGAAATGTGTCTATGTCATTTTAATCTGCGTCTGAGTCTAGGAAGCACGTCTGTGGTTTTTATCAGTGTCTGTGATTCACAGAACCGCGTCTGTGTCACAGAGGCGCGTCTGTGTAGAGGGTAACCACGTCTGTGTTCACCAGTTTTGAAATTTCGCATTTTTCATTGATTCAGTTTTCGGATTTTGCATTTAGGGTTTCAGATCTGGTTTATTTTTGGACTAACATTTTCAGATCTAGCTAACAAAATTGGTGCAGCTTGTTTGGGAAGCAAAATCGTTTGGTTGAAGGCCCCTACTTTCACAAAGTCTTTTGGGTTTTAAAATTTACCTGACTTGTAGGCATGTAGGAAGGGGTGATTATTTCAAACAAATCCAAACTACTAACAACTCTTTGTTGCAGATCCTTGGTGAGGGTTTTTGGATTTTTATTGTGTGCCTTGTTTTCATAGACTAGCAAACACTTCAATTGGTGCACTAAAATTGAATCATTGTCTTTTGTATCTTGAGCAATAGGCTCTTTTTGTTTAATCTTTAGAGGGCCTATCTTCCCGTGTGGTCATTAGGACTACTAGTGAGAAGAGAACGACCCAAGTGGTAGCGAGGAAAACCCACCTCATCTGAACCACTATAATCAAATGTATTCATGGTGAAAACTATGAATAACGTGTGTTGATTAGTTCATACCGACACTATGTGTCCCCATAAACCCGTTTGATCAAATTTATTTGATCAATTGTAGGGCGTAACCCCTATCGGCTGGGAGCCTTTTGTATTTACAGAGCTGAAAGTGCCGCATGTATGGCCACACGAGCGGATGCCCTTACTAGCACCTTTTTGTTTTAGAAGCCCAAATCCTTCTAGTTGTTGGGGCAGGAGGTCGGACCTCTGGTAGCGGCCCACACACATACGGTTCTTAGTAGAGATACAAAGTTCGCCATGGGGAGTTTTCATGGGGACTGATGCTTGGCTGACCTGAGAAGTGAGTGCCGAGGGTGGAGCCAGTGAGGTCAAGCATCTAAGTATCCACTCTGAATAGCATAGCCTCGGGGGTAAAACCCCATGTGGGATCAACAACTATTGTCTTGGCCAGCCATAAGAATTGTGCTTGACTTATTTTAAACATTCAAAACATTCAAAACCAAACAGCAAAACATTGTGTCTTTTGTGTTTTCAAGTGTATGCAAAACATTTTTTTACATCAAACAACACACTTTTCTTGGAGTCATTCTGAGTCTAAACACTTGCAAACATTGAGTCCTCATCAACATTGTGTCCTTTTGTCATGAAAAATAGTCAAACATTCAGATTTGGTCACAATCAACAACATCACAGATTGGAAAAATTGCACAAAATTTGTAGAAACGCGTCTGTGTTGGGCATAATAGCGTCTGTGTTGTCTAGCCGCGTCTGTGAAGGATAGAATCGTGTCTGTGTTCCAATAGTCAACATTGCATTTGGCAAGCAAAAAAAAATCTTAGAAGCGCATCTGTGTTAAACAAAATCGCGTCTGTGTCAGGAAACCACGTCTGTGAAGTATACAGGCACGTCTGTGTCTAGAATTGAAAAACTGTTATAGTCCAGCAAACATAAACAAGAAAATCTCAGAAGCACATCTGTGTTAAACAGAGCCGCACTTGTGTCAGGAAATAGCGTATGTGAAGTATACAGGCACGTCTGTGTCCAGAATTGAAAAACTGTTACAGTCCAGCAAACAACACAGTCAGTTTCAGAATTCTTGAGCTTCCTAGGTCATCTCTCTAGGGTTTCATTTAGCGTTCAACCTGTCCTTGGGTCTCACAAAATCCATCATTGCTTTACACCTTACATTACATTCACATTTTTCTAAACTTGAGTCAAAAGGTCACTTGCTTGTCCTCATCATACTTTGTCAACACACTACATACAACAACACTTTGCTAAGTGGTCCCTCATCAAGGTTTCTTACCTTTGGGTCTCATTTGGTTTTACTTAGAGTCAAGGTCAACTTACCTCATCAAGAGAAACTATCCTCTCTTTGGAAGTCACACCTACTCTACTACATACATACTTGGTCTTACACTTTGGACATTGCAAGTACACTTCAGACTCATTTACATTCCGTTCAACTCTTGGTCTTCCATACTCTTTCCATTTTTCATCTAGTCTCTCACATCTTGGTCAATACCTAGTTCATGGTTGAAACCCATCTTCAAAAATCTAGGAGAGAAACTAAAGAGGCTCAAGAGTCTGCAAACATGAGTTCTTATGAGTATGACAATGATATCTTTTTCAATTCTGATCATATTACATTACCTGACATGGATGTCTATAGAAACATTCCAAATGTTGAGAACATGGACACTATAAACAACAATGCTACACATAATGACAATGTGGACAACTTTTCAGTACATTCAGCAGATGTGGAAGAATCCATTATGAATCCCCATTTCAATCGATTGGTTGAGGAAATAATGAGGAGGGATAGACAATACTTCTTAAAAATGATGGCACAAAGTGGAGCCAAGATACCTCATGATTTTGACATGTCTCAAATAATGGAACATAGACCTTTGCAACAACCTCACTCCAATATGGATCAAAGGAGACCTAATAGTGGAGGAAATAGAGGACCACATATGGTACCTGAATCACCATTAGCTTTGCTTCAAAAACCAGAGGTCCCACATACACATGGTCAAGCATCTGATACTCACCTTCGTAGGCCATTATGGAAGTCTTATGCAGAAAGATATGCTTAATCACATACCCATGCTAAGGATCAACCACCAAAGCAATTGGATATTCAAAGGCATGCTCAAAATTTGGACACAAGGAAACCCCGTGTCAAATTTGGGGGCAACACATTAGAACATGACATGCCTGTAGAATATGGTATACATGCACAAAATAGATATGGTGTTCCTCAACATGAATCTATACCAAGTGGTCCACATACACAGCATTACTACAGATCTCCTCCATATGAACATGTGTATGATCAATATCATCCATATATGCAAGATGCTCCTCCTCCAATTGGTACCTCAAGCATGGGGTATGGTCCAAGAAGTCAATCTCCAACTAAGAGAAATTTGGAGCAACAAATCAGGGACTTACAAAAGAAAATGGAGGACATAAATACATCGAAGCCAACATACACAATGAGAGACATATGTCCTTATCCATTTGACAAAAGCATTCCAATGCCTCCATGTCCTACACACTTTGTGACGCCTAAGTTTGATAAGTATAGAGGAAAAGGGGATCCTAAGGCACACATAAGACAATTTTTCACAACTTGCATTGAGGTAGCAGCAGAAGAGACATATTTGATGAGATTATTCCCACAAAGCTTAGGTGATCAAGCTATGGAATGGTTCTCCCAACTTCCACCTGGAATTAAGTCATGGGGTGACTTAGTAGAGGCATTTATTCAACATTTCTCCTACAACATAGAGACAGACATATCAGTCACTACTTTGTGCAACACCAAGCAAAAAGAGGGAGAATCTTTTGCATCATTTTTACAAAGATGGAGAAATCTAGCCAGCAGATGCTCTTGTGAAATTCCACAAAAGCAAATGGTAGAAATGTTCACCCAAAACGTTAACAAAGAGATTGGCTATGATCTAAGGAAAGCTTGTTTGTCTACCATCAAGGATGTCATAGAAAAAGGCTTAGTGACAGAAAAGGTCCTAATTGAACAAGGAATCATTAAAATATTCAAGGAAAACAAAGATGACTTTAAAGGCAAAGACAAGCCAAGATTTTGGAATAAAAACAAGAACACAGTCAATGATGGTGTTGTTGATGCCAACACAGTGCGACCCAAATTCATTTTTTCTGGATCAAGTTCTACAAACAATCAAGTGAATACTCAAACAACTTCTAGATCATGAAGGAAGTACACCCCATTGGGAGAACCACTTGAGTCAGTCTTCAAGAAGCTAGTGGCAAACAAGGTAATCACTATTCCAGATTTTCCTCCATATGAACCAAAGGTCAAACCAAATTGGTGGAATGATGATGAGTATTGTGAATTTCATAAGAGAAAGGGTCATAAGATAGGAAATTGTCATCGATTGAAGAACATCATACAAGATCTCATTGATAGAGGTGATATTGAGATTGAGGGACACTCATCCAATCAAGAACATGAAATGTTTAAGGAACCATTCCCAAAGCATGACAAGGAAAAAGCTAAAGCCACAGAGGATCAAACCAACTATACCAGAGCATCCTACAACTATGATTCAACTATCAATCATATCTCGATGGACAATTATGTCTCTACCATTATCATCAAGGACAAAATGTCTGAGAATTCTACCCAGAGACCCAAGATTGTCCTAAAAGGTGTTGGATCTTCTTCTGAACCTACCTCTAAATGTAATGTTACAACCCGTCAAGGTAAAATCACTTTGCAAGGTGCTCCAGCCAAGAAAACTGCTTCTTCATCAACCAAACCTGAGTATGACCTTGTAGAATAGTTAGGGAAGACACCTGTGCTCATCTTCATCCTTGAGCTCTTACGCATATCCCCCGCACATAAAGCTATTCTTGACAAAATCTTGAGAGACACTGCCGTTCCTACTGATCTGAACGTGGACCAGTTTCAAGCCATGGTGGGATACCTTTCCATTCCACACTCCCTTACATTCATAGAAGCCGATGATGCCTCCGTATGTCAGCCACATAATGCACCACTACACATCAAAGCCTTCATACACAAACATAGAATCAAATGAGTCCTGATAGATGGAGGAGCAGGTCTGAACATTTGTACATTGAGCACTATTAAACAATTGGGATATTTTGATAAAGCTGTGAATTCTATAAACAAAATTACTATCAAAGCATATGATGATGAAGAGCATTCATCCAAGGGTACAGTCACCTTACCTCTCAGAGTTGGGCCAGTTACAAAGGATGTGGTTTGTCAAGTCCTAGACCTGGATCTCACATACAACATATTGCTAGGATGTCCTTGGATTCATAAGATGAGCACAGTACCATCTACATATCATCGATGTATCAAGTTTCCACACAATGGAGTTGAAGTGACCGTCAAAGCGGATCCAAATCCATTCATATATTGCAACAATCTGCAACCTCGATCAGAAATAACAATCCTAGTCAATCACCAAGCTATTCCTTCATCAGCATATGTGGATCCAGAATCATTAAAAGCTTCAACATCAAAGCAAACAAAGCTAAAAGAAAATTTCAAGTTTAAAGACATGGGATGTGGTGAGTATATCTTTCATGTTGATCAACTCCCACTATCTTCTATGGTATTCAGTCAACAGGAACAACCTACAAAGAATTAGGTGTGAACCACCTAGCATTGTGGCTACTAAGTTTGAATGCAAATCTCCTCTAGTGGTGCAAGCATCTCTTGATATCAATAGTCTTAAGAGTGGTTCCAACAAAGAATCTATTGAGTGTATCGCCATCCCTTTTGATAACTCACATAGCTTTTCCATTTCATCCACTCATTCCATTTCCACTCCTCCCCTAGACTTGGATCAACAAGAATTACAAAAGCCCTTACTCATTAGGGATCAAAAATCAAGCTTTGAAAAGAAAAATCTAAAAGTCAATAATAAAGAAAAGTCCTTTAGTCTAAATGAAAATCAAAAGCTATTGGACTCTACAAAAATCAAAGTCAAGGATAAAAATCCTATGAAGCAAAAAGAGAAAGAGTTGATCTCTCCTAATATCAAAATAACTGGGGGCAAAAGTTCTAAAATTTCAAGTCAAAAAGCATACTTGTTGATCCTAAGTCTCCATCATGCTATCCTACTTTCACTTCTTTTCATAGTCATAAGCCTTCATCACTCATCTACTTGTTCCACACATCCTTTCCCTTCTGGTGATACATCATGGACCTTTAATGGAGCTTCCTTGAAGGACTTTGTTATCAAGGATGCCCAAACTTCTTTAGGTGACACGCATACGGGCCCGTGTAGTCCACACACTAGTAATTCTATCTCAGTTCCTTCATCAAGGAAGACATTCAATCAAGCTACACATCATTCAGTCAAGGAACAATGCAACTACAATCACAAGTTAAAGCCTCACACATTTGAGGTAGGTGACTTGGTTCTCAGAGAAAATCCCAAAAATCAGCAAGACAGAGAGAAGAAGGGCAAGTTCGAACCAAACTGGCTTGGTCCTTACATTATTACAGTAGCATATGGATCTGGTGCATATCAGCTCTCAACTACAGAAGGTGAACCTTTGGAGGATCCTATCAATAGCATGCACCTTCACAGGTTCTACACATAGCTCTTTGAAATATTCAAAAATTTCAAAAATACAAAAAAAAAAATTTTAAAACAAAAAAATCGTTACTTGGTGAAAACCTGGCAAACAGGCGCCTTGTGACACAAAAAACATTGAAAAATTGAAAAAAGTAAAGAGAAATAATTTCGTCCAATGGTGAAAACCACTTTGGTGGTACCCTGGGCAAGTACCATGGTGAAAACTAGGTCACCAGCACCATGCGTAGAGACATTGCTCTTCCCTCCTTCAGGATTCTCTTTCATCATTTCACTTTGCACACACTCACAACCTATTCGTTCATAATAAACTTACCCATTCCCATCATGGCTTGTTATTGATCTACCCAAGATTGGTTAGCCATTCATAATAAACCTCCCTTTTCACCTCCCTTTCCATCCATAATAAATCAGATCCTATCTGTGGCTAAGGCAAAATCCTACATCTAGTAATGGGTGTGGAACTAAGAACATCACATGTTTTGAGGAGTACAGTTTCTTCCATCTTTCTTCAGTTTATCCGCGCACAATCTGCAATAAAGCAACATTTGCATCACAGATCCGCAATAAAGTTTCATCTTCTCCGCAATAAAGTATTAGTTTCATGGATTTAGTCAGTTTTAGATGAGACAAAAAAAACAATGGGCTTCAACAAATCAAATCTTTCAGCATACTCAGACAACATATGGTTCAGTGTTATCTATCCTTTTTGTGAAAGTAAACATTGTGACCACAATCAAATAAGACTTATACAAGTTACAAGAGACACTAAACTTGAGGACTACAGTGGATGTTGGTGTCGAGTCTTGGTGTTATTTTGATTTTATCTTTTGGTGACATGTCTTTTAGCTTTTCCAGGATGTCTCTGACTAGAGATTCTATCTCCAGGATGTCTTTGACTAGAAAGGCGAGGATGGGGTATCGTCACCTATTTTTCTTTGTTGTCTGTGGATTGTCTCTTAGTAATGCTATGACTTGTCCAAGGATATGAGGACACTGTGAGTCTAGTGTGAACTGGGGCATTCCTTGTTTGTGACTATCTTATCTCCATGCAAACAGGTACAATGACTTTCTGGGTCGAACATATGCCTCGATTGTCATAACCTATTTTGCCATAATAAAGCTCAATGATGATAACGCACAAGAAGCTCTTTCACTTTCATATCTTCTATCTTTCATCCCCCCTTTCTTGATTGACTTCCATCGTCCTTCTCGAGTCCGCATAGCCTGCTATCACATGACTGAGTATAATGACATGCCAAAAACATTTGCATTTCATGTAGTTGCACCTACATTACCACATATAAGCATTTCATACATACATATAGATATCACAACTGCATCACATCCTGCACACAACACCTATTAGCACAATTTACATTTGCATTATCATATTCATCTGCATTACTTACATTCACATTTGCATCATGCATACACATATAAAACATAAACGAACAAAAAAAAAAATATTGCATTGCATCATATACATATTTGCATCCATATCATAAGCATCACATAAGAACATCTCATCACATAGGTACACATGCATATAGCTGCCACAAAGATGAATCATCTCATATATATATATAAAGTGTCATGATACAATGATGTCAAAATCATATGGCTACAATCACCCGCAAGTGTCTACATCATTATACAAAATGGTACAAAACTGATACAGAGGAACTCACTGATCACTCCTACCAACACTATTGGTAGTGCTACTCCTATCCATGTCATGGTATCCCATGCCACGTGTCCCACCCTCATCTCCAGTCTTGGATCCTAGAACACTCGTCTAAGGGCATCCCTGTCTCTGTCTTGATCGTACGGAATCAGCTCCCCATCAATCGGTATCCGCATAATCCTATATACATCCTCCAGGGTGACTGTCATCTCACCCATCGGCAGATGAAATGTGCATGTTTCAGAGTGCCATCTCTCAGCCAGCGCAGTCAGCAAACTCATGTTTGCCTGAAACTTAGGCACATATAGAACATGTCTCAAACCCATCTCCTCGATGGCAGCTCTGTCCTCGAGTGACAACTCAGGTCGCAACCTCTGCATCGACGGGAATCTCTCCCATGACTCTAGCATCGGCAAATACTTCTGCAGTCAAACAACTCAATCATGTTAGTTATAGTGGCATTCACTGTTTATCACAAAATGCTACTCGCTAGCTAAATGCATATGGCTATCTACCCTAGTGACACTCACTGTTCATCACAAAGTGTTGCTATTTATCCTAATGGTACTCACTGTTCATCACAAAATACTACGTGTGTGACACTCCCTGTTCATCACAAAGTGTTACTCACATTTGCACTCCCTGTTCATCACAAAGTGCTGCTCATATTTCAGTACTCCCTGTTCATCACAAAGTACTCTATCTTGGTACTCACTGTTCATCACAAAGTGCCTTGATCTATCCTAGTCTTCCTAGAGGACCTGCTTGAGTGTATCCCCTTAGCAGCTTATCCAATCGACAGCATATGTTCATCATAGAACTGCCGATTTGACCTATAAGATGCAAATTCATACTTTTCAAACGCAAACGCGCTTACATGACATAAACACGCTCAAAGACTGCATAGACACGCCTGAAAAACAAAGACGTGCCTTCTTGACACAGACATGCCTAGTGAACACAAACGCGCCTGGACATTTTTTGACACTTTTTGGACCCTAGTCTAAGCACATTTATTACCCTATTCGACATCATTAATGACAAAATTAAATGCATCAAAGTACGAGGAGGTTTGGTGGTACTTACTGGCTCTCCTACCTCTGTTGGCCTCTGGAATCGGCGAACGCAGTCGAATCTGTGAGTGAAGGCCATCTCTGCTGACTGCTCCTGCTCTATTTTCGCTTTGCAATATGCTCTTGTGGATGTGTAGATGACAATGAGGATGTATTTCCCCTGTGGTCTATCTTATAGACTACCCCTAGCCCTCGTCTCCCGAGTTAGTCTTCTTTATCCCGTGACTTTGTCACTTTATCCGGTCAGTCCATTCTAGCCTTTCTTTCTTATCGAGAGATTGTCTGCAATCTTTTCAGACATTTTTCATCCAATCTCTCGAGGGGGCATATCATTCCCATTCTGGGGCAACTCTGTATCAGTTCATCTTATCTTCTTTGAAACAACGCGACAAGCCGCATTGTCTCAAAGAGGGGCAAAATGTAGACACCTAAAATTGTCTAGTCTAATTAAATAAATATTTTATTTATTTAATTATCTAAGCCTAATTCTTCTATTAATTAAATAAATCCTTATTTATTTAATTAATTCATTTATCCTCTTCTAGCCTTATTTCTCATTTAAATAAATACATTTATTTATTTAAATTGTCATTTTCCTAAATTAAATAAATATTCTTATTTATTTAATTGATCCCACTTCTTCTATTAATTAAATAAATCTTTATTTATTTAATTAATTCATTAGCCTTTTCTACCTATGACACATGTCATTCATCTCTTAATTCATACACTACCTACCTCTTTCATTATTTTATTATTTCTTTTACCTACCCTCTAATCATAGCCGACCTCCTTTTACACCTCTCAATCTTATCCCTCCATTTCATATAGTGTCTTCTATATAAGGAGATGCTTCCTTCATTATCAAACCCTAATGACCTAATAAGCTAACTACTTGATCAATTGACTACACTACGATCCTACTTGCAACCACATTTCGTTCTTTGTTGAGCTCTTGTGCACATAAAATCTGAGAGCAAATATATCAAGCAAGATCAATGGAGATAGGAAGAATGGAGATCAAAACCCTATTGGACATGTGATGGTATAATCTTTGTGATTTCATGTGATTTGCATTGTCTTAGGTAATCTTCATATGTTATGGTGGATCTTTGTTGATTGTTAGGCTAGGGTTTTGTGGTTGAATTCATTTAGCCTTTCAATATTGTTATTATTGTTATCCATTTTCACCATATACAGATGCTTTTCTCAGTTTTAAAGGAAATTGAACTAAAATTAAGATAAAATCAGAAAAAACTAATTTATTCTCTATTTCATTCAATTTTAATATTTAAATGTTTTAATTGTTTTCTTTGAGATTTTTTATCAATTTTTAATTTGTTTTTCAAGATTGTCTCGAATTGATTTCTTTTCTCAAATTTTAATTCGTTCTTGGTCAATTAATTCCTTTTTTGATTTATTTCCTTTTTTGAAGTTTTGTGCTCATAATTTCCAATTCCTCTTTCTTGATTTGTTTCCTTTTTTGAAGATTTAATGGCAAATTGATTTATTTCATTAAAAATGCTAGGATATTCAATAAAATAAATAAGATAATTTTTTTAAATTATTTACTTGGAATGATCAATTAATTAAATAAATATTTAATTAATATTGAGTGATTAATTTGCCATGTGACATTTGATGATTAAAGAGTTAATTGTGTGCTCAAGATTTATTTAATTGCCTTTGGTTAGGACCTTGGTGACGTTGTCAAGATTAGGGGCTCATGGTTTAGATGACTATTTTTAGGGTATTACAATCATCATCATCATCTATCAGCAAAAGTGATTGGAAAGCCTTATATGCAAAAGAATTGAAAGATATGAGGGAAGAAGATGAAGAATTGGAGCAACTGAAGCCTTATTTTCCAGAAGAGTACCTAATGGACCGATAGGAAGTAAGTATGAAGGAAAAGCACCTTTTAAATATTTTGGATGTAATAAGATTGGTCATTTTGCATCTAGATGTCCTAAAAGGAATGCAAGATTTGAGGAAAGAGTTAAGAAATCATTTAAGCCTAACCATAACAGATATAGATTCAAGAAAAGTAAACAATGCTACATAGAAGATGAGGAAGGAGTAAGTGATGACTCTGGGGATGAACCGACAGAAGACTTTGCTACTAGATCTAGCAATGGAAAGGAATGTGTTTTCTATGCTTTAAAGGAAGATGAACTAGAACTAGCTATCATGAATGAAGAAAAGGCCCTGGCGTAAAAAGTTGAAGATAAGAATGAATGGGTAATTGATAGTGGATGCTCACATCATATGACTAGAGATAAAGAAAAAAATTTGTCCCTGCAAGAATATAATGGCGGTCAAGTCAGATTTGGAGATGACAAAGCATGTATGATCAAAGGTAGAGGTACTATTTATCTGGATGGTAAGCATAATACTGAAAAATGTCTATTATGTAGAAGGTTTAAAGAATAACCTTTTGAGTGTTGGTCAATTGGTAAACAAGGGTTTTCAACTTCAGTTTAAAGATAGAAAATACAAAATCATTAACAAGACTGGTTTGGAGATTGCAAATGGTATTCAGATTGGAGGTAATATCTTTCACTTGAACACTGGTAGTAAGACATGTTTGATTGCTCATATTGATGAGAGTTGGTTATGGCATAAGAGGTTGTGTCATGTTAAATTTTGATTGTATTGTTAAGATCAGTTCAACTAAGGCAGTTAGAGATATACCTAAGATTGTGAAGCCTCATAATCTGGTATGTAAGGAATGTCAATTGGGAAAGCAAGTTAGAACTTCTTTTAAGATCATACAAGATAAATATAATATTGTCATGATTTGATTCACACTGACTTATGTGGTCCTACAAGGACTAGAAGCTTTCAAGGTGATAGGCATTTCATGTTGATTATTCTAGGATGATGTGGATGACTTTCCTTAGGGAGAAGTCTGAAGTCTTTGAGAAATTCAAGATCTTTAAAGCAAAGGTTGAAAAAGAAACAGGATTGAAAATCAAATGTCTAAGATCATATCAAGGCGGTGAATTTACTTCTCATGAATTTAATAGTTATTGTGAGACAAATTGAATTAGGAGACAATTATCTACACCTCGGACTCCTCAGCAAAATGTAGTGGAAAGAAAGAACAAAACCATTTGGATGCAGCAAGATCTATGATGATGGAAGTCAAATTGCCTCACATCTACTGGAGAGAAGCAATGGGTACAACAATCTACACATTCAATAGAGTTCACATCAAAGGTGAAATCGGTAAGACCCCTTATGAATTATGGTTTGGACATACACCTACTGTTAAATATTTTAGAATTTTTGGAAGTAAATGCTATATCAAAAAAGATGATTCAATTGGATGGTTTGATCCTAGATGTGATGAAGGGATATTTCTTGGTTATTCAATTCAAAGCAAAGCATATAGATGTTATAACAAAAGATTGTAGAAAATTGTGGAGAGGGATAATGTGAAAGTGGATGAGCAGTACATAAATTAATCTATATCATATGATAGAGAACCGACAGTGGAAATGATCATAATTGAACTGGCAATGCCTCAACCGGTATAGGAAACTGAGAAAGTTACACTGGCACAATAAAAAAATTCAATTGTGACTTATGATCAGAGTAGTGAATGTGAAGTTCAAAAAACACCAAGGTATGTAAGGTTAAATCACTCTAAAGATCAAATCATTGGAGATAGGAACAAGGGAGTTATGACAAGAAGAAGACTGGAAAATGAAGAGGTATATCTTATTTATCTAATTGATCCAGCATCTTTTATTGAAGATTGTAAAGATAAACATTGGTTAAAAGCTATGGAAGATGAATTAGATCAGATAGAGAAGAATGAGACTTGGACTTTAGTTCCCCGGCCTAAAAATAAGAATGTTATTGGAACTAAATGGGTTTTCAAAAATAAATTGAATGAGGATGGTCAAGTTGTAAGAAACAAGGCTAGAATGGTTTGTAAAGGATATTCTCAAATGGAAGGAATTGATTATGGTGAGACATTTGCACCTGTAGCTAGAATTGAAGTTGTTAGACTATTTCTTGCCTATGCAGCCTATAAGAACTATAAGGTTTATCAAATGGATGTTAAATGTGCATTTTTGAATGGTGAACTTGAGGAAGAAGTATACATTGAGAAACCTAATGGATTTTCACTAATAGATGATAAAGATATAGTTTGCAGATTGAAGAAAGCTTTATATGGATTGAAACAAGCTCCTAGAGCTTGGTATGCAAGGTTGGATAAATATATTTTGAAATTTGGTTTTACTAAAGGCAATGCTGATAGTAATTTATATTATAAAATTACTGATGATAATATTCTAATTATTGAAGTATTTGTTGATGATATCATTTTTGGAGGAGAAGATAAATTGTGCATGGAATTCGCTAACAACATGAAGAATGAATTTGAAATGTCCATGATTGGTGAGATGAAATTTTTCTTAGGTTTGCAGACTACTCAAACTTGACAAAGGCATTTTTATCTGTCAAACTAAGTATATGAGGGAATTGTTGAAGAAGTTTTCTATGGATAATTCCAAATCGGTAAGTACTCCTATGGTGACAAGTGAGAAATTATCTATCAAGGATACTTCTACACTGGTAAATCCGACAAGGTATAAGTCTATGATTGGTGGCTTGTTCTATCTAACTCAGACTAGACCGGATATTATGAATGTAGTAAGTATTATTTCTAGATATCAAAGTAATCCTAAAGAAAATCATGAATGTGCAGTAAAGAGGATATTCCAGTATTTGCAAGGAACAAAAGAATATAACTTATGATATTCTAGAGATGATGATTTCACTTTATGTGCATATATCGACTCAGATTGGGTAGGAGATACTGATGACAGGAAGAGCACTTCTGGTGGAGCTTTCTTTCTTGGAAAGAAACTGGTTTCATGGATCAGCAAAAAATAGTCATGCATTTCTTTATCTACTACAGAAGCTGAGTATGTTGGAGCAGCAACTAATTGTACTCAAGTTTTATGGATGAAGAAAATGTTGAAGTATATCAAGGTAAATTGTAGTGAACCGGTAGTTATCTACTGTGATAACTCTGTAGCTATTGACATGTCTAAGAATCTAGTATTTCACTCTAAGACTAAGCATATATCAATAAAGTATAACTTTCTGAAGGACAAGGTAGAAGGAAAGGAAGTCAAATTGGTTTATGTGAACACTAAAGAACATATTGCAGATATATTCACTAAACCATTGTCAAAGGAGTCATTTGAGTATTTGAGAGATAGGTTAGGGGTTTCTACCCCTCCAGCAAAGACTTGATTGATGCAATTTGTCATCAGTCTGACATGCATTATCAGAGATACTATTCATTCTGGCACTAATGAATGGTGCTACTACTTAGGGGGAGTAGTCAGCTAAGAGATTCAGAGAATTACATTATTCCTTTGATATTTGTGTCATATTTTTGACATTGATGTCAAAAATATGGAGATATAGTGATGTGAAAAATAATTTCAGAGCTTTACAGAGACATCATTCACATGGGGAGAGTTATTGATATTCAGGAGATTGTTGGTTGTCTTCCACAAGGGGAGACTTGTTCGGCATTTTTTTGGTACTTAGATGTTTTTCACATCTAGTGTTGCCATCAATGCCAAAGGGGGAGATTGTTGGCATTATGGATGAATTGATTATGTGTTGCATTGATTTTTTGTCATTGATGTCAACACTAGTTTTTCTGGTTGGTTACCGGTAGAAGATCTAGTGTTACTGATAGAAGAGATGATCTGTTGGACACTTTCAACATGTTTGGATCAATGGAGTATGCTTGATTTTATGTGTTACATGTTCCTAGAGCATGTTTTGGTCAATTGGTATTGACTTGGTGATTGGATGTTATCTTACACTCTTGTAAACCCTTACCAGCATTGGTTTAAGGTTTTACCAATAGAGCTTTCACTAAGGAATCTTGATAGGATGCATAAGTGGTGTTGGTGTGGATTTCAGGATGCTAAATATGTTCTTTGATCATGCTTCAACTTCTTGAAAATATTTCTTTGGCGTGCTAGACCCATAATAGGTCTGGTGCCTGTTTAGGTTATGGACCGGTATCATGTTAATGTTTACTCTACACATTGCTAGGATGTTTCAAGATGTTCTATTGATTGGTTAATGCTATTTTGGTCTTAAGAAGACATGGCATATCATTTTAATATGGATTTATGTAATGATCTTATTGAAATATCTTTTAGGTGGCCGACCTAATTGGTTTAGGCCATAAGGTTGGTATAAAATGATGTAAGATCTCATTGTAGATCATGGGAATGGGGAATAAGTGTTGTGGTCTTAAAATACAATATCATATGAGAAGGAGATTTGGTCGATCATAAGTGATTGAATTGGGATTAAGGAAGAGGTTAAAGGCCTCCGGTATTGAGCTTAACCAGGACTGTAATCAGGCATGGTAGATGCTACCTCTGGCAATTCATTACTCTAGATTGTTGTCCATTTATCTTGAGGTGGTTATAACCTCTCTTTAGTCAGTGAGACTCTTTTGTAATGAGCAGTGAACTCTAGGTAGTGTGCCTTCCTACATGTGCTGGCCCCTCATTATATCACATACTTTCTACAGAAGTATCATCTGACTATGGGTAGTCTTGCCACCGTGGCTTTTCCCTTTCCAAGTTTTCTACATACAAATCATGGTGCTATGTGGTATGGTTGCATTGCATTGATTACCTGTTTAATTGTTAAGTTGTATTGTTTACCTGTATGCGTTCCTACTGGCATCTATTTCTTCTTTACCGATATTTAATCTAGTTAAGGTTATTAAGTGGATTAATTGATATAATTTGCTAACAATTGATTCACCCCCCTCCCCTCAGTTGTTCACCGATTATCCTAACACTCTCTCTCTCCTCATGTCTTTTGTTTACTTTAGACCCTATCTGGGCCATAGAATAGGGCAAGACAGGGGTGTGGCGCCCATGTCCCCCTAGGACTGTTGGCATTCTACACTCTAATGAGAATAGTTGATGTTGTCATTGATGGAAACCAACTGGCAACCAACCGGCAACAAGTTTCTACACAGGCACCGACAGACACTTTTACCAGCATCCAGATTACACCGGAAATGAAGTATACCGACACTCAAGCTGACATGGGATAAAGTTTTTCTTATATGAATTGTATTGTAAATATAATTAATTATTTGTAAGTCGACTTGGTGTATTGTAATAGACTCATATATATGAGATCTTGTAGATCATTTTTGTAATGTAATAGGAAGGTAATGTATAGGTGATTATTATTGGTATATGTAAAGACAACAAAAGATTTTGGTATATGACTAAGCTTAAACTAGTACTGAACCAGGAATTTGAGATGCTACTTTGAGCAGTACATTGTATTGGACTTAATTATCCATTTTGTAGTCAGTAAGACTCTTTTAAGCAGCGCGCTCTAGGTAGTTGGCCTTCCTACATGTGCAAGCCCCTATTAAAGTAATATTTATTCATATTGGCTAGTGAGTAAATATTATGGGTCACAAATCCCATCGAGGTTTTTCCCACACTAGGTTTCCTCGTTAAAATATTCTATGTTATGGTGTGCATTTATGTTGTCTCTATTATTTCTCTTTACTACATTATTTCTTGTTTACTGGTACATTGATTTGGGTCACAAAATTATAAATAAGTTCAAATATTTCATAAACCGGTTACACACCGATTCACCCCCCTCCTAGTGTCTTTGGGACTCTCATTGAATCTAACAATTGGTATCAGAGCCTGGTCCTCTATTTTCAAAAGCTTAATAACTTGAGGAAGATTCTCAAACTAGTACCAATGGAGAATTTGAGAAAACAGTTGGAATGAGCTCTTAAAGATTTTGATGCAAAAAAATTGAAGAATATCAAAATTGAAGATGATCTGAGGACTGCGAAGGAATTCATTAAAGGACTTCAGGAAAACCTGGTTATAGCACAAAATAAGAGAAAATAACTTCATGAGTAAATGTAGAAACATGATGATGAAAAGGAAACTCTTAATGATATTTTAGACAAGTCGAGGCAAGAGAACACTAATATGAGGAATGAAATGCAAGATATGACTATGAGACTATGTAAGGATATTGAAGACAGAAAGAAGATTGAAGAATATCTGACTAGAAGACTTAATGATGGAGGTAATGAAAATCTGAGACTTTGTCATGAAATTGATATGCTAAAGACAAATTTGATTCACATGCAACATGATAAAGAAGAGCTTGTGAGACAAGTTAGAATTATTGAAAATGAGTTGATCACTGCAAATGAACACAAAGACAATTTCAAGAAAAGTTTAGAGAGACTTGATGACAAGCTGAAAAGACAAAAACTTGATGGAGATATAGTTGGACTTGGATTTGAACATGGAGAAAGTTTCAGGGTTACAAACAATCAAGATCATAGTAAACCAGTAAGACAACCTAATGCTTATAAATTTAATGGGAAATGTTTTAATTGCAACAAGTTTGGTCATAGAGAAAATTAGTGCAGATTTAGAAATAATTAGAATACAAACTTACCCACTGGTCAATGTTCCAAACGCAACAAAGTTGGTCATAATTCAGAAAACTACAAAATGAATGTGAAATGCTATGTTTGTGGTATATTTGGGTATTTATCTAATCAATGCAGAACACAAACCAGTCAAGGATATGGAAAAGCTATTAAGAGGAATAATGTAACTTGTTATGCATGTAACAAGATTGGGTATATTGCAAAATTTTGTAGAAGCAAGACTATACTGATGAATAATAAAGGATATAGTGTGAAGGGAAAAGAAAAGGTAAATGAAATAAAGCAAGAATTTTCAAAACAATGGATTAAGAAGGGAGATCAGAAAGTTGATGAATCTGTCTCTGCACCGGTTGAACAGAGTAACCCTCCATGGGTAGGAGATTCTTCATCTGACTAAGGAATAATCCTTAGGGGGTATTACAGCAAGTTGAAAATCATGCATTCTACCCTCGGTTGATGGTAAGAAGACACATTTCTTCTTTACCAGCAGATATGTTAAGTTCTCACTTAACCAACAAGCATTTAATGTGGTTTTTGAAGAACTTTTTGGTTATATAACACTGAAAAACCCCTCATTTTGACTCACCAAGCATTCAAGCATTTAGAGAGCGCAAAACTGAGCAAGGGCAATCTAATGGCGAAGCAGTGAAGTGATTTTCAGGCATCTAAGGATTTCAAGCTAAGAGGTATTTATCTTTCGAAATGGCATCTTCATCTTTTGTACCTGAGTTTATTGAAAACCCTGTTGTGGTAGAAAATGTTAAGTGCCCTAGGCCCATTTTTAAAATCATCCCTGAAATTACTAGGCAAGATGATTCTATCAGAGATTTTTCAAAAATTTTGAAGGGAGTCATTTTTGCTGAAGACCCTAGAATCTACATTCACTGCAATATAGAAAATCTAGGAACCGATGATTTGGAGAACATGTATAGTGGTGTCATTACTGATGAACAAGTTTTAATTAAAGTGGAGCATAAGATAGTTGAAGACATGATTCATTGAGATACTGAACATACCTGAATTTCCTAAGGAGGTAGTCCGTCTAGTTCTGAGTAGAGTTCATGGAGAGTTCATGTGGCTTGACTCTATTTTTAAAATCTCTAAGGAAGCAATCAAGGCAGTTACTGGTTTACCCTCAAATAGTACCAGGCTCAACCAAACTAAGAAGATACCTAACAAGGGAGTTATGGAGTTAACCGGAGCTACATCTGAGAACAGATCTCTTAGGGTTGATGACATTACTGATGCTAATGTGAGATATGTGAGTATGGTACTTGGATACAGAGTAACTCATGAAAATAGATTGAATTCAGTTTCCAGCCTATGTATTCATAATGCATATGAGATGGTAAAGAACAATGCTAAGATTGATATTTGTGAATGGCTTAAAGATGAATTAATAGACAACTTGAAAAAGATTAAGGGTGACAAGAAAGGGACATTTTGTTTTGACAACCTACTTGTGTGTCTAATTCTTTACTTCACCAAAGAGATACCTGACATTGGTCATAAGGACTTTGGATATGACATCCCAGTAGGCAAAAAAATCAAGGAAGCTACCACCAGTATGGGCAATAATAGTGAGAACATTATAACAAATTACTTCAAAAACTTTCAGACTAAGATGAGAGCTAGAGAAAGGTTACCCCAGAGCATAGTAGACAAATATGACAAGCAAATCCGCTTTGTAATCAAATGTGATGAGACATGGATGGACGCAGTTAGCCCTAAAACTATTTGGGTTATTGAAATGGGTTATGAAGTTTATTTACCCATTCTTGAAACATATACTAAAACACTACTTGAGGCACCTAGAGAACCATCTAAATAGATTTTTGGTAATGCTGAGAACATTGAGAGTGTTGTCTCAATGCAAAAGCAGAGAAAAAGGAGAGAAAATTTTATCAGAGATACATCCAAGATGGCGAAAGAAATTAAGGAAAATGTAATGAACATAAGTGGTATATCTGTCAGTGAATTGGAAGGACTAAAACCTGAAGCACATGTTTCACTAGTTGTTACTTCGTTAGATACAGACAGTGGGAAAGCAACAATTTTCAAAAGAGTTGAAAGAAAGAAGAGGAATGTCATGCCCAAACTTTTGGGCACAAATGGAATAATTTTTTTTTAAAATAATACCCTAATAAAAATAAATTTGCTAAAATTAACCGCAATAACAAGTTTTGTCTTAACTATGTTTTGAGTTAATCTAACAACTAAATCAAGTAAGCAAAAATAATCTAAATTAATTGCAGAATATTAACTCTCCAAAAGAATTATTATTGTCTCATCAATTCTAATAAATAAATTCATTTAAACAAAAATCTCTAAATTAAATGACAAGAGATATTATTAATCTCCAATAACCTTTTAATTGTTTTAGGAACTAAATTAATTAGTCCTAGCACTTAGATTATTAAAACCTATTATTCCATTTTAACAAAAATTATAATGTGCTTAAACAAATTCGACCTAAGGGCCAATTAAATCCATAATGTAAATTGCCCTATAAAAATTTAGTCTGGAATAGCCTAAATTTAAGTGGACTAAAATAATCCCTTATGGCCAAATAACTTACAAAAATCGTTATAAATTTTGAAAAGATTAAACATCCAAATGAAATAAAATTTAAACATCATATTCAAATATTTATATACCTAACAAATATAAAATATGAACGTATAACTGAAATAATTAATCTAAAGTATATATATATATATATATATATATATATATATAAAGGTATAGGATCCCTTAAAACAAAGGAAACTAACATATAAAAGTAAGCTAAAATAATGGGGAATACCTTATTCGAAATTTGAATGGGTTTCCCCCCCCCCTTTTAAAATTTCTAACCATAACAATATAAAAATACCTATGTTAACCTATTTTCTTTTTAACTCTATATCTTGCCCTAACAATATATTTTTCTCTTCTAGATACTAACCTAACCTGAATGTGGGCTAGGGTTGCACCTCTATTCTTCCTTAAATGTTTTTATGCTAACCCTAATCCAAAATTGGGTTAGGGTTGCATATATCTTCTTTTTTTAACCTAAACCCATATTTTATTTTCTTAGTTTTCTAAGTTGTTTGTGTGTGTGTGTGATTTGATGCAAGGGGCAAAAGAAGGAGGTAGCGGCCATGGAGGGAGGCGCAGAGGAGGAGGTTTGGTAATTGGTGCGTCGAGCGGGGATGCTCCCCGGACACCACTGTGTTTACCCACAGTGGTGGCTAGGTGCCACCCATAGTGGCGGTCGGGAGCCATTCCACTATGGTTCCCCATAGTGATGGCCTCGTGCCAACCACTATGGGCAACCATAGTGGCGGCTCATGCCGCACACTGTGTGTAAACACAGTGCGGCTGCATGCCATCACTGTGTTTACTCACAGTGGTGGCACTCCCCCACGCCGACCACTGTGTAAAAATAGTGGTTCGGCCTTCATTCGAACACCCCCCCCCTCGGCCCCCATAATTATTTTATATATATATTTTTATTTATTTATAATCTCTTTTTTTTTGTTTTTACATTAAGGATATATATATATATATATATATATATATATATATATATATGTATTTATATTTAAATATAAATCTCAACAGGACATGCAGGGTTATGATATATATATATTTTTAAATTTATTTAAATTCTGCAAATCATGCAGAGAATAATAAAAGAATGGTAGAATGAAAATAAATGTATTGCTCATCTTTTATATTTTTTTTTTTGTAAGATTACTATTAGATTTTATCCTTGTTTTATTTTCTTTATACAAATCATAGGACTGACTACTTTCTTTACTCATTAACCCTGGCATAGCGGTTAATACTTTATTTTATTTTTTTGTTTAAAACAATCTATATATATATATATATATTTTAAACCACATAACAGCAAGCTTTCTAAAACTAGCAGGTTTAACTAACTGCATTTCCTTTTTAGCATTCAGACAACTTCTAACATAATAAGTTAGAGTAATACACATCTAACTATAAGCTTTTCCTTTTCTAAAACACATAGTGAACTTTAGAGGTAGTTTATTAAATCTGGATCTATTTTCTTTTGCAATAATATAAAGGAATAAAAATGACAGAATTAATTAAACTACAACAGCAACATAATAGTCTTAAATTTATTTACAACTATATTATCAAATAAAATGCAACATTAATGCTCATACTAAAGGCTATTTAACTATGTATGCATTTGGAACTAAATAAATAGGACTAAATGTTTATTTCTAGCTTACTAATATACATGCTTTTCTATTTCATTTATTTCTGTTATTTTCATTATGCATTAAGAGGTAGAATGGACATTTATTTTCAAACAAACATAAGGCAACAAATATTATTTCAATAACTATAGAAGACTTAATCCACAAATGGGCATTCTATTTTGCAATAATACTTAATAGAAGAATACTTTTCTTTAAATAATATTTAGGATACAATATTGTCAACATTACAAATGGGTGAGGTACCCAACTAGTCTCTCGTTCCTATTAAATGAGGACTTTAAATAAAGTGAATACATTTCTTTTTCAAAATAAATACAACATGTAACTTTTCATTTACATTTCTGCAACTAAAATATAATATCCCATTCCCTAATCTTTTTCTGCAACTCAAGTAAAACCAACAACCCCTAGCTTGTCCTTTCTTTTCTTTTCCAAGCAACCTGCATATAAATCATAAGGCTATGACCATGGAGAGCTCACCTCCTAGCCTAGGCTTACTAGAAGCCACCCCCGAGCTTGGACAACCAAGCCCTAGACAAGTTACACTCAAGCAAACATAACAAGCAAGGGAAAACAAAACTAAACAAGTACTTTCCCATCCAAGGCTAAACTTCATCACAGAATGTGATGTTTTTACAAGGGTGGAAGTGGACCAAATACCTTGAGGAGACTACAAGAATGGTATATCACAAGCCATCTCATGGCAACCAAAATACAACATAAGTCCATTAACCCCACATCCTTATGCCCCCCAAGCCATACATGTCATACTTTCTCCCCTTATGACCCCCGAATGCATAAACAAGGCTTTGCAACAAGGGCCTCACAAACAACCCTTGAGATCACTCTCATAATGAGAGCCTCTCACTCTAAGGTTGTCAAACTCCTTCCACCCCCAAGACCATTCTACTCTCCCAAGAGTAGAAGGCCTTGGTTACTCCCAAATCACAAGAAAATGCATAAAAGAGATAAAAGATAGATCACATATCATTTTCACAAAGGAAAATACAAGAAAACAACTTTTACATACAAACAATCTTTCAAACATAAATATACAACATAAAAGGAAGAATATGAACCAACCTTCAATCTGCCCAAAGGTTTTCTAGAACTAGTTTGAGGAAGAGAAACCCAATTCCACAATTCTTCCTCCAACACTTAGCCAAAATTTCTATCCTAAAACTATTCTTTTCAAAATTGCAAGATCTCCAAAGATGGAGAGTGGGTGATTACTCACTAAGTCCCTAATTCTTTCCTAAGAAGACCTCTCTCTCACTCTTCCCAACCTCTTGGTTAGAGTGAGAGTTCCCATTGGTTGGTCTTCCCAACCTCTTACAGGTTACTAAAACTAGAAAGAGAAAAGGTAAGAGAAGGTGGGGAAGAGAGACTGACATCAAAAAGGAAGGTTATCTAACCTAGGTGGAACCTTCTAAGTTGAATTTTCGCTCATCTTGGAAAAACCACTTTTTGGGGTGACTAAACAGTCACATGGGAGTAGTCACATGTTTAAAAATACCCCTAACCCATAGGTATACCCTATGGACCTTAGGAAAAACCCTTAAACTACCGCTAGGAGTCCATTTCACCCCTTAGAAACCCATCTGAAGTTAACCTTCGGGTCAAACCTAAGTTGACCACTCCAAAGACTCTCTACCCAAGGAAAATTTGGGACCACATCCAAATATTTGAAAAAGGCTTTGGTTGAGACAATCTCCCTCCAAGCGACAAGTCAAAAATCAAAACACCATTCAAAACATGTGTCAAGTGACACAATAAAATACAATACATAATTACACATGGAAATTGTCTCTTGTTGGATTTAAACAAATCAATAAATAAAATTTAACACACATGCATCATTTACTATTACAAATAAAATACGATACATACAGGGTGTTGTCTCTCCAAATAGACAACCCCTAGTTTTATGAACGTACATAGGTCTAGGTTTGGTTCTCCATAATATTTCCATGGTCACATGGATAATTTTCCTATGCATCTCAATTACACATTAGTAATTCCAAATAACCTCATATAATATTAAACACATGAATAAGAATACACATCAAACACTCTGCATACAATTGACATTAACAAATCAATATCTCATATATCCCAATTAATCCACATAAGCAATTATCATAGTCCTCATAATTTTGATTCATTCATAAGATATGCATCCTATTTCTATCATCATGATAAAGTCCTGCAAATCCAATAATGACATACATCATCTCAAAGTTATCCTATTCTAGAATCATATAAAGTTTTATATCCATAATGCATAGAAATGAACCATCAATATACATCAATGTTATCCAAATCATGGAATCATATAAGTTCTAAATCCATAATGCATAAAAATAAAGCATCCATAATAGTCTCAACATGAAAATCATTGAAATTCTAGGATGAGTCAGGGTAGGGCCTCACAAGGAAACCCTCACCTTTACCCTCTCCTTCTCCCAAAAGGACTAGAACTTTGAGGAAGAAGCAACAAGTAGTTAGTGAACCTAAAAAGAAGCTTACACCAAATAAGAAACAAACTAAGACACCAGATACCCTAACACTGGAGGAACTAGTAAATGAGATAACATAGGATGGAAATCTTTGCAATGTAAATAAATACTATCATTCTTACAAAGATTCAGACAAGGAAACAATAGAGGCTAGTATAATTTTGAATTTAAATATCTATAAGAAGGTTTTGATTGAAGTTGTAGAGGATATACTGAATGACTTATATTTAAGGTTAGAACCTAAAAGAATGTTAGTGATGGAACTAGATAAAAAGCTAAAAGTTGAAGGATTATTGGCAGTGCACCCTATAAACTCTAGAGAGGAAATTGATGAACTAATTGCTGCGGCAAACCGATCAGTTTTTGTCAGTGGACACCAACAGGTTAGCCTAATGGTTGGTAGAGTGAAGGGGATTGCTGATGAGACTACATACAAATGTGATATCTTTTTTATTGAAAAGAAAAAGAAAGAGGAAAAGGAAAGATAGAAAATAGATAAATATTTTGCTAAGGTGTACCAAAAGGACAAAGAGAAAAACAAGATTGGTGGTGTACCTTCTATAAAGGTAATGGATAAAATCCTTCCATCAGCTCAGGACACCCCTCCATTAACTTCAGCATCACAGGTACATAAAGAAAATCAACCAGATAAGGCAACTAATGAAGTAACTCATGATGATACTAACCCGGAGTCTGAAATCCTGTTCACCATGAATGTGGATACACAGGATATAAACATTATTGTGGATAAAGAGACTACAGAGGTTAAGGTAGATGATGCTAAGGATAGTAAGGTCTTTGAGATATCTACACACACTGTTGACTCTCAGAAGACTGAGATACTGGCACAAGCCGAGCAACCAGAGACTGAGAAACCAATAGAGGATAAGGTAACTAACATAGAGCAACTTGAATCAGAGAAACCGATAGTTGAAGAGGTACTTGTATAGACTGAGATGATAGTTTGGATACTTAATGTTAACTACAGATACCAAGTTAACAAGATGAGAGGGGGGGGGTGAATCATACAAACTTAATCTTCCATAAAAACAACAGATTCAACCTTGGCAACATATACTTCAGCAATATAACCAAAACTGCTAAACATGTAAACTCAAAAGAATATAAACATCATAACACTCATAACACTAGATTTGACGTGGAAACCCAAATAGGGAAAAACCTCTCTGGGATTTCGAACCCACTAAGAAATATACTCTTCTAGAGTATGCTCAGTTAAAAGCCAATCCTATTAAAGATTACAAACACATTGTTAGATGTGACCCGGTTAAGGGATTTCCCTCAGATCTGTTAGGATCTTCACCTTGTTAGAAGTGACCTTGTTAAAGGATTTCAAACACTCAATCAGAATGTTACCTTGCTAGAGGGTTTTACAAATAAGACTGTTAAGTCCACTCGGTTAAGAGATTTTCTGTCACTTCACAAAATAATAGTAATAAAAATCTATCTGCAACTTCACATCTAGAAATGCTAAAGCAGATTCTTATTTGCTCAATACAATAGGACTAATCTTGTCCATCTATTGGGCTCTATACTTTGTTATTCAAAAAGGTCTTCAAGCTTCTGTGCTTGGTAATCACTATGTAGCATCCCTGTGCATACACTTGCCCGCATACATTGTTTATCAATAGTTCCTTATTTATAAACAATTCGCCAACCACTTAATCTCCTTGATCACATTTCCCATGATCAATCATAGCCATCAGATCTTCAAACTTGACCAGGTTCAATGTATCCTTCGATCTAAAAACATTTTACCCTGCCTTGGAACTTGCATACATTTCTTGGAACTTGTGCTAGGGTATTGCAGTTCAATCTGAGCTGTAGATCTTCCTGCCAATTTTCTTTTACCATAGATTCTTTAACAAACTTCATGCATGGCATACCAATCATTTAGTCAGTTCCATCTCATTAGCTTCCTTCATTAAATAATGCTTATATTCATTTAATGCATTTTGTTACTACTCGGTTGCAACTCGGTAAATACTAAACTTCACTCGGTAGATATTCTACCTTCATTAACCAATAGCGATAACCTTAGGGTTTACCGACTAGGTTCCTTAGGGTTTATAGACTAGGTTCTTTAGGGTTTACCAACTAGGTTCTTTGCTCGATAACATAGTATAGTATTAACCTTACAATCAACAACATATGTAGTATATCAAAACAATCTAAACATCATGATCTCATCATTGTCTAACTCAGTAATAGTTGCCCATTGAATAACTTATTTCTCCCCTTATTCATCACATTCTTTCTGTGTCTTTTACCGACATCTTTATACTCATCAAATCATACTTGTTAAGATATGGCAACATCATACTGAATTAGAAAATCAATTTCTTGACATCAATGACAAAATAATAATATTAAGACAGTAAACATCCTTAATCAGTTATATCCATAATCATCAACAACCTTCTCAATATCCTTATTGAAATGCCAACAATCGCCCCCTTTGGCATTGATGGCAAAACCAATTGATTTGACCTAATTGATTCAGATTGCTATGAGAGTTGGAAATGCTCTCCCCCTGTCATCAGTCTTATCCCCCATACATTAGTCTTCTCCCCTTTTCTTCATTCTTCTCCCCCTTTGACAACAATGCCAAAAAGTAAAGAACTAAAACATAATTTCTTCCTGTATGAAGTGATTTCTTGCTGTTATGTGTTAACTTAGTCTCAGTCAGAGCATTTTGTCTTCAATTCCTGTTCCATGTATTTGTTTCTTGCACACCTTTAGAAAACATCCTAAAATGTGTAAATCAACATCAACTCCTAAAAGATATTTTGTAGAGTCATCGAATTGATGCTTTCACCGAACTTGGTCAGTGAGTAGAAGATAGGGGTAGGACCCCTAACTTACTTCTAAGATACTCAAAAGTGTCCCTTGGCAGTGGCTTGGTGAAGATATCTGCTTTTTGTTCCTTTGTGCTAACATACTCCAACACCACTTTCTTCTCTTGAGCTTCTTCTCTAAGATAATGATATTTGATAAAGATGTGCTTTGTCTTAGAGTGCATAATAGGATTCTTTGAAATGTTAATGGCCCTAGTAATGTCATAGAATATAGTTACTGGCTCGGTAACTTTCTCATTTATACCTTCCAACAGTTGTTTGATCCATGCTATGTTCATACAATTCAATGCTACAGCAACGTATTCAGCTTCTGTTGTTGACTGTGAAACACATCCTTGTTTCTTGCTAAGCCAACTCACTAGTCTTTCTCCTAAAAAGAAAGCTCCTCCACTTGTGCTTTTTTTGTCATCAATGTGGCCTGCCCAATCAGCATCAGTATAAACTTTTAAATTAAAATCATTTCCTTTTTGATATACTAAGTCATAATCCTCAGTACCTTTCAAGTATCTGAAAATTCTCTTGATTGTTGTCATGTGTGTTTCCTTGGGATCTATAGAGAATCTTGCAACTATACCTACTGCATGTGCTATGTCTAGTTTGCTGTGAACAACATATTCTAGCTTTCCAATAATGAATCGGTAAAGTATCTCATCAACAGATGCAGATTCATCATCCTTTGATAATTTACAGTTGGTAGTCATAGGAGTACTTACTGGTTTTGAATCCTCCATTCCAAATTTCTTCAAGATTTCTTTTATGTACTTGGATTGAGTAATGAAAATCTCATTTTTCATTTGTAGTATTTGTAAACCTATAAAATACTTTATCTCACCGATTAATGACATCTCAAATTCTTTGCTCATTTCATTTCCAAAGTTCTTTCTTAAAGAGTCATTTCCACAAAATATAATATCATCAACAAATATGGTTGAGATCAGTATTCCATTTTCATCATTCTTCATGTACATATTATTGTTTTCACTTGTTCTTATAAAACCAATCTTGATTAAATAAGAGTGCAATCTTTCATACCATGCTCTAGGTGCTTGTTTCAAACCATATAAAGCTTTGTTCAATTTACATACCTGATCTTTATTCTTGTCTTCAACAAATTCTTCAGGTTTTCTCAATAAAAACTTCTTCTTCTAATATACCATTTAGAAATGTAGATTTGACATCCATTTGATATACCTTGAAATTCTTGAAAGCAACATATGCCAACAATGTTCTTACTCCTTCAAGTCTAGCCATAGGTGCAAAAGTCTCACCATAGTCAATTCCTTCTTCTTGGGCATAACCTTTGCAAACTAGTCTTGCTTTATTTCGAATGACCTCACCTTTTTCATTTAGCTTGTTTCTAAAAATCCACTGTATCGATTAAATTTTTGTCCTTCGGTCTTGGGACTAGTGTCCATGTTTCATTCTTCTTGATTTGATCAATCTCTTCTATCATAGCATTTATCCAATCTTCACTGTTAAATGCCTCTTTCACTATTCTCGGTTCAAATTCAGATATCAGACATGTGTTCTGTCTCAGTTTGTTCCTTGTCATCACTGGATCATCCTTATCTCCTATAATCTGACTTGATGCATGATGTCTTCTGACATACTTGGCTAATACAAGCTCGGTAGGCTCTGTATGATCTTCTTCATCACTTGGTAACTAGATATTCTCTTCATTTTCTTCAACAGTTCTCTCGGTAGGACTTGTCGGTTGAACATAGACAAATTCTTCATAATCTTCTAGTTCTTTGGAATTTCCTTCAACATTTCTTTCTGCAAATTCATCAATTTTCACATTTGCACTTTCTACTATTTTGTTAGATGATTTGATCAGACATTTAAATAATTTACTTCTAGAAGAATAACCAAGAAATGTTCCTTCTTCACTTTTCTGATCAAACTTTCCATTTCTATCATCTTTGTGTACATAACATCTACTTCCAAAGATTTTGAAATAACTTACATCAAGTTTCTTGTCATACCAGATTTCATATGGTGTCTTCACAGTTCCTTTCTTTAGTTGTACTTGGTTCAGGGTGTAAACTACTGTGCTTATTGCTTCTCTCCAGAATTTTTGTGGCACTTTCTTTTCAATCATCAGGGTTCTGGCACAATCCACAATAGATCTGTTTCTTCTCTTAGCTATTCCATTTTGCTGTGGAGTTCTTGGTGCAAATACTTGTCTTTTTATACCATGATCATTGTAGTATAAGTTGAACTCATCAGATGTGAACTCTCCTCCTCTATCTGATCTAAGACATTTCAGTTGTCTTCCTGTTTCATTTTCAACTCTTGCCTTGTACCATTTAAACATTTGAAAAGCTTCTGATTTTTCTTTTAAAAACATAATTGACATCATCCTTGAATAATCATCCATAAATAATATGAAATATTTATCACCATAATAACTTTGAACTTTCATAGGACCACAAAGATTAGTGTGCACAAGATCTAAAATTCCCTTAGAAGTGTAGGACTTACTTGTAAAGCTTGATCTTGTCATCTTACCCATCTGGCATCCTCGACACATAGCATTCTTAGGCTTTTCCAAACTTGGTAGACCTCTTACTCGGTGCTTCTTTCTTATTTTGATCAGATTATCAAAATTTACATGACAAAACCTTTTTATGCCATAACCAGGTATCATCTATCTTTGCATATAGACACTTATTCCGAGTTGAGTCAAGCTGAAATGTATTACCTTTTGTTTGTGTCCCAGTAGCAGCTAACTTTCCATGCTTGTCATGAACTTTGACAATTCCTTTCTGAAATTCTATTTGGTAACCTGTGCTGTTTAGTTGTGCTACACTCAAAAAATTGCATTTGAAACCTTCAACCCAATAAACATCATTACATTTAGCATTGTCAAGAAGTCTTATGGATCCTTTACCTTTTACCGGACATGGTGCATCATTACCGAATCTTACATAGCCTTCATCATAATCTTGTAACATAACAAACTTGTGTTTATCATCTGTCATGTGATGTGAGCATCCACTATCTATGATCCAAGAATCATTATTATTTATGTGAGATATTAGGGCTTTTTCTTCATACCTTTATTCATTTGATCCATTTGATAGCCACATAAACTACTTCCTCTATATCAGTTTCAGCTGATTTATCATCATTTGATTCCTCATCAGCTATTAAGCATGACTTTCTATCTCTTCTTTTGAAATCTCGGTATCCTCTGTAATGATTATCTTTCTGTTTGTCATCTCGGTAATCTCTCTTTTTAGTAGAATCTTTGTCAGGACACTTAGAAGCCATATGTCCTATCTTATCACAATTGAAACATTTCAAAGGTAGTTTTCCTTTATACTTACCTTTGCCTCTCGGTAACCTTATGGCTAATAGTGGTTCAAACTCTTCTTACTTTCTGATTTCCTCATATAGTTTGTGTACCTCTTCCATGTTCTTGTGAAATCTTTCACTTGCTCCACTATGATCTCCTTTAGAGTACTTATGTTAGGGTTCCCATAGATACTGAGAGGGGGGGGTGAATCAGTATCTGACCGGTAATGAAATTTTCTTAAAACTGAATATGCAGAATATAAAGTAACAGTATACCTGTATGCAAGAATTAATGCAAATAACAGAATCAAAAGCATCCACATGAAAAGAACACCATAACACAAGATGTTTAATGAGGAAACCCGGTGTGAGAAAGACCTTGGTGGGATTTGTGACCCACAATATTCACTTACTGGCCAATAAGAGAATATTACTTACAATAGGGGCCTGCACATGTAGGAAGGCCAACTGCCTAGAGCTCACTGCTCAATAAGAAGTCACACTGACTTACAATGAGGATTTACATAAATCTGATATTTTGTACTGCTTTACAATAGCATCTTCAATGCCAGATTCAGTACCGATTCTTGCTCTATTCTTTACATATACCCTTGACCTACAATTCACACATTAGGTCTGCCTTATAATTTTATTTATTGCTTTCTATCCATATCCTACAAATGCCTACAATGATCTCTTTTATATACAAGAGTCATTTTACAATTTGCCAAGTCGACTTACAATGATAAAGAAAATATTACATATCAAAAATCCTGTCGACCTCTGTGCCAGTATACATCTTTTCTTCTGTGCTGGTGTTCATCTTCTATGCCGGTGTACATCTTCTGTGCCGGTGCCGGTGTAGATTAATTTTGTTGATGCCAGAGCACTGTTTTGTTTGAGTAATGCTTTGTTGGTATAATGTCTTGTCGGTGCCATAGGATTGCAAGGTTGCTTGAGTAATGCTTTGCCGGTGCCATAGGATTGCAAGGTTGCCTGAGTAATGCTTTGTCGGTTCCATAGGATTGCAAGGTTGCCATCAATGACAAAACCTTCAATCACACACAATGTCTCATTGGAGTGTCCATATGCCAACAATCTCCCCCTTTGGCATTGATGGCAACACTCATGAGAAATTTCAAAAAGATATCCAAAAATGTGTAGACCCAAAAATGTTACCAAAAATGTGAGAGCTCCCCCTGAGCATGTGATCCTTGTGTTTTGAATTTTCTCATCTACTACTCCCCCTTTGGCATCAATGACAAAGGTTAGTAGATTTTGTAATTGTACCAATTCATAACCTCAACCTTGTAGTTAGGTAGTTATTATCTGAAGAATATCTCCCAAAATTAAGTTTATGCCATCCATAAACTTCTTGCTCTCCTTCATTGCTATCTCAGTTCTGTATACTGTACCAGTGAGATGCTGCAAGTGCTCTGCTGGTGTTTTGCTACCCTGTGTTAGTGCCTCTGAGATTTCCTTACGCAGAGATGCTAAATAGTCCAATCTTGGACTTAGTTTAGATCTCAAAAGTTTTTCCTTGTTTATTATTTTCTCTTTTTCTCTTTCTAATTTGAGCAATTCTTCCTCAAAATTTGTTATCTTTTCCTCAAAAACTGATAATGTATCAGGTGAGTTAACAAAATTATCAGCAAGTTTATTGATCTCTTCCTATACCTTGCTCATCTTTTTGTCTACATCCGTGGTCAAAAAGTTTATCTTACAGGTATCTTTGTATAGAGTTTTGTACTCTTTCAATAAATTGCACAGTTCTGGTAGAAGTGTGTCAAATTCCCTGTTACACTTCTTTATTCCTTCCTCGAAGAATTTTTGTTTCTCTTTTTCTACACTTTCCTTTATAGTTTCTACCTTTGTTTGCTCAAAATTTCCAGAAATATATTTACAAAGTGTATCCAACTGGCCTAAAGAATCTTTGTTGGCTATATTACAATTGGGAGCTATTGATTTAAAAACTGGAATTGAATCATCTATTGCTTTATAGGCTTGTGAGCTATAATCAGTTATTTTCTTGATAGATTCGAGCAATACCTCTGTTACATTTGATGGTGACCCAATAAACTGAGTGCCGGTGGAAGTGACCATGCTGGTATTGACCTTTGGTAGGTCTGTTTGTGTCTCCATCTCTTTAAGCATAGTTTTTCCTACATCATTTCTTACCGGTGGCATCTATTCTCGAGCCTTTAGCTCTATTGGTTGCTCTGTTTGTGTTCCAGATTCCAACTTTTTCTCTGAATCTACTATCGGTTGCTCTTTGTTTCCTGTTGCCAGTTGATCTTTGTTTTCTGTTGCCGGTTGCTCTTTGTTATCAGATTTATCTGTGGTATCCTTATCTACCACTATGTTGATTTTTTGAGTATCAACATTCACAGTATATAGGACTTCAGGATAAGGATTATTATCCTCTGTGTCCATGCTCTCAGCTGTCGGTTGATCTTTTGTAGTTGTTGTTTTTACTAGAGGAGTATTTCTTACCGGTGGCATCTATTCTGGAGCCTTTAGCTCTATTGGTTGCTCTGTTTGTGTTCCAGATTCCACCTTTTTCTCTGAATCTACTATCGGTTGCTCTTTGTTTCCTGTTGCCGGTTGATCTTTGTTTTCTGTTGCCGGTTGCTCTTTGTTATCAGATTTATCTGTGGTATCCTTATCTACCACTATGTTGATTTTTTGAGTATCAACATTCATAGTATATAGGACTTCAGGATTAGGATTATTATCCTTTGTGTCCATGCTCTCAGCTGTCGGTTGATCTTCTATAGTTGTTGTTTTTACCAGTGGAGTATTTAAAGGAGGTGGGGGTAAGTTGTCTCTAATCTTGATACTTGGTGGTTCACCAACTTTACCTTTCCCTTTGTCCTTTTGATATACCAGAATGGGCTTGGGATTCCTATATTCTTCTTGTTTTTGTTTTTCAACCAAGAATGTATCCCAACCATCTTCTGTTTCAGTTGAAACTTCAGTAACTCTACCTGCCATTAGTGATATTTGCCGATGTGCAGTGGAAAAACTATCCGATTGGCCTGAGCTATCAAATCATCAATTTCCTTAGGTGAGTTGACCGGGTATACTGCAAGTAATTTTTATATTTTAATTTTCTTATCCAACTCAACTATTCCTTGCCTTCTGGCCTCAAGTCTTTTATATAATTCATCAAGAATTTCATTTAGGACTTGCATCAAAAACTTTTTATACATGTCCATGTGTAATATAACACTTTCCTCGACTTGTCCTTTCTCATCATCTGATAGGGTGTCATAGATTTTCCCTATGTTTTTCAATTTACCTTCCTGTGTGATCTCATTCAGTAATATGTCAAAAGGGGCCAAGTTAGTGTTTGTCTTCTTCTTCTTTTTGGGGGTCAGCTTTTTCTTAGGTGTGGCTTTCTTGACTAGAGACCTCACAGCTTGTTGCTTCTGTCTTGTCCTTCTAGGTGAAGGAGTGGATACCGGTGAGGGGTCTCTTTTCCTAACAACTCTTTTGAAAGTTGCTAGCATATATAATTCTAAGGAGGTATCTACCGATGATAGATGAGTTTCAGGCTGTTGGGCTACCAACTCTTCTTCTGTTATGCCGGTTTTCTTTAATACATCATCTTTTATGGCTTTTGCTTGCCTGGTTCCTTTCCTCACAACTGCCTCAACTTTCTTTACTCTCTTTTTTAGATTGAATTTGACTTTCAATGGTCTCAGCACTACCAAATACTTCTTCCTTTGGTTCATTGGGGGCTTCCAGAAGTGCTTTGGCATAAGTTTCCACTATGTGGTCATCTGTTTCATACCCCATCTCTGTAACCCAGATTGTTCTTGGGATGACTGCTTCCATCTAGATCTCATCCTTTTTGATTAAAAAGCATATATCATCCTTGTATTTGTTGACAATTTCTTGTGATAGTCTGATTCTTTTGTTCATTCTGAACTTTAGTGCTTGAAAATACTCATTGATATTCTTTTCTCTGTTTTTGCCCATGTTGTTGACTAAGTCAGACAATTGTTTTCCTACCAGTATGTCAAATCCAAAATCCTTATAGCCTATACCGAGAGCCTATTTGGTTATATGTAACATTAAGCATACAAGAAAATTTCCAAATCTAAAGGTTCCTTTCTTATCCTTCTTGATTTTTGCCAAATTGTCAATTAACTCATCTTTTAACCATTCACAGATATCAATTTTTTCATTATCCTTAACCATGTCATAAGCACTTTTTATGCATAAACTGGAAACAGAGTTAAGCCTATTTGCATGAGTTGCTTTGTAACCTAGAATCATGCTAATGAATCTCACATTTGTATCAGTCACATCATTAACCCTCAATGATCTTTTGTCAGATGTTGCACTAGTTAATTTCATTACTAGGTCATTGGAGACCTTCTTGGTTTTGTCGGGTCTGGTACCGGTGGAAGGTAACCCTGTTACTACTTTCACAGCTACCTTTGTAATTTTACGCACCGAGTCAAGCCAAAAGAATGAGCCATGTACCCTACTAAGAACTATCCTAACCACTTCCTTGGGAAATTCAGGAATGCAGAGGATTTCAGTGAATCCTAGGGTTTCAACAATTTTATGTTCAGGTTTCACATTTCCGGCATTGTCACATATAACAGATTTATACATGTTTTTTATTTCTTCATCACCTAATTCTTCTATGTTGCAATGAATATACATTCTAGGGTCTTTTGCATAAACAACACCCTTTGGAATTTGGGAAAAAGCACCTGTGTTGTCATCTTTCTTAGCTATCTCGGGAACTAGCTCAAAAATTGGCCTAGGTCATTTTATAACCTCGACTACTATAGGGTTTGCTATGAATTCAAGTGCAGAGGAGGACGCCATGATGATAAATACCTTTTTCTGCCTTTGGATGGATTGATTGCTGAAGTGCTTTGCCTCTTTGCTCGGAATGCCTCAGCTCGGAAATTTTTGCACTCTCTGAAAGTTTGAATTCACGGTGAAATGAAATGGAGCCAAAAACCTTATCTTATAAAGTCTTTTCTGCTACCTACCACATTAATTGTTTGCCAGCAATGTATTAACTCAACTTTATTTGCCAGTAATGAAGGATTTTCAACTTCTTTTCTCTAACTGAGGGAATAATAGCACATGCATCATTAAATTGCCAAACCCTCAAGATAATTTTCTTCAATTTGATGAAGAACATCCTATCGGTGGAGCATTGCTCTATCCTACCGGTGGAGCATCATATTGTCCTGCCGATGAAGCATTTGTTGGTTCTACTGGTGGAGGAGTAACCCCAATATTTAGATCACCTTTTCTAATCCATTGCTTTGAAAATTCTTGCTTAACCTCTTCAACCTTCTCTTTACCTTTCAAGCTAGTACTTTTGTTATCTACTGGTGTACCTTTACTTCTACAGAATTTAGCAATATGACCAATCTTGTTACATGCATAACAAGTTACATTATTTTTCTAAATAGCTTTCCCATAACATATGCCAGTTTGTGTTCTGCATTTATTTGATAAATGAACAAATCTTCCACAAACATAACATCTTACATTCATTCTGCAATTTTCAGAGTTATGACCAATTTTGTTGCATTTGGTACATTGACTGGTGGGAGGATTGATGTTTTGATAATTCCTAGATCTACATTCATTTGCCCTATGACCATATTTATTATAGTTAAAGCATTTTCCATTGAATTTGTAAGTATTAGAGGGTCTTACCAGTTTGCTTTGATCCTAGGTATTTGTAGTACTGGAGCTTTCTCCAACTTCAAATCCAACTCCAGAAGTGTCACCTTTGGGTTTTTGATTCTTCAATAAGGTACCAAGTTCTTCTGAGCTTTTCTTGAATTTTTCTTTGTATTGATTTGCAGTTTCCAATTCCCTTTCCAAGATCTCTTTTTGTCTCATTAGTTCATTCGAGTCATTTTGAGTATGCATCAAATCTGTCTTCAACATGTCATTTTCATAGTTAAGTCTTGTGTTCTCATTTGCTACATCACTTAGTCTTCTGGTCAATTCGTCTTCATTCTTCTTTCTATCCTCAATCTCTTTGCAAAATCTCATAGTCATATCCTGCATTTCATTTTTTGTTGTCATGATCTCTTGTTTCAATTTGCTTATCATATCATTTAGTGATTCCTTTTCATCATTTTCATTTTGCAATTTTTCACAAAGTTCTCTTCTCTTGTTTCTTGTAACAGTAAGATTTTCTTGAAGTGCCTGAATAATGTCCTAAGGTGCTTTTAAATCATCTTCTAATTTGATATTTTTCAACTTCTCTGCATCATAGTCAGTAAGAGCTCCTTCAAGTTGCTTCATTAGATTTTCCATCTTTACCGGTGTCAAGATCTTCCTCAAGCTGTTAGGCTTCTGAAAATAGAGGACCAGGCTCTGATACCAATTGTTAGGGTTCCCACAAGTACTGAGAGGGGGGGTGAATCAGTATCTGATCAGTAATGAAATTTTCTTAAAACTGAATATGCAGAATATAAAGTAATAGTATACCGGTATGCAAGAATTAGTGCAGATAACAGAATCAAAAGCATCCACATGAAAAGAACACCATAACACAAGATGTTTAACGAGGAAACCCAGTGTGGGAAAAACCTTGGTGGGATTTGTGACCCACAATATTCACTTACTGGCCAATAAGAGAATATTACTTACAATAGGGGCCTGCACATGCAAGAAGGCCAACTTCCTAGAGCTCACTGCTCAATAAGAAGTCACACTGACTTACAATGAGGATTTACATAAATCCAATATTCTGTACTGCTTTACAATAGCATCTTCAATGCCAGATTCAGTATCGGTTCTTGCTCTATTCTTTACATATACCCTTGACCTACAATTCGCACATTAGGTCTGCCTTATAATTTTATTTATTGCTTTATATCCATATCCTACAAATGCCTACAATGATTTCTTTTATATACAAGAGTCATTTTACAATTTGCCAAGTCGGCTTACAATGATAAAGAAAATATTACATATCAAAAATCCTATCGGCCTCTGTGCCAGTATACATCTTTTCTTCTGTGCCGGTGTTCATCTTCTATGCCGGTGTACATCTTCTGTGCCGGTGCTGGTGTAGATTGATTTTGTTGATGCCGGAGCACTATTTTGTTTGAGTAATGCTTTGTCTATATAATGTCTTGCCGGTGCCATAGGATTGCAAGGTTGCCTAAGTAATGCTTTGTCGGTGCCATAGGATTGCAAGGTTGCCTGAGTAATGCTTTGCTGGTGCCATAGGATTGCAAGGTTGCCATCAATGACAAAACCTTCAATCACACACAATGTCTCATTGGAGTGTCCATATGCCAACAACTTATACTTTCTTTCATTGTAATCATTAGATTTATCAAGATGAAAAGAACTAAATGCAGATTAAACTTTATTTACCGATGATCCAATGTTATCAAAGTTACTTAACTCAAATGCATGTAGCTTACGAATAGTAGCATCTAAAGAAACTAGCATATTGGGTATAGACCTTAATTCATTGATTGCAGAGACTTGGATTGCATAAGTTTGTAGAAGGGTTCTTAACAACTTACTTGTTATATCCTTTTCTTCAATAGTTCCACCTGCTCCTTTGATTTGATTAACAATCTCCTTTAGTCTTGTACTGTACTGGGTTATGTTCTCACCTTCATTCATCCTCATGGATTCAAGTTGCCCTCTTAGACTATCCACTTTTTCTCTTTGAACATGTTCGTCACCACCATACATAGATATGAGCTTGTCCCACATTTCCTTTGCATCATTGCAGCCTTCTAGATCATTAAACTCTGAGTCAGTCAATGCAGATATTATTTCAATCATTACTTGGATATGTTCTTGCTTTGCCTTTATCTCTTCCATTGTCAATGGATAGGTGCTCGGTGTAATGAAATCATTCTCTAGATAATATATAGCATATTCTCCAACTCCTGATAGGTGCAACTTCATCCTTTTCTGCCATGTAGAGTAACCTGACTTGTTTATCTTTGGTGCATCCCTCTTATACATATTTGGATATTTTCTCAAGTACCTCTAAACTTTTCTCCCGGAGTCCAAAGCTCTGATACCAATTGATAGTTCTAATACTTAATGTTAAGTATAGATGCCAAGTTAACAAGATGAGAGGGGGAGCTGAATCATACAAACTTAATCTTCCATAAAAACAACAGATTCAACCTCAGTAACATATACTTCAGTAATATAACCAAAACTGCTAAACATGCAAACTCAAAAGCATATAAACATCATAACACTCATAACACTAGATTTAACATGGAAACCCAAATAGGGAAAAACCACTGTGGGATTTTGGACCCACTAAGAAATATACTCTTCTAGAGTATGCTTGGTTAAAAGTAAAACCTGTTAAAGATTACAAACACATTGTTATATGTGACCCGGTTAAGGGATTTCCCTCTAATCTGTTAGGATCTTCACCTTGTTAGAAGTGACCTTGTTAAAGGATTTCAAACACTCAATCAGAATGTCACCTTTATAGAGGGTTTTACAAATAAGACTGTTAAGTCCACTCGGTTAAGAGATTTTCTATCACTTCACAAAATAACAGTAATAAAAATCTATCTGCAACTTCACATCTAAAAATGCTAAAGCAGATTCTTATTTGCTCAATACAATAGGACTAATCTTGTCCATCTATTGGGCTCTATACTCTGTTATTCAAATAGGTCTTCAAGCTTCTGTGCTCAGTAATCACTATGTAGCATTCCTGTGCATACACTTGCTCGCATACATTGTTTATCAACAGTTCCTTCTTTATAAACAATTTGCAAACCGCTTAATCTCCTTGATCATATTTCCCATGATCAATCATAACCATTAGATCTTCAAACTTGACCAGGTTCAATGTATCCTTTGATCTAAAAATGTTTTACCCCACCTTGGGACTTGCATACATTTCTTGGAACTTGTGCTAGGGTATTGCAGTTCAATCTGAGCTGTAGATCTTCCTGCCAATTTTCTTTTAACATAGATTCTTTAACAAACTTCATGCACAACATACCAATCATTTAATCAGTCCCAGCTCATTAGCTTCCTTCATTAAATAATGCTTATATTCATTTAATGCATTCTATTACTACTCGGTTGCAACTCAGTAAATACTAAACTTCACTCAGTAGACATTCTGCATTCATTAACCGATAGCGATAACCTTAGGGTTTACCGACTAGGTTCCTTAGAGTTTACCAACTATGTTCTTTGCTCGGTAACATAATATAGTATTAACCTTACAATCAACAACATATGTAGGATATCAAAACAATCTAAACATCATGATCTCATCATTGTCTAACTCAGTAATAGTTGCCCATTGAATAACTTATTTCTCCCCTTATTCATCACATTCTTTCTGAGTCTTTTACCGACATCTTTATACGCATCAAATCATACTTCTTAAGATATGGCAACATCATACTGAATTAGAAAATCAATTTCTTAACATCATTGACAATATAATAATATTAAGACAATAAACATCCTTAATCAGTTATATCCATAATCATCAACAACCTTCTCAATATCCTTATTGAAATGCCAACAATCTCTCCTTGTCTGTTATAATGCCAACATGAGAAACCATCAAAGTAGAGGTACAAACACAAATAGAGAAACCAGAAGAAAATGTATGTAAAAAGGAAGCAATTGATGGAAATAAGGAGGAAATAGTGAAGGTAATTGGGCAAGTTGAGAGGAAATCCATAGCAGAAACAAGCACATCAACAGGAGAATTTAGACCCACTAACATAACAGATGATCTATTGAATTCTATCAAGAGGATAACAGATTGCAATTCCTTAGCATTTAAGGCAATTTACAACACATTACCTATCTTGAAGATGATCGCACCTACCTGTAAGATAGATCACTTTAATGATTCTTTAGGTAAATTGGACACATTGTCCAAATTTATTGCTAAAAATATCATAACTATAGATAAGGTAAATGAGGATACTATAAAGGAAAGAGTAGATAAAGAGAAAGGAGAATTCTTTGAGAAAACCATCAAAAATTGTAATAAGCATATGGATTCATTATTGCCAATACTCAACTCAACAATTTTGGAGTATAAGGAGTTGTATAGAGAAGCATGTAAACCTCACTATTTGATAGAGGACATTGATGAGGAGATTAAAAAGACACAAAAAAAGATTGATGACATTATGGATAATATGATAGGTTCCTCGGGACTTATCTCAGTTTTTGAGTAGGAAATGACAATTTTTTAGGAGAAGTTAGAGAAACTTGAGAAAGAGAAAGCAAGGATAAGGTTAAAGGCCCGGGAACTCAAAAGTAAACTTGGTTCAAGATTGGACAGTCTTATTACTCAATGGGTTGAGCTATCTAAGGCAACAGTTCAAGGAGAACGGTCACCAGAGCAACAAATGCACTATCTAATTGGCATGATCCAACAAACCGAGACCATTCTCTCCGACAACAACAAATTCATGCAGAGCCTAAATCTAATTCTAGGGGACATTTTTCAGATTGTAACCAACCGGTTACAAGTGATGAGGTAGCATCTCAGTATTCTTTGATTCTTTTTTACATCCTTTGTCATTGATGTTGAAGGAGGAGTAGTATGGAGAAAATAAATGCATAGAGAAGATCACTTTCTCAGGGGGAGCACACTTCTTCTTTTTGGATTTTTTTTTTTTTGGATTTCATTTTTTTTGGATAGCAGTTTTGGATTTTTCTCATGAGTGTTGCCATCAATGCCAAGGGGGAGATTGTTGGCATTCTACACTCTAATGAGAATAGTTGATGTTGTCATTGATGGAAACCAGCTGGAAACCAACCAACAATAGGTTTCTACATAGGCACCGATAGGCACCGGCACCGGTAGACACTTTCACCGGCATCTAGATTACATCAAAAATCAAGTATACCGGCACTCAGGCCAACATGGGATAAAGTTTTGCTTATATAAATTGTATTGTAAATATAATTAATTATTTGTAAGCCGACTTGGTGTACTGTAATAGACTCATATATATGAGATCTTGTAGATCATTTTTGTAATGTAATAGGAAGGTAATGGATAGGTGATTATTATTGGTATATGTAAAGACAATGAAAGGTTTTGGTATATGACTGAGCTTAAACCGGTATTGAACCAATAATTTAAGATGCTACTTTGAGAAGTACATTGTATTGGATTTAATTATCCATTTTGTAGTCAATAAGACTCTTTTGAGCAATGCGCTCTAGGCAGTTGGCCTTCGTGCATGTGCAGGCCCCTATTGTAAGTAATACTTATTCATATTGGCCAGTGAGTAAATATTGTGGGTCACAAATCCCACCAAGGTTTTTCCCACACCGAGTTTCCTCGTTAAAATATTATGTGTTACAATGTGGATTTATGTTGTCTCTATTTTTTCTCTTTACTGCATTATTTCTTGTTTACCGATATATTGATTTGGGTCACAAAATTATAAATAAGTTCAAATATTTCATAAACCGGTTAGACACTGATTCACCCCCCCCACTCTTAGTGTCTTTGGGACTGTCATTGAATCTAACAAGGACAGGGGTGCGATGCCTCTGTTCTCACCTCTTAGGGTGGTGCTATGTGCAAGTTGCCTGATCACCTATGCATTTCTTGTCTTCGGGGTCTGTTATTCCTTTTTGTTGGTCTTCAATGGTTGAAAATTAATCCTTGAGGCATGTACAAAAGTGAATTCAATACCCTCATTCATGGGGAAGGATGAACAATGAAAAGACAAATAGAGAGCATAAGGAGAAGATACAAGATTTCAAGGTCATCATCAAGCATTCAAGAATCCAATTCTTCTTCATTCATCCATGGGAGCAACATTACAACATTGATTTACAAGCATATGTGTGTGTTAAGGTTTTGTCATGTTACATGTCATTTCATACAACATTTGTGGTTACATTCAAGAAACAAAGCAATCATCATCAACAAGTTGTAGATCTACAAGGTATACATCTCCATTGTTTACATTCAAGCATTTGCAATTACTTTCTTTCTAGGTTGATTCCTTAACCAGGGTTTGACTGAGGCAAACCCCTATCTACAACCCCCCTTTCTTCTCTTTTATGTGTATAGGTTGTAGGTGTGCAGTTGTAATTGTAGGTTTGGGCTTCATTTGTAGAGACGGAAGAACCCTTTTTGTTTTGCGGATTTTGTGGTAGACCATGAACATTCCCACCATGGTCCTGACAACTTTTCTCAAAATTTGCAGGGAAGATCCGCGTTAGTTTAATTTGGTCAGATCCAAAGTTACAACATGATCCCAAACTGGTAGCACCTCATTTCACTTATTTCCTCTCTCTTTTCCACATAGTCAACAAGTCAACTTTCTCATTTACAAAAGAGGATAAATCACACTTCAACAACTTGTAATCCACTCAGAATTCACATCCTTGTTTCCCTTAGATTTGGATCTAGCAAATTCAACCCCTCTTTTGAATGTAAAGTTCTTCCCAAGTGAAAATCATCATAGTGGCTTCCTTTCTCTCTCCTAAGTGGGGAGTCACTAGGATCCAATTTTTCACTTTACATTTTGGTGAACCCAACGTCTTACACATTAATTATGATTTCTCATTATTAGATCTGATTAATTGCAATTTGAATTTCAAATTTTTATTTTCAAGTTTGATCTATTTGTAAATTTTAGAGGTTAACTGCATAAAAACCCTAATTTTTTATTTTGGGAAGATTAAACTTGTGAGGTGTAAAATTTTAAATTGCTTATTTCAGATCTGATTTCTATTTCAAAATTGCAATTCAAATCTATCTCTTTATTCTGAAAATTCAGTGGTTAAATCATAAAATCCTAATTTTTAAGATCTTTTCATTTTTTACCTTTGACTGCAATTTTGAATGATCTAGACATCTCTAAATCAGTTGTCTTTTTAATTCCGCATTAAAATTATAATCTCTATCATCCCTGAAAAATTTTGAAAAAAGTTGGTCGAACCGTGTGTGTTCCCGCCATGGTCCTCGGCTTTTTTTCTGAATATTTGGGAGACGGAATTCACTTTATTTTTCTGCTTAGATCCAGAAAATCAGCATTCTTTATCAATTTTACCACTCTCTAAGGTCAAACTCAAATTCAAAATTCATCAAATTCACATCTTAAAATTGTTTTTCATAAAAAGGTCCTAATTTTAGATTTTCTTTTCTAGCAAATTCAAATTTCACTTAAGAGACTTTTAATGGCAATTAATAAATTGGATTTACTTTCTCTTTCACATGTGATTACATTAATTTTTGCATATATTTATCATGTGTTGGATAAGAGTTTCTTTCATTTCTTGTTGCTTCTCTTTCTTTATAGCACTTGGTCATATTGTGTTGTTAGGATTTCCAAATTATTATTTTTTCAATTAGATCTCAAAGCTTTCATGTATCATTTATGTTGCATTAGGTGATGTTGTTAACAAAATACATTTCCTATGTCAATCACCCTAAAGTTTTTGTAGATCCTAAACCTAGAGATTCTAATCTTTGTACCTCTCCTAGGGTATCTTGTGTGAAAGAAATGAGATCTAATGCTTTACCCAACGATCTTTCTACAAGAGAGAAAGCATTGGCAAGTAATATGGATCCTTCTTCTTCTACACATACCCTTGAGCGAAGGGGGTAATATGACAACATCAACATTCTTACATCTTTAGAACCTCCTTATTCTCCTAAGACCTATCTTCAACATCAAATTCTATCTAGGGAGGATGATGTCATGCATTTTATTCATGACCTTTCTCCTCGCATAGAAATCACTAAAAATGAGCTTTTAGATGATGAAGATGTGCTTCCCCAATTTTCCAAAAAGGATAAGCTTGATAAAGGCAAAGAGATTATCATTCCACATGATACTCCTCCTTCATCTACAAATCCTTTTTTGCCTCCTTACACATCATATTTCAAATAAATTCATGATCTTGTTCCTCCATCTAGTCAATTGTAACATTCTTATAGTTGCAGCTTTCATATAATCACAAAACAAGGTTTTAAAGGACAAGGAATTGGGAAATTTGAGCATGGAATTCATGTCCCTATAAACCCTCCTACACAAACTACTACAAGAGGCCTAGGAAGTGGCACCCCTCTTTCTATGGACAAATTCCTTAGACTTCAAAACTTTCAAGATTACCTTAAAAAACAACAAATCAAGAGAGCCCACAAGAATGTTTCTTCTTCAAAGCGTCCTTTTTGTTCATTTCATCAAACCCATGACCATAATGCTGATGATTGCCCCGATTTTCAAAAATCTATTCAAGATGGCATAGATAGTGGAAAAATTAGAATTATGGATAATGAAACTCCTTCTTCTAACAAACCTTCTTCTTCATGGGAAGATGATATTTACCATCCTAACAGATTAGCTACAAGAATCTATTGAAGGTTGAAATATGACAAGAACATTTCCTTTCCTCCTCAAAATAAAAACAAAATCTTAAGCAAGTGAAAGGTATTGAATATTGCATTTTTCATGATTTATTTTCACATTCTATTGGAGAATGTTATGCATTTAAGAAATTTGTTCAACTACAATATGATCTTGCACACATTTTTCTCACAGAAGATCTAGCTGTATTTCTTAGTAAAAACATTGTGCCTTAGCACTTCTTTTCCCTTCATGTTTCTCTTCATCCTATGGCATAATTAGCCCATTTACCAAGGGATCTTTATCATTAGTGGTGATATTGTTTCACTTTAACACACTTTGGGGCAGCAACATGAAGTCCATTTTTCTTCTTCTTTCTATTCATTTATCTCTCTCTTTGTGCATTATTCATTATTAGATCTCTTTTCTAGCATAGGGCTATTCCTATGTGAGCATATAATTGTTCTTTGGTTTCCTCTTTCTTGGAGAGGGGCATCTTTAATGAGTAGTGCACTTGTTCTCTTTCCTTCATTCTCTTGGAAATCTTACCTCTTCTATGGTTCCGATTATTCACAACTATGATATGCCCCTTAGAAAGGAATGATCTCTTGAGAAGTATGTATCCCTTCCTTGAAAGGATTTGTTCCACTAGGGTGGAATAGAACTTGAAACTAATCACCATCAAAAAATGTGTAATATTTCTCCTTTTTCTCCTCACTTGGGGGGCAAGGATTTTCGCTCCTTTCCCTTGTATCATTATTTTCTTTAGGGGCTGCATTTTTCATATGTGTTTATCATTTCTTACAATGGTATTCTTTTATGACTAATCCCCCTTGGTAAATCTATGATTCTTTTATCTCTCTTCCTTTCGAAGATTACCACTTCTTGAGACATGTATTTTACATTTACTAATGTCTTTTCTTGCATGTGTTCATGTAAGTTATTTCCACATTTTCTTATGTTTAATCTCTCTCTAGTAGATTGTGTAAGCTCTTCTCATTGTCCCTTAGCTTGGGGGGCAATGATCCTTCTCTATCTCTTTCTCTAGGGATCCACTTTTCCCTATTAGGTGGATGGTGTGAGTTCTATTACTTGATGTCATTCTTGGTGTAGAATTATTGGTTATTGGCTCAAGGACTCTCTCTTATATAAGAAATGTTAATCCTTGACTACGACCTCTTTTACACTTAGTTATGTACATCTATGATAAATCCAACCATCCCTCTGGGGGATAAACATGAGTCATCCCTCATCAAGAATCCCTTTCACCTAGAAATAACAGGAAGGATTGCATTCTTGTTCTTTAATTTTCTTGTTTTAGAAGATTTTATATTTGTCTAAGACAACTCCTCTTGGGGGTAGATGTCTTTTGAACAAAGATCTCTTCTCCTCCAAGGATCACCTTTACACTTAAAACAAGATATATCTTTTCAACTATCTTATCCTTTCTTGAAGAGTATCCCCTCTCTTGCTTAGATTTATGACATTGTTGCATGGCAGATATCTTCTTTGTAATGAAGGTAGGTATCCTTGTTCTACTTTCCTTAAGATATCAACATTAGTCTATGTTGACATCTTAAGGGGGGCCACCCACACTACTCCTTTGTACCATGCTTCTCTCATGTATTGAATAGTGGGACATTCTTCGAACCAGAGGGAAACCTCTTAGAGCAATATGTCATCACTTTTTGTATAGTGGGTCATTCTTGGAACTAGAGCATGGTCTCTTAGAGAGAGATGTCTTAAATTCTTCTTGTCTTGTACAGTGAGACATTCTTGGAACCAGGGAGAAACCTCTTAGAGCAAGATGTCATCACTTTTCTCTTGTACAATGGGTCATTCTCCGAACCAAAGCATGGTCTCTTAGAGCAAAATGATACCACTTTTCTTTTATGTGGGGTGATTATTCTCAAAACCAGAGTATAGACTCTTAGAGCAAGATATCACACCTTTCTTGACACTTGTACTATACATTCTATATAGGTTGTAGCATACTTGGGAATAGACTCCTATGAGGTGCTTCGAACCTCACTTACACACACACATGAGGTTGAGTGGGACTAATGGAGTTCTCACTCTCTCTCTCTCTCTTTACATGGATCACCTAGGCAAGCTCTAGGGGAGATATTTTCCATGTCCTTCTCTCCATGGATCACCTATTTTAGGGGCAAGACATCCATGGTTTCTTTCTTCGCTTTTCTTCTCATGGATCACCAAAGTGTGTATTCATGTTCTCTCTCTTCTTCCTCTCATGAAATCATAATTTTATTATTGATAGTTCATGGATGATGTCAAATTTGCTCTTTTATGTGATCACTCATGTTTATGTGATGGCATTGGTCTTTGTGTCCTGATTAGTTATTGAGACATCTGAGCACAAGATTTCTTCGGCTAGTTAGTTTGTCATCTTGTGTCTTGTTCTTGTCATGTGTCTTTTTGCACTTTGTCTTTCTTTTGTGTTTCTTGTGCCTTTTTGTTTTATGTTCTCTTGCATATGTTGGCATGAGTTGATACCCTAAGATTGGGGGATTTTTTCTCCTCAATATTAGTGATGTATTATACTCCTTGTGTTTTTTCTCCACATCTCTCATCTTCATCTCTCTTTCTTCTACTTTACCAGCAATAGTGGCATAAGCTATACTCCTGCTAAAGTGGGGGCTAAATGTAGTGTCATAAAATTGTGACCTCTGCAATTTTAACCATATTTTGAGTCCTCACCTTGGTGACGATATCTCCTTCCTTAACCGGGACCTATTTCTATATTTCCAACCCTTCTCTCTCTCTCCTCATGTCTTGTGTTTTCTTTAGACCCTATCCAGGCCCCCTAGGATAGGAGTGTGGCACCCCTATCCCCCTAGGACAATGGTGTGGCACCCTGTCCTCACCTCTTATGGTGGTCCTATGTGTGGGCTGCCCGATCTCCTATGCATTTCTTGTGTTCGGGGTTTGTTATTCATCTTTGTCAGCCTTCGGCGGTTGAAAATTAATCCTTGAGGCATGTATAAAAGGGAATTCAATGTCCTCATTTATGGGGGGAGGATAAACAATGAAAAGACAAATAGAGAGCATAAGGAGAAGATACAAGATTTCAAGGTCATCATCAAGCATTCAAGCATCCAATTCTTCTTCATTCATCCATGGGAGAAACATTACAACATTAATTTGCAAGCATGTGTGTGTGTTAGGGTTTTATCAAGTTACATACCATTTCATACAAGATTTGTGGTTACATTCAAGAAGAAAAGCAATCATCATCAACAAGTTGCAGATCTACAAGGTATACATCTCCATTGTTTATATTCAAGCATTTGCAATTACTTTCTTTGTAGGTTGATTCCTCAACTAGTTTTTGACTGAGGCAAACCCCTATCCACAACCCCCCTTTCTTCTCTTTTCTATGTGTAGGTTGCACATGTGCAGCTGTAATTGCAGGTTTAGGCTTCATTTACAGAGACAGAAAAACCCTTTTCATTTAATGGATTTTGTGGCGGACCTTGTACATTCCCACCATGATCTCGATGAATTTTCTCCAAATTTGCAAGGTAGAACCGCATCAATTTAATTAGCTTAGATCCGAAGTTACAGCATGATCTCAAACTGGTAGCACCTCATTTCACTCATTTCCTCTCTCTTTTCCACATAGTCAACAAGTCAACTTTCTCATTTACAAAAGAGGATAAATCACACTTTAACCACTTGCAATCCACATAGAATTCACATCCTTGTTTCCCTCAGATTCAGATCTAGTGGATTCAACCCCTCTTTTGAATGTAAAGTTCTTCCCAAGTGAAAATCATCCTAGTGGATTCCTTTCTCTCTCCTAGGTGGGGAGTCGCTAGGATCCAATTTTCCTCTTTACAAAGGTTAAATCATTCAGAAGATCAGATCATTGGAGACAAGAACAAAGGAGTAATGACAAGAAGAAGGTTGGCAACTGATGAGGTATGTTTAATTTCTCAAGTTGAACCAGAATCGGTTATTGAAGCTTGTAAAGATGAATGTTCGATGAGATCTATGGAAGAGGAATTAGATCAAATTGAGAATAACAACACATGGACTTTAGTTCCCCGACCTAAAAATAAGAATGTTATTGGAACTAAATGGGTTTTTTGGAATAAAATGAATGAGGATGGACAAGTTGTGAGGAATAAAGCTAGATTGGCATGTAAAGGATATTCTCAGAAGGAAGGAATTGATTATGATGAGACTTTTGCTCTAGTAGCTAGGATTGAAGCTGTGATATTATTTCTTGCTTATGATTCCCATAAGAAATACAAGTTTTATCAGATGGATGTTAAGTGTGCATTTTTGAATGGAGATCTTGAAGAGGAAGTTTACAGTGAGCAACCTGATGGATTTTCACTTTCAAATGACAAAAACATGGTTTACAATTTAGGGAAAGCTTTATATGGATTGAAACAAGCTCCTAGAGCTTGGTATGCTAGGCTGGACAAATATCTTTTGAAGCTTGGTTTCACTAAAGGTAATGATGACAGTAACTTATATTATAAGATTACTGATGATGACATATTGATTGTTGAAGTCTTTGTTGATGATATCATTTTTGGAGGTGAGGATAAGATATGTATGGAATTCTCTAAAAATATGAAGAATGAATTTGAGATGTCTATGATTGGGGAGATGAAATTTTTCTTAGGTTTGTAGATTCCTCAGAATGATAAAGGTATTTTCATCTATCAAACTAAGTATGCTAGAGAGTTGTTGAAGAAATTTAGTATGGAAAATTCCAAACCGGTTGGTACCCCTATGGTTACAAGTGATAAATTAACAAAGAATGATGAATATATGATTGGAGGTTTGTTATATCTAACTTAAACTAGACCGGATATAATTAATGTGGTTTGTATTGTATCAAGATATCAAATTGATCCTAGAGAGAATCATGAGAGTGCGGTGAAAGGGATTTTTCAGGTATTTGCAAGGATCAACTAAGTATGGTTTGTGGTATCCTAAAAATGATGACTTTACACTATGTGTATATACAAATGCTGACTGGGCTAGAGATGTTGATGATCGGAAGAGCACATCCAGTGGAGCTTTCTTTCTTGGAAAGAAACTTGTTTCATAGATCAGCAAGAAACAATAATTTTCTTCTTTATCTACTATTGAAGTTGAGTATGTTGTTGCTGCTACTAACTGTACACAAGTTCTATGGATAAAGAAAATGTTGAAGGATATAAGGGTGGATTGTAATGAACTGATAGTTATTCACTATGATAACTCTGTTGCTATTGACATATCAAAGAATCTAGTATTTCATTCTAAGACTAAGAACATTTCTATCAAGTATAATTTTCTGAAGGAGAAGGTGGAAGCAAATGAAGTCAGACTGTTTTATGTGAACACTAAAGAACAAATTGCAGATATCTTCACTAAACCTTTTCCTAAGGAATCATTTGAGTACTTCAGAGAGATATTGGGAGTTTCTTCCCCTCTGATAGAGACTTGAGTGATGCTCACTGGCATCAGTCCGACATGCATTATTAGAACTATCATTCATTCTGGGTTGATGTGTTGCTGCTACTACTCAAAGGGAGTAGTAAGCTATCTAGTTCAGAGGTTTTATGACTTTTCTTTGATGTTCATGTCAAATTTCTGGCATTCATGTCAAAGAGGGAGAGATATTTATGCGAAAAATAGAGCTTAACAGGGATATCATTCACAAGGGGAATTTAGTTTGTTGGATCAGAAATTCACTGTCATACCATTTTCGAGAGGTTGTTGGATGTCTTCCTACGGGGGAGACTTGTTTGGCACTTCTTGGCACATGGATGTTTTTCATAGCTAGTGTTGCCATCAATGCAAAAGGTGGAGATTGTTGGCAATTTGGAGGAACTGATTATGTGTTGTATTGATGTCAACACTAGTTGTTTTGATGTCTACCAACTTTCGATAGAGTGGTTGGTCTTTGATGTTGATTTGGAGATTTGTCTTTGGTTCTGGTCTAACTATTAGAATTGGTTTGGATTGGTTATTCATGTGTTCTTGATGTGTATCACATTCAGTTGGCTCAAGATTTGATGATCTGGATGCTATTATATGTTCTAGTAAGCCTTTTGGTTACCGATAAGGGCTTTATCGACAACACTTTGATGAAGAGTTTTTGATGAATCTGATAAGTAGTGTTGGTGTGGATTCTAGAAGGTTATTAGGATACCGATGGTTATCAAGTTAGTGTTCTAGTTGTTCATGGTGTTTCATTTGGTTTATGGTGACCTGTTTTGGGTCTGGTGGTTATTCTATTAGGTTATGGACCGGCTTATGTAACGTGTTGGTTGATTCTCCCAATGCATCACCAGTTGGATTTATTGTTTGGTTTATGTTGTTTTGGTCTTAAGCTGACTTGGTTTATCATTGGTTTGTGGGATTATGTAACAAATCTATTGTATTATCTTGTAGGTGGCCGACCTAATTGTTTAGGTCGTGGGTTGCTATAAATATAATGTAAGATCTCTTTGTAGATCATATAGATATGTGGAAGGAAAAGGTTATGGTATTATCTGTGTGCGAATAAAGTTGTAATCATATGCAAAGGTTTTGGGCGATCATAGGTGATCAAATTGGGTTTGTAAAAGAGGTTTAAAACCTCCGGTATTGAGCTTAATTGAAATTGTACTCAGGCATAGGAGATGCTATTCTTGCAGTTCATTCATCTTTCCAAATTGTAGTCCAGATTTATTTTGTAGTCACTGAGGCTCCTCTTGTGATGAGCAGTGTGCTCTAGGTTGTTGGCCTTCTTGCATGTGCAGGACCCTCTTATTGTAATCACATACTTGCTACACAAGTATTATCTAATTGTGGGTAGGCTTCCCACCATAGTTTTTCCCTTTACCGGGTTTTCCACATACAAATCATGGTGTTATGTGTTATGGATGGTTGGTAATTATTCTGTGATTTATGTTTATGCTTGATTGTTATATCTTCTATTCGGGTATTTGGTTTATGCATTCTAGTAAAAGGTTTTGTGTTCTTAAATTTGTATAATCTATTGACAATTGATTCACCCTCCCCTCTCAGTTGTCCACTAGTTATCCTAACACAGTGTTTCCACATTTGATGTAGCGAGACCACTATATGATGACATTGTTTGTGCAGTTCCTCCTAAGCATATGGAAATTCCTCAATTGGTGTTGTACAATGAAAAAAGTGACCCCTTGACTCATGTGAAGACATTTGAAACTTTGTTTAGTGATTTTGGTCATGACCAAAGACTTACGGCTCAATTGTTTTCTAGAACCTTTACAGATAAAGCCTTGCAATGGTAGTGTTATTTGTCTCCTTATTCTATTACTTATTTTCAACAATTGTCTAATGCTTTCATTCAATAATTTCAAAATAACATGGGTCATAAGATTAATTTGATTGATTTGATTCATTATAAGCAAGAAGTTAAAGAAAAACTGATTGATTTTATTGGTAGATATAAACATTTTCATTCTCCAATTTCTTATCATGTGCCCGATCATGATATTCAAATAATTTTTACTACTAATTTACAAAAAGGTATTAGATATAAGCTTATATTTTCTGAGTTTACTTCTTTTATGCAATTGTGTGCAATGGTTCATAATTATCAGCTTCAAGTGAGTCAATTTGAATCATCCTCTTCAATGGCTCCGGTTGATAAGAATGAGAGTGCTCAATAATCACGTATGAAGTTTAAACCAAACAAAGGTTTCATCAAGATACATGACAACATCAACACTCAAGTGGTATCCATGACATCAGGTGTGGGCCCTTTATCCATATACTTTATAAAATAATTAACTCCTCTTTCTAAGTCTTTCAATAGTATAATGTTGATATTGATGTTGATGAATAATAATGTGTTATAACTTCCTCCCATAAAACCAATTGACAATTCTAAACCATTGCTAGCTTACCATAATCCTAAAGCTTTTTGTCAATATCACTATCAACCTAGCCATGATACCGAGAAATATTACTAGTTGAAAAATAATATCCAATATTTTTTTGGTAACAATAATATATTTGTAGCTGGTGTCAATGACAGGGAATAAATTTTTAGCTCCTCCTAATCAAAATCTCCAAATATTTACCAACTCCTTTCCTTCTCATTCTCTCAATGTTGTTGAGTCTGAGTCTCTTGATTTTTCTCCTAATGACCTTGGTATGGAATCTAATAATATTGTAACCTGGTTGACAAATCTACACCTCTAAAGGACTTGTATTACTTTTGATCCTAGTGATACTATTGTTGCACCAGGTGGCCCATTATATATCACTATGAAAATCAAAGGCAAACTCTCACAAGGGGTGCTCATTGATCTAGTGCATATGGTGAATGTGATTTCTGAAGAAAATCTTTATACTCAACAATTTCATCAAGTAACATATGATAAATCTAATGTTATGATTAAGGTGTATGATGGTTTCTCTTGCCCTACTATTGGTTATATCACCCTTCCTATTGAGGTTGGTACTAAGTGCTTAGATGTAACCTTTTCTATTATTCCTACATCGAATCAATTTCATGTGAAGTTAGGACATCCTTGGCTCTCTTCCATGAAATATGTCCCTTGTACAATTCATATATGTTTTAAATTCCCTCATAATGGCATTATTTTAATGATTAATCATAGACTTTAACAACCTAGAAATTTCACTCTTGATTACTTCTGGCCCAAACAACCTAAGCCTCTTAAGCCTCCAAATGACATCCTTTTCTTATCTTATCAAAAATAGAAAAATGAGTTGATCATGCTCTTAAGTAAACCTAGATATCCTACAACCTTGGATATTCTTCCTCCTCATAATGGACCTGGTATTCTTCCTACTCCTATTCCTCCTATATATGCCTCAGTTCCACCTCCTATGTCCTACAAAGGAAAGTGATTGGCATAAAGTATCTCTCAGCCTATTAGATTTTCTTTCATTCCTCCCCCCATAAGGGAAGAAAAGAATCATATGTCTATTGATCCTAAACCTTCGCAAGCCTCAACTAAAACTAAAAGGAATCATTGTGTGAGAGAACACCAATGAATACATTGTGCCAAGGCTCGTGATCTTTCTTCCCAAACCATTTCCTCCCTAAAGACGCCAAATGTTGACTTGGTCCTATTTGTCTAGCCTTTTCCTAACTTTACGGAAGAAGTTCAACTCAGATCACCTAAATTAAAAATGATGGCTCAACATCTTTTCATATTAAAGATCCTATTTTTATTAATCTAGATGATGATAATACATTGATTCTAATGATTTTAATGATATGTATGAGATTAATCATGAGTTATCTTCATGTTTTTCAAAAGAATTAACCCTAGATCCTAGTGACAAACAAAATGATTCATCCTTAGAGCATGGTCCTTGTTTGGAACTTGCAGTAGCTCCATTTGTTGTGCTCGATGTGGCTCCTCTTGCATCTTGTCCACCATCCCTAGATGATGTTAAACAAGATTGGGAGGCACATTATTTGCTTGAATAGCTTTATTTATGTCATAGATTCTCTTTTATTTGTTTTCTTGTTCATAATGTGCTTCCCTCGTGATATGTTGCTTGACATGTTTTTATGTTATGTTAGGTTCTCTTTGGATGACCCTTGTTACTCTATTGATGCAAGGTAATAAACAGGTCGAATGTTTTGTCACATTCCTCTATTTGTATCTCAATTCTTCTATATGTCATATCTATGTTATCTCATACATGTGCTATTGTTCATAAATGTGCCTTATGTTGTCTACTTGGAGACAATGCAAGTGTTGAGATCTCTTTTTGGTCTCTTCCATGTTTACCCAAAAAAACATTTGTTTGTTATTTCTTGTGCTATTTTTCCATTGTATTTGTAGTTCCACTACCTTTAGGGGATGAGGTCAATTCAATACAAATATTCTAAATATAGATTATTTATCATAAGAGCATACTGAGCCTGAAGTTAGTGGATCCCTTAAATGTTCTTTTTCATATAGGTTTTGTGACCATTATCATTTGATTTGTCCTTTCTTGGGGGCATATCATTTTGGTAATGTGATTGTCTCTTCGATGCATGTCGCCTTAAATAAATTGCTCCTAATAAGGCATATGAAATTGCTTCAACATGGGGGCATACACTATGCTCAATGTTACACTTTACGTACACACCATTCCATGCTTTTTATACTCAAGTTACTTTGAAAATTGAGCCTTTTTCTTTGTAATTTGGTATTTTTCTTTTTCATGACTCATAGTAAGAAAATCTTACTAGGCTAGTATAGTCATGCTCACTCTTTCCCTTTCATGTGTTTGTTGGCATTTTAGATGATTATGTTGTGATTGTCATTGATGGACACACACTTGCATTGAGATCACTTCTATATGTATGAGTTATGCTCAACCGACAATTGTTCCCAACTGGTATGATGCATTATAGTCCTTAGACTATCGGTGTTTTGCAGAATGTGTTTACCAGTCTGAAGAGGTATGTTGACCCCAAGCAGTTTGAGGATCTCAAGCAATACAAAGGATCAAAGAGGCAGAACACATATTTCCCAGTCTTCACTTTGTCAAACCAGCAACCGGTATTTTTCTTAAACCGGTATTTTGTATGAACTGGTAATACTCTGTGATGAGTTACCAACTAGCATTTTGTGATGAGTTACCATCCACCGATTGTTTGGTGGTGCCGACACTTTAACGGTGCTTTTTGTGTCATGTTACAAAATATGTCTAGATTCATTGAACCTAGGAAATTGTATTGTAATCCTACTGGACCGACATGAAATCAGATTCCTTTAAAAGGACATCATGTCTAGGGTTTTAAGTTGTTGCTAGGGTTTAAGGTGGTTGATGAGTTAGAGAGAGTGTGAATGTGTTGAAGACTGAATTTATGCTAGAATGCATTAGGAATGAGCTATCAAGGATCTAACCAAGAAATCTGTGCTATTTGCTAGATCACTCACTTGTTGATTACTCACATCTTCGACAAGTCTGAAGCCCTTAACCGGGTAGGCCCAAAAGCCTTTTGTAAATCCTCTAACAAGGTGGTTCACATCTATGGATCTAAAATCCTCTAGCAAGGTAATCTTTAATTGGGCTTATCTCCTAATATAGATTGAGATTCCTAACAAGATCTATTCTGGTAAAGAACATTGTCTGACCTTAACCAGTCTAACCTTAACCAGTATGGTTCCTATTCTGTACATAGTTACTTGTGAGTTCCATCTCACCGTGGTTTTTCCCATTTAAGTTTCCACGTCAAAATCTCGTGTGTTATGGTGTTTGTGCTTCTGTGGGTGAATGCATTATTTTCTATTTGGTTTGCATGTGTGCTAACTGGTTTGTCTTCTAAATTGTTTTACCGGTTTACTGGTAGTCTAGTAAAGTGTTTAAGGATAGTAATTTTTGGCATACTAATTCACCCCCCCCCTCTTAGTATTCATCAATTGGTATCAGAGCCTACCTTTCTATAAGTCTAACCAATTGGAAAGAGATATGGGGGAATACACTATGAGGGAACTTACTCATCGGCTCACTCAGTCTGAGCAAGCCTATGATGATCTTATGGTCAAATATAAGGCCTCTCAAGCAAAAAGGAGAGAACATGCTGAAAAACTGATGGAGCTATCTGAAAATAGTTCTTCTGATGAAGCAGACATGGAAGCCCTGATTCAAGAAGTAGAAAAGCTGAATGAATCCAATTCCAACCTGAGAAAAGAGTTGGAAGGACTAACTATTCAAATATACCAAGAGCTTGAGAACCGGAGGAAAGCTGAAGATCTGTTAAAAGACAAAGATAATGAAATCTCCAAGCTGAAGCAAGAGATCAATGCCCTAAATGCTCAACTCCATGTGAGCAAAGTGGAAAAGGAAGACATGCAAGGAGAACTGAACATAGCCATCTCTGAGATTGCAAACCTGATGGAAACAAATGCTGCCATTTCCAAAGAACTCTCTAAGTCAAAGGAAATACTTGCTAAGTTCAACAAGAGTATTGTTAAGCTAGAGAAAAAGCTTGAATCAGCCAAACCTGTCAAGAATACTGATGGACTTGGTTACTCCAGTCATGAGCAAGGTGAGACCTCTGGTCCAAATGCTAAAGCATCAAAGAGGCAGCCGGCATTCAAAGGTAAAGGTAAACAAAATTTCAAACCTGTTTGCTTTAACTGTCTTAAAGAAGGACATATTGCTAATGTATGTAGGAGCAAAGCCTATAATAATTTTCCTTACTTTATAAACAATGTACCTAGATCCAATAAGTTCAATGGTAATTGTTATGCATGCAACAAGTTTAGGCATAGAGCATCTAAATGTAGGTCTGTTATGAACAACACTAGAAGATATCCTCAGAGGACTCAAGGATTTGGTCCGGAACCTTTTGTGAACCAGAATCACAACCGGTTTAATACCTTTAATCATTAGTCAAGAAGCGGTGGCTATCAAGCAGCAACCAGATGGAGAGCAAACTATTTGATCTGTCATTATCATGGTCACACTGCTGCAACATGCAGGAGGAAGAATGGTAACATGAATAATGGACCTTGGAGAGCACTTGGAATGGTCTGCTATCATTGCAACAAACCGGGTCACATTGCCAGATTCTGCAAGACAAGAAAGAACATATCGGATTACATACCGGTCACTCCAGAAGGAAAGATTGATATTGAAACTGTTCAAGTGGATATAAACAAAACCTGGAAAAAGAAACCAGTGGTGTTGCAAGATGAACCAGTTTCTGTACCTAGTGTGGAAATCATGGAACCGACAAACTAAGCATCAGAAAAGCTTAGGGGGAGCAAATGGCAAAATACTTCGAACCCCCGGTTTACACCGGTAAAAGACCTTAACTAGTATGAGATACCTGTCAGTTGGCAGAAGATCGGAAATGGTAAAAGGTAAATTAGGGTTTACGCCCTAATGGTGAAGCATTTATTATGGTAGGTGAGGAATCTATTTAAAAGGAATTTTCAAATCATTTCTCACTATCATTTTTCAAGCGAAGAAGTTTTTCAAGTGTAGAGCGAAGAAAAAGTGATTTGTGTTGCGATTCAAAGAAATTTTGAAACCCCGAAGAAGATTCAGAAGCAAATATCAAATGGTCAAGAGAAGAGCTCAAAGCGGTGATTCAACAATCGACGAAGTGTGAGGCAATGTGGAATTAGCAAGCCCTAAATTCTCTATTTTTGAAAGGTATTTCTTGAGTTTTCTATTTTATCATGGCTTCCACATCTCATGATAGTTCTAGTGCAACTGTTGATTCTATGGACTTCATACAATGAAAGTCGAAATATAATGCCTTGTCTCAAGTACTGGCTAGTGTTATAGTAGAAGAAGGGATTTCTGATTATATAGATTGTAAAATTGAAGACCTGGGGTCTCTAGCAATCCATTCTTAGCTAGGTCTATTTTGTGGGAAGGATAAAAAGATCAAACCGGAGTATAGCATCTTGGAGAAGAAGAAACTTCACAATGCGGTTTACTTCCTAGAGGATTTCACAGATGACCACATTCGAATCATTTTGAACAGAGTTCATGGTGACAAGATGTATCTTGAGAGAACACATGATATCACACCGCAAGAAATTCATGCCGTCACCAATTTTTGCAATATAGGGGAAGTGCCAGCCCTAAGGAAGGTCAACAAGACTGAAATGTCCAAGCTCACTAGTTTAGTGAGTGACTCACATGGAATGACTATCAATTCAATCAAGGATGATCTGGTCAAGTATGCCTGCATGGTGATAGGCTACCGGATTTTCTCTGCAAGTAGAATTAATTATGTCTCTGATGCAACGGTAAATGCTGCTTACCAAATGATCAAAGAAGATGCATCGTTTGATCTGTGCACTTGTATGCAAAGACAACTTATGTTGAATCTTAAGTCAATCAAACAGGACAATGCACTGAGATTCAAGTTCGAACAACTATTGGTTGGGTTGTTCTTTTACTTTCAAGGCTACTTTCCCGGAGTAGGTGATATTCAGTGGTCTGCTGACCAACCGGTAATAAAACAAATCAAGGAGAGCCTACAAGCAATTGGAACCAGCTATCTGGAAGCACTGAATAAATACTTTAATGAGTTCAGATGCAAGATGAGCCAAAGGATAAGGATATCCGGTGACATAGTCAAGAAATATGAAGAGGACATCTACTTTATCATCAAAGTGATGAATGCATAATGGAGGCCGTTGAGCCCAGATAGGTAGAAGTGGAGCCTATGGGCTATGAGGTGATGTATGATATGCTAGACACGTATGCTTCTACCCTAATCGCCTCACCCCTTGATCCCAAGGCAAAGAGAACTGGCACCTATTTGGAAAGGGTTGCACCAGTTATAGAACCCTCTGAAAAGAAAGGAAAGGCAATGCCTTTAGCATCAGCACCAGTTACTACAGCCAGTCCCAAAGTGACCAAGTGGTCACCAGTTAAGAAGAAACCGGAAGCGGCACCTGCAAAAGTCTTCAAGAGGAAGCGGAAGACAAAAATCAATACACCTGACTCAGAAGAAATTGTGTCAGAAGAACTACCTAAGAAGAAGACTAGGCAAACAAAGAAAAAGACAAAGAATGAACCAGCATCATCTGCACTAGTAAATATTGACATTTCTTCTTACAAACCTTTGACACATTGTCAAAGAACTATAAAGAACATTAGGAGAAAAGTGTTGAATGATTTAATTGATTGTTTTGATAATCTCAATGATGATGAAAAGGAAGCAGTTGAATAGGAAATCATTAAGTATTTGTGTGTTAATGACCGATCGCCTTCAGAAATTAGATCTGAGACACCACATTCTTTGTATAATTCTTTAGACAATAAATGGCACATTGCCAAAGAAAAGGAACAGGAAATGAGGGAGAAAATATTTTCTCAACATTTTCCTGATGTATCTAATTCAGAACTTTTCAAAGTTATGAATAAATACAAAGGCCTCTTCTTCATGAGAAGAAGAAGACTCATGTTACTGGAAGGAAAGAGTTAAGAAGTGATCAAGGATACACATACTCTTGCTCAAGAAACTCTTAAGATGCATCAAGTGGCTGAAGGCAATAGAAAAGTTGACCGAGAACCAGAAACTAGCAAACTGGATGTAGTGTATGACATTGAAGAAGAACTGGTCACAGAACAAATGGACCCCATTGAAGTAGACACCTTAGATGGTGAAAATGTTACTCAAGATGCACCATCAGAAGTAACAGGATAGGAGAAGTAGGCAGAACAGGTAGAAAAGCAAAAGGAAGCAGAGGACAAAAAGGAGGAAGCAAAGAAGCAAGTGGAGAAGAAGAAAGCAAAGGAGGATAAAGAAGAGGAGAAGAGAAAGGAAGCAGAGAAGGAGAAAATTAAGGATGAAGAGGAGAAGAAGAAGGATGAAGAGGAGAAGAGAAAGAAGGAAGAGGAAAAGAAGAAGGATGAAGAGGAAAAGAGGAAGAAGGAAGAGGAGAAGAAGAAGAATGAAGAAGAAAAGAAGCGGAAAGATGAAGAAAAGAAGAAGGAAGAGGAGAAGAAGCAGCAGGAAGAGGGGTAGACGAAAAAGGACGAAGAAGAAGAGAAGCAGAGGAAAGAAGAGAAAAGGAAAACAGTAGAAGAGGTAAAAAAAGGATAGAAGAGGAAAAGTTAAGAGCTACAGAGAAAGAAGAAGTGGAAAAAAGCACTCAGATGGAGACTCCAAAGGCAACCAGTAGTCAAGCCAAACCGGATGACCTCACCAATCCTATTGACCTCTAATCTGCAAATGAAATGGAGCTACTACAGAGCATTAAGGTTGCTCAAGAATTCCTTGAAGTGATAAGGAGGAAGAAGGAGCAAGATGTGATCCAAGCTATGGTGGACACTCTTACCGGTTTGTTACCTGGCACAAACCTCCCCAATACTGATTCATCACTGGCACAGTTGAATCTCCTATGCACCATAGTGGATGATCAGGTGCAAAGCCTAGAAGAGGTAGTAGAGGCAAATGCCAAGAAAGAGCATCAAAAGGCTCTCAACATTGCCCTGGTGAAGAAGCTAAATGAGCTCCGGTCCGATCTGCAAAAAGCTCAAAAAGATATAAGGGATGCTCTGGATGAGGGGAATCTACTACTGAGTAAGATTTGCCAACCCCATCTCTTCTGTGATGATGTGCTTGTACAGAAGCAAAAGATACAATCTGACTTGTAGTTATACATGAGCACCTTCAAGCCGCCATATGACTCTTTTACAGCTTATGGGCAAATCATTCACCAGTTTCATATCCAGTCTGCCAAAATAGAGTTGGAAATCAGCAACCGAACTCAAGATTTGCAGGAACTACAACTGGTTCTACTCCCACGCCTGCAAATAGTTTAGAACTGTTATCTCAATCTGGATTCTTTAATGGTGACTCAAGAGATGAGCACAATAGATGCCATGGAAGAATAGGTCTCCCAGATGCAGACAGAGAAATAAGTGGCTACCTCCCTACTTGAGTCCTGGTTCTTATCTATGAAACAATTTTTGTAGGACTTTAAATTAGTTTTTGACAAGTTTTATTCCTTATTGTCATAAACTCTTATTATTTTAATACCAAATGGAAACAGGGGTTGTTCAGATGTACTTTGTCATTGTTGGCAAAGGGGGAGAAGTATTCTAGTATTTAAAATTTTGATGTATGCTCTATATATCTTCATGTCTATCTCTATACGCAAATAGTTATACATTGTTTTGTTTGCAAAAGGGATAGTGTATATGCTTAGGGGGAGTAATTTTTCTTATGGCATGATTTTTGTTGTAAAACACTTAGATGTCAAAATTTTCCTGAGTGTTGCCATCAATGCCAAAGGGGGAGATTGTTGGCATTTTTTATGATTATGTTGTGATTGTCATTGATGGACACACTTGCTTTGAGATCACTTTTATATGTATGAGTTATGCTCAACCGACAATTGTTCCCAACCGGTATGATGCATTATAGTCCTTAGACTATCGGTGTTTTGCAGAATGTGTTTACCAGTCTGAAGAGGTATGTTGACCCCAAGAGGTTTGAGGATCTCAAGCGGTATGAAGGATCAAAGTGGCAGAACACATATTTCCCAGTCTTCACTTTGTAAAACCGGCAACCGGTATTTTGCTTAAACTGATATTTGTATGAACCGGTAATACTCTGTGATGAGTTACCAACCGGAATTTTGTGATGAGTTACCATCCACCGATTGTTTGACAGTGCCGACACTTTAACAGTGCTTTTTGTGTCGTGTTACAGAATATGTCTAGATTCATTGAACCTAGGAAATTGTATTGTAATCCTATTGGACCGACATGAAATCAGATTCCTTTAAAAGGACATCATGTCTAGGGTTTTAAGTTGTTGCTAGGGTTTAAGGTGGTTGATGAGCTAGAGAGAGTGTGAATGTGTTGAAGACTGAAGTAATGCTAGAATGCATTAGGAACGAGCTATCAAGGATCTAACCAAGCAATCTATGCTATTGGCTAGATCACTCACTTGTTGATTACTCACATCTTAGACAAGTCTGAAGCCCTTAACCAGGTATGCCCAAAAGCCTTTTGTAAATCCTCTAACAAGGTGGTTCATATATGTGGATCTAAAATCCTCTAGCAAGGTAGTCTTTAATCGGACTTATCTCCTAACAAAGATTGAGATTCCTAACAGGATCTGTTCTGGTAAAGAACATTGTATGACCTTAATCGATCTGACCTTAACTAATTTGGTTCCTATTCTGTAGATAGTTACTTGTGAGCTCCATCTCACCATGGTTTTTCCCATTTGGGTTTCCACGTCAAAATCTCTTATGTTATGGTGTTTGTGCTTCTGTGGGTGAATGCATTATTTTCTATTTGGTTTGCATGTGTGCTAACCGGTTTGTCTGCTAAACTATTTTACCGGTTTACTGGTAGTCTAGTAAAGTGTTTAAGTATAGTAATTTTTGGCATACTAATTCACCACCCCTCTTAGTATTCATCAGTTTTGTCCCTTTTGTCTTGATATTATAGTAGTAAAATCTTAAATTCCCTAGGGGCTTGGTGTCTCTTGTCTCTTTGATATCTTGGTAAAAAAATTCAATGCGACTTTGTACTTTACCGTGACTATGTTTAGTCTCATACTCTTGCTAAAGTGGGGGCTAAATGTAGTGTCATAAATTGTATTTGCATACAACTTTGTCCTTGCCTAGACCTCACCTTGGTGCTTCATCTTTCGATGCTTGGTGACTATTTTGATTCTACTCACACCACCTAACACACCTAAAATTTCACTACCTTCCCTACCTTCTCCCCAAATTTGAGTCTTGATTCTCAGGACTACGACGTTGGACTCCCTGGTCCTCTCAATCAGGACCCAAATTTGGTCCTCACATTAGTCATATCAAGTGAACAGGAAATTGGATCTCATGTCGACCTACTTTGGAAATTCAAATAATTTTTAGAAAGTCAAGTATAAAAGGAGGTCTACCCCTCATTTGAAATCATGATCCTAATTGCAAATTCAATTCATGTGAGCAAGTAATTAGACATTCATCAAGCATTGGAGAAGAAGTGAAGTCAAGTTCAAGCATTCAAGATGGAATCCATGATCAACTTTCTATGAAGACATTCTACAAGACATCCTAAAACCCTTGCATGAGAATTAAAACAAGCTTCAAAAAGGTATACATTTCAATTACAAGCATTTCATTTTAGATCCAGCCTTTCCCTCAAAAGGAAAGCATCTTGTTACCATTTTCCATTACAATTATCATTACAATTTCAAGATTAATTCCTAAATCGATGTTTAACCCAAGGAAAACCCCTATCCAAAAGCTTTTTCCTCTCTTTATATGTGTAGGGAATTGAATCACGAGTTGTACTCAGAGATTCTAATAGAGTTGATGACGATGAACATGTTCAACTTTCAACAAAACAAAAATTGGAGGACCAGGTCGAATCTCTACTACTTGGTCTTGAAAAATCAACCCAAAATTTTGGGAGAAAGTTTTGATTCTCTTCTTTAGCCTAGATCCCTATTTGTGGCTCTGTTGGATATTTGCAGCATTCTATTTTTTTCAGTTTACTTTAATTTCTCAAATACTTACCCTAGATTCAACTATACAATTTCAATTGCATTTTCAACTCAAACACAAGGGGAATAAGACTTCAATCAACACTTAACCCTCTTCCTAATAAAATTGAGGTTGGATCTATTGTGTTTATCCTCCTTTTAATGTTTTGCATGTGAAATTTAGGTCATTTCCTAGTTTACAAATCATAACTTGTGAAACCCTGATTTTTACACCAAAATGACTATAACTGAAAAAAATAGTCATATGGGAAGATTTTGTAGATATTTTTTGTAGGATCCTTCCAAAAAGGACAAGAAAGTTCACACAACTACTAAGAAAAATGTAGAACTGACAAATAAGACAAAGAAGTTTATGCTTGTGAAAATTGCATTTTTTGCACAAGATGAAGGAAAATATGGTACATTAATAGTGGATGTCCAAACCACATGGAAAGAGAAGAAATTTTTTATCTTTGAGGGTAACTAATGGAGGTACTATGAAATTTGGAGATAATGATATTGCTAACATAGCTGGCTAATGCATACTTAGTATTGACAATGGGAAAAAAAAGATAGAAAATGTCTTGTATGTTGAAGATTTGAAACATAATCTTCTTAGTGTTAGTCAAATGTGTGATCAAGGACATATTCTTTCATTCAATGAAAAATTATGTGAAAGAAAAACTTGGCAAGAACAAAAAAGTTGATTGTAGATGCATATAGGACAAATAATAATCTCTACATTCTCAAAGAGATCAAGGATGAAAAATGTTGAATGGGTTAGATTGATGAAAGTTGGTTATGTTATAGAAGAATGGCTCATATAAATTTGATAATCTAGTGAAGATCAGTGCCTAGTAAGCAATGAGAGACATGCCAAAGATTGCCAAGTCATTGAATACCCTTTGTAATCAATGTCAATATGGTAAGAAACGAGAGTTAGCTTCAAGTCAAAAGAATATTCAACAACAAAGCCACTAGAACTTGTTCATATAGATCTCTGTGGACCAACAACAACATAAAGTCTACAAGATGATAGGTACTTGATGTTGCTTATCGATGATTTTTTTAGAATGACATGGGTTACTTTCTTAAAAGAAAAATTATAGGAATTTGGAAAGTTAAAAATATTTAAATCTATGAGTGAAAATGAAATTGGTTTAAATAAAGTGCTTAAGGTTAAATAGAGGAGGTGGGTTTACTTCAAATGAGTTTGAAAATTTATGTGAGCAACATGGAGGAAAAAGATAGTATTTAGCAACAAGGAATCCACAATGTAATGGAGTTATAGAAAGAAAGAATATGATTGTCCAATAAATGACCAAAACAATGTTAAATATATCCATGTTATCAAATAAGTTTTGGAGAGAAGCAACTAACACTATTGTCTACATTCTGAACAAAGGGAAAATCAAGTTCAATAGTAGCAAAACTCCTTATAAATTGTGGAAGGGCATACTAGCAATAATCAACTACTTCAAATTATTTGTAAGAAGAGGTGATGAAGATTTGAAAACAAATTGTTTTAGATCAAATGAAGATATCTTCCTCTTATATTCTTCTAAAATAAATACCTATTGATGTTATAAAAAGAGATTACAAAACAATGTTGAGAGTGTGAATGTAAATGCCAATGAAGTAAGACATCAAAAAGTGAAGACTCAAGATCAATTAGATGACTAAATTTGTACAAAAGTAGGAGAATTAGAAGAAGAAATAGAAAGGATATAAAGGAACCAATTAAGTATGTTCAAAGCGATCACTTAGAAAGTCAAATTATTGGTAATAAGAATGTTTGAGTTTAGACTAGAAGAATATTAGCATAAACATTAGAACATGCAAATTTATCTCTCCTATGTAAAGTAGAGAATAATTATTTTGCAGAGGCAAGGACAAGCATTGGATTGATGCTACAAAAAAAGAGTTGAATCAGATTGAAAAGAATGAGACATGGGAACTTGTTCCCATACCAAAAGACAAGAATTTGATTGGAACCAAGTGAGTGTTTAGAAATAAGTTGAATGTATATGGTCAAGTGATCACAAATAAGGAAAGGTTAGTTTGAAAAAGTTATGGTCAAGCGATCACAAATAAGAAAAGGTTAGTTTGAAAAAGTTATGGTCAAGTTCAAGGTATTTATTTTGAAGAAACATTTTCTCTTATTGCTAATTAGAAGATACCCGAATGTTTTTGGCATTTTCTATTTTCAAGAATATATTAGTCTATCAAATGAAAGTTAAGTCTATATGCCTAAATGGAAACCTAGAAGAAGAATTTTAGATTGAACAACCTGAAGGGTTTTAGTTATCAAAAAATGGGGACTATGTTTGCAAATTGAATAAGGCTCTTTATGGACTAAAGCAAGTACTTGGGGCTTGGTACTCGGGATTGGACAAATATCTGAAACAAGGCTTTTAAAGAGAATTTATTCACAGCAATCTCTAGATCAATACTGAAGGTGAGCATTAGTTGAGAGTTTCTGTCTATGATGGTGACATTATTTTTGGTGGTAGCAGTGACAAGATGTGCAACGAATTTGTGGAAGAAATGAAAAGAGAGTTTGAAATGACCATGCTTGACAAGTTATCATTTTTCCTTGGCTTACAAATTTACCAATCTAACAAGGGCATATTCATCTCACAAACCAAGTATGTCAAGGAAATGTTGAATACATTCAAACTTGAGGACTACAAATTGGTGATCACTTTCATGGTTACAAGATGTAAGTTAAGTAAAGATGATGAGTCTATTGAAGTAGTTCAAACTTTATACAGATCTATGATTGACAACCTATTATATGTAACTTATCCACAACAAAAGAAAAGTACATTGCAACATTGTCACATTGTTGCACACAAGTGCTTTGGATGAAGCGGAGTTTGAAGGACATCAATATTTTTTTTATTTTTTTTATTTTTTAAATAATGCTTGGTAAAAAAATTAACATGATCGGTGATGCTTGCACGACACACCCTCCAGCTCCACATAAAACACTTTTGACCTAGATTTATGAACCAGTGAGGCCACAAATTTGGGAGCTCATTCCCACACTTCACTTGATCAAACTTGTGAGATCAATGGCATAGAAAAAGCACAAGGCTTGCAAGCATAGTGGCCCAATAGGGATTTGAATCTTGGTGGCCACTTCACCAACAAAGTGTTTTAACTGCAACACTACACATCTGAAGACAAAGGAAACCAATGTAGAGTATGATCAACTTTTTCAATTCTTTGTGATTATACAAGTGCAATAAAAAGTCAATGAATCTCCTTATACATTCAAGGACAAAGCAAATTCTCATCAAGTACCACTTCCTAAGAGAGAATGTTGCATAATAGTAGGCCAAGTTGGAGTTTGTTGCTAAAAATGAATAGGTTGTAGACAATTTTACAAAACCCCTTCCAAAAGAAATATTTGAGTTCCTCATATAGAAGTTAGGAATGATATCTCCTTCTTCCTATCTCTAAGTGCCTAAGAGGAGGCACAAGTCCAAGGGGAGCATTTCAATGCATTACCTTTCATCCCTAGAGTGTTATAGTAAGGAGGAGATATGCATTGCATCAAGAAAGATATAGTCTAGATAGATATCTCTAAGTGCAAGAGATTACATCAAGCTCTTAAAAGAGGGAGAGCTATAGCAAAGGCAAATGAATAAGAGAATTCAATAGAAAAAGTAATGTAGTCTAAGGATCCCTTTATCGTTGATGTTAGTTAAAGTGGGAGAGAGTTTCAATCAAAATCTTGTCAAAAGGAGAGTGATGAAGATATGGCAAGTGATGTCATTTAGGAGCAATTTAGTTGTGTGTTTCCATCATTGACAAAGGGGGAGACTGTCATGGATATTATAATTAATGTTAAGGAGTTTTCTTATGATGTCAAAGAGATTTATGCAAAAGTTTTTATTGATGTCAAAATTTGTTATTTGTGAGTTGCAGATATTTTCATTGTCATCTTAGATGTTCAAAGCTGATGTGGACAATCAGAAATAGTCTTTGATGTCTATGGTGTGTGCTAAATTGGCCTCTAGATGATCTAATTGTAATGATGATGACTAAATCTTTCTTACTAGGGTTTATCATTTTGACCCTATACCTTAATAAGCCATAGGTGGTTTTGTTATATTCTATCATTTACCAGATCTTGCCTAAGTCCTTTATAATGTGTGATTATCAGCCCACTTACCTAGCAATACCATCAGTCATAGTCACCTTTTATGCCTAAGTCTTAAACTGTAGCTAAAACGGAAGTAGTCCCCACTAGGTCATCTAACTCAGATCTAGTTAGCAGTCATTCATTGAGTCACAGGAGCACAAACCCCATATGCCTTGCCCCACTTTGAGTTGTACTGCTACACCTATTCATAAGTGTCATGTTTGTGTGCAATCACATCCTACCATTGTTAGTGCTCTGCCAAACCCATGAAGGTGCATAGTCATGCCATGTGTAAAGGTCGATAGTGTGAGCCCGTGCCTTATCAGAAGCTCAAAGAAATATTTTAGCCAACGTGGTTGATTTTGATTGGCTATGCACTAGCACAGGAGGACGTGGATCTACATTATTAGGAAGGCTATCGCATAAGCGTAGACCATTTGATCAAATCCTCTTGCTTGGTCGTGATACACAGTCTAGAAGGACTTGTATTTTGAACACAGTCTAGGCCAACTCGGGAGTTTTAATGAATGAATTTCATGGCTGACTTCTACACATTATAGAGATCATTTTAACCATTCTAGTCTGACGTCTCCATGGATTCTTATTGCGCAAATTATTATATATAGACATTCTTTTGGGAAATTATAATGTATGGGAAGTGAAAGTTGTTTGTTTATGCATGGTAAGTCTATAATAGTCTGTATCTTTGTGTTTTATGTAAAATGATTCATTACTTGTTACAAAGATGAACAGAGAAAAGTAGATGAATTGAAGAACATGTCAGAATTGGATCAAAGCTGAAAATGACAAAGCCAAATCAAGTTTACTCATTTATGATTGTAAAAGAGGTGTGTGCTTCTTGATTTAAGAGATTGGTGTTTCTTGATTTAAGAAACTGGTGTTTCTTGCTGAGTTGTATTTTGAACACAGTCTAGACCATCTTGAGATTTTTATGAATAAATTTCATATCAGACTTCTACACATTATTAATTCTTTTGGGAAATTATAATGTATGGGAAGTAAAATCTATGTGCTTATGCATGGTAGGTCTATAATAGTCTATATTTTTGTGTTTTATGTAAAATGATTCATTATTTGTCACATAGATGAGTAGAGAAAAGTAAATGAATTGAAGAACATACCATAATTGGATCAAAGCTGAAAATGACAAAGCGAAATCAAGTTCAGTCATTGTGAATTGGAGCAGATCTTTCTATCTTACGTTTCATGTTTGTAAAAGAAGTCAGTGCTTCTTGATTTATGAGATTAGTGACTCTTGCTGAGTTGGTGTTGATTTTAGGGGATTAATGTATCCAATAGGTCGGTTCCTACAAATTTGGAATGAAGGGATTTGTGTAGAGTGTGGGTTGGTGCCTACAAACAATTCTGAGGGCTTTTCATTATATTTTGTGAGGTTGGATTTAGGTAGTAGATCCAAGAAATCTTTCACATTGGAACTTATAAACACTATATAATAACTTTCAAGTAAAAAGTAAATAAAATAGATTTTAAGATAATCAAAACTAATTTATAGAAACTATAAAATAATTCTTATATATATCTATAAAGAAAGAATAAGTAAAGTTAGCATGTCTATTTTTAAAAAAATATATTTAAAGATGTCAAGAGAAATAAACACATACTCTATTTCTATATTACAACAAATTTTTTTTTTTCAATAAAACTGGATTATTCCACTAGACTTTTTTATTAATATTTTTTATTTTTTACACAGGATTCAAAGAGCATACCGAAGGAAAGAACCCTGAGAAGAAAACCTCTGGTCATAGCTCATAAAATAAACCCATAGTATCTAACAGATCAATTTATACATCCTACCCAAAACAACATACAAAATGCAGTCACAACTCATATAATATCAGTTTTACATAGAACCCATATGGCAATTTCCAAACCCATCAGATAATTTTCAAATGTAGACTCCACAGCTACTATCAATGGAAGAAGACAAAATTTTCCAAAGCCCTATGCCAAATCCCATGAGGCAAAAACCTTCCTACCAAAAAAGAAAGTATCAAAAAACCTTTGGAAAAACACTATTGTATAAAATACCATGAGATCGAACTCTCCTCCAGACAACGAACATGAATACTTGAAATGAAAGGGGAAAGCGGGAATGATTATCATCATAAAATTTTACATCCACGTTACTAAAGAAAACCACATAACTATTGTTGCAAACCTTCCCATACCCTAGAAGGAATTTTCTCAAAACCCACCTCTCGCTAATTAGCATTGCTATCAATGGCTAAATTTGCTAAATAATCTGCAATCTTATTAACTTCTTTGTAACAATGGGATAACAAAAAGAGATTCAAACAATTATATTTTTTGTAAAATGAGATCAAGTATATATTGCAAATTCTAACAATTCGATTTCTTTTTCATAACACATTGAATAATCACCATAGAATCACCTTCAATTATTAAGTCCTTAATTCCCAAAGAGATTGCCATATCCAATCCAAAAGACAAAGCATGAAATTCCGCATAATTGTTAGTTTTAAAACCAATAGCATGACACTTAGCTTGAATAAAATTTGCATTGTGATCATAAATTACCATGCCTACCCTAGCCGGCCCAAGGTTACCACAAGAGGCCCCATCAAAGTTCAATTTAAAGTGCCCCTGCAGAGGAGGTTTCCATCTAGCAAAACATCTCTTACCTATTGCATCATAATTTTTTTAAATTGAACCATGAGAGGGTAAAATCGACAACATCTTCCAAACTCTAGTAACTCTACTATCCCAGTGCGAAAAAGAAGTAAGATTTTTCAAATTCTTATAAATAAATGACAAAGCAACCTTAGAGATTGAAGACTCAATTTTTAATAGAACCTTAGACACAAGAGAACTTGTTTTTTTAAATATCTCATTGTTTCGCTCTAGCCAAACATTCCAAATCACAATAGATGGAGATATGATCCAAAGGCATGCATAAAAAGATGAGGCAAACATAAAGGGCCAAGATCTAAAATGGGAAATGAGATCCTTACCAATAACAAAGGATATATTTAACTTCTCAAACAACCAATGCCAACATTCATAAGCATAATCACAATGTAGGAACAGATGTGAAGAAGATTCCAAATTTTTGTTACAAAGGACACAAGGGAAAACAACAGTAATACCAAGCTTGCCCAATCTCATACCTGTAAGGATTCTATCTTGAACTACCAACCAAGAAAAGGCTCCATCTTTAGGAAGACAAGCCGAATGCCAAAACAACTTATAAGGCCAGGATGATAAATCTTTAGCAACCATAAGAGAGTTGTAACCATCTTTAATAGTGTACTTACTAGAAATATTATTTGTCCAAATAAGTTCATCCTCAGAACCAGAAAGAAATACAATTCTATCCCCAAAAATCTTCTCAAAATCTAATTTCATACTTTGATCAACATCTAAGAAATCAATTGACTTCCATCTAGCTAGCTTAAGGGGTCCACTAGTCACAATTTCAAAATAATCTGCTACAAAAACACCCCATAGGGAGGAAAGAATAGTGATTAGAGGAGACCAATCTCTAATACTCACTAGAGGTGTGTGTCCATTCCATACTTCATCCCAGAGTTTGACCTTTCTACCATTATGAACGATCTATGAGAGATGAGGCAAAATAACCGATCTACATTTACAAAGGAAATTCCAAATAGCAGAACCCAAAGGAAAATTTGAGACTTTAAAAGTGTACTCTCTTAGTCCATTATTTAAATATTTGGCAAACGTAAGTTGTGCCCATAAGGAGCTAGGCTTGTCATATAATTTTCAAACCAACTTAGTACCTAAGGCTAAATTCTGATTCTCCAGACTCCGAATTCATGTTCCCCCAAGTGCCTTAGGCAAACATACCTTATCCCATGCAATTAAAGGGAGTTTCTTCTTGCCATCTTTATTATTATTCCAAATAAAATCTCTAAGAGAATCCTGTAAACTAACAATAACTACTTTTGGAGACTTCAAAATAGACATGAGATATATGAGAACGACATTCAAAACAGACTTGATGAGTGTAGGATTTTGCCAAGATCAAGGGCACAATGAAAAGCATAAAAAGAGAGACAATAGAATGACAAGAACAAACAAGAACAAACTGTATTCTCATCAATATGCAAATGATCAACTGGATTAACCAATACAATGAATATAGGCCTGCTTATATAGGCAAGGCCATATGGATGTACGAGCACACAATTATGACATGTGGCTCAATGAGAAACAAGGGTAGTTAAGAAATACTAGGGGTAGGTAGGAGAAATAATATAATATTCCACAAGAGGTGGATGACCCACCGAATGTGGAGTGTAACAACAAAATAAGACCACAAAAGGTGGAATTTCTCCTACAAGCTCTATCCCTATGTGCACACTTCCCTAAGTGTCTCAAATCCAAACTACGAAGAGATGCATTATCCTAAGTTAACTTAAGTAAAGTGTAATAATATCCATAATGAATATTTATTTACACCAACACCCCCCCTTAAGTGCAACTTAGGGGAATGAAGACTTAAGTCAACAATGCAAGATGGGTCCCGACTACTAGGCCATGATAGGTACCCATGTACAATATGCAAATGCAAGAAAAACCATGCAATGCAATCTCTCACAAACAAAGAAAAGGAGAAAACCCAGTGGGAAAAAACTCCCCCCCAAAAGAGAGATGAAAGTACAAAAGACTCTCAAAGAAGGACAAAACCTCAAAGAGGAAAAAGTCCCCTCCATAAGAGAGGAAGGAGAAGTCAGTTGACCCCCCCAAATGACACATCCCGCACCCCCAAGAGAGCTCGCAACTGCTGGAACTTACTCTCAGTGAAAGGTTTGGTGAATATGTCAGCAACCTGCTCTGTTGTAGGACAATACTACAAATCAATGACCTGCTCTTGAATGAGCTCTCGGATATAGTGCATATGAATCTCGTTGTGTTTGGTCTGCTGGTGTTGGAATGGGTTCTTTCAGATTGCAATAGCACTCTGATTGTCACAATGTAGAACTGTCAGCTGTGGAGTGGTGAATCCAAACTCTGTGAGAATCTGCTGGAGCCAAATGGTCTCAGTTGCTATGTTAACAACACCTTGATACTCAGCCTCAATCAAAGAGAGAGCAATAGCATGTTGTTTCTTGCTCTGCCAACAAATGGGGCCTGAACCAAGGTGAAAACTATAACCAGAAGTAGACTTACGATCATCAAGATCACTAGCCCAATCGGAGTCTGTGTAACCAACCAAGCGAAGTCCTGTGCCTGCTACATACTGAATCCCATAGTGATGTGTACCCTAGATGTAATGAAGGATGCGTTTGGTGGCTTTCCAATGAAGCTCATGTGGTTCCTGCATGAAGTGGGAAACCATGCCAACTACAAATGAAATATCAGGGCATGTATGGGTCAAGTAGATGAGACTACCCACAAGCTGACGATACAAAGTGGCATCAACTGGTGGAGAAGAACACTGAGCCTCAAGCTTGACTCCTGAAAGAAAGGGAGTCGGGACAGGCTTACAATCAGCCATTTGAAAGCATGCAAGTAGATCAAGAGCATACTTGGTCTATGATAGTGTAATCCTGGAAGGTGACTGTGAAATCTCTATCCCAAGAAAGTAGTGCAAAAGACCCAAGTTAGTCATAGCAAATCTATCATGCAAAGCAGATTTGACCCTGCTAATGATGGATATAGTACTCCCTGTAATGATCAAGTCATCAACATAGAGCACAAGTATTATGTGAGAGTCATCCTGTCACAAAATGTATACATTTGGATCGGAATGACACCTAGTGAACCCTGTGGAGAGAAGAAAGGAGTCCATCTTGGCATACCAAGCCCTAGGGGCCTACTTAAGGCCATAGAGAGATTTCCTTAGTCTACAAACCAAAGAAGTATCCTGAATGAAACCCTGTGGCTGCTCCATATAAATCTCCTCATCAAGATCACCATGAAGAAAAGCACTCTTCACATCCATCTGATGTACAGTGCAACCATGAGCTGCAGCAATAGCAAGTGTCAAGCGAATGGAGTTCATCTTGGCTATGGGTGCAAAGGTCTCAGTATAGTCAACACCTGCAACCTGAGAGAAACCTTTCGCAACAAGCCGAGCCTTATACTTATCCACACTACCATCTGCTGCAAACTTGGTCCAATAGATCCACTTACATCAAACCATCTTTCTCCCCTTAGGGAGATGGACTAAATCCCATGTGTTGTTCCTCATCAAGGAACTATACTCTTCCTCCATAGCTTGGTCCCACTCAAGAACCCCTGATGCTTCCCGAAATGTCTATGGATCAGAAGTAGTAGCAATGAATGCATGTGGAAGATACTGATGTTGTGATTGAGTTCTCTGTGTATCTGAAGGATCCCCAACAAGAGAACCCACAGACTCAAGTGTCTGTCGAGCCCAACGAGGTCTAGGTGGAGGTGGAGAATGAGGCTCCTCAACTACAAGTGGACCTTGTGGAGGTGTAACCCTACGAGTCAGAGTTGAAGGAGTCTCATCATCTGAATCACTAGCATCACTATCCCCAATGGAGGAAGGTGGAGGAGGTAGAGAGGCTAAGCTAGGAGAGCTTTCCTCAAAGTGAACACTCCTCTCAATGAACACCTCATGTGTCTCAGGATCCATCAATCTATATGCCTTAACACCCTCAGGATATCCAACAAATATGCAAGGTTGACTTTGTGGTTCCAATGCCTTGCATTTCTGTGGAGGTATGTGAGCCCATGCTGGACACCCAAAGACTCTGAAATGTCTCACAATCGGTTTCCTACTAGCCCAAGCCTCAAAAGGAGTAATACCTTGCAAAGCTTTGTGAGGAACCCGATTTTGGATGTGTGTGGCACAACTGATAGCCTCTACCCAAAAAGCGGGATCAAGAGAACGTGCATGTATCATACAACTAGCCATTTCTTTGAGAGTTCGATTCTTGCACTCTGCAACTCCGTTCTGCTGTGGAGTGTATGCGATAGAATGTTGAAGATCAATCCCCTCAAATGTACAAAAATCCTCAAGTCTTTTGTTCACATATTCCCTTCCATTATCTGTGCGAAGAATCTTCACCACTTTCCCAAATTACTTCTCCACACGAGTCTTGAAGTCCTAAAATTTGTCAAATACTTCACTCTTATGAATAAGAAAATAGACCCAAGTGAAGCGGGAGTAGTCATCAATGAAGGTACTGGAAATGGACCTGCTACATCGTTGTGAACAAGTTGGAGAACCTCCAAAGCTCTCCAAGATTTCCCCTTATCAAACTTCTCCTCGGGATGCTTGCCCATGGAACAACCTGAACATACACCCTCTGAAAAATTGATTCGAGGTAGACCTGTGACCATGTCTTTAGTGTTGAGCTGTTGAAGATAGCGGTAGTTGAGGTGACCAAACTGCTCATGCCATAGCTTACTTTCTGAATTCGAATGAGTAAGAAAGGCCCTAGAAGGTGAACCTGGCACAAAGTGGGAGAATGAATAAAGCCTTGAGTTGTCATTGACTTGGCCCACTGCTACCAAGGCATCATCATCAAGTTCCTTTACCACAACTAAATCTGGTGTAAACTCAACCTTTTTCCCATTTCCATAGTGAGTGATTTGGTAGATAGAGAGAAGATTGGTAGACAAGTTAGGAACATAGAGAACATTCTCAAATGTTCCATCATCCATGTCAACTGAACCTTTCCCTTCAACCTCTACTTGTGTATCATCACCTATGTAAATGTGAGGTACCTTAGATGGCTCCAATGAAGAAAACTGCTCTTTTGTAGAACCCATGTGATATGAAGCACCCGAGTCAAGTATCCATTGCTGTGAAGAACTTGTTGTAGCCACAAATGCTTTCCCTTTTCCCTTAGAATGTGAGGAAGAGGAAGGAGATGAATCCTTCTTTGTGTAGGCGGATGGCAAGTTGATGTTGTTTTTCTTAAGAATATTAGTTAACTCATCAACTTGTTTTGTGGCAACGATGCTCATCATGACCATACTTCTTGCAATATGCATAGGTTGGTTTATCCTTCTTAGGTGGTGTCCCCTTCTTGGAAGAGGATGAAAAATTGCCTTGTGATGGAGAGGATGATTGTCCATTTTCCTGTTGTGGCTTAGACTTGGATTGTTTCTTCTTCTTGTTGGAATCTTTGCCTTGACTTCCTTGCTTCCCTTGATTAGCCACCAAAGCCTTGGACTTTGAAGACTTGAGAAGTCCCATGTTCAACAACTTAGATTGTTCCAATATCAACATTTCTATGAAAGCATCAAATGAAGGCATAACATAGGAACTCCCCACTATCAAACGATGAGTTTGGAAGCTAGACACAAATGCTGCATATTCTGGTGCAAGCTTGTCCAACAAGTTGAATATCAACTGAGCATCCTTTTTGTCAATTCCACAATCCTTAAGCTTTGCTCTTAGCTCATTTGCTTTGGTGACATAATCTTGGATTGTATCAAAACTCTTGGGATCCAAGTTGGTGAGCTCATTGTCAATCTTATAACCTCTGATTTCATCAACTTGACCATACAATTTCTGAAACATATCCCAAGCATCTTTGATTGTAGTACACTTTTCAATATGAAAGATGAGGTCATCTGATACATACTTGCGCAAAGTTCCAAGAGCCATGCAATTCTTAGTGAGCCATTTTAATTGAGCATTAGGATCAGCCTTAGGATCAGGTGGTGTTGCTATTGTTCCATCTATGTAATGTGTGAAACCCTTTTCCATTAATTAACTCCATACTTTAATTTTCCATGATGCATAATTATGTGGAGTTAAAGGTGGAAATTTATGAGGACTCATTGCAACAAAAATGAAAGAGCACAAAGAGAGGCACAATCACACAAGACACCCCCCAAATTCACTCAATCAAAGAAACCCCCCAAAAGTGATGATTTGGCACTTTATACTTAGTGCGTATACAATGGGCCACTTGCAAAAAATGGCAAAGTGGGCTTCTGATTTCAATTTTACAACTACCTCAATAAGGCCAAAAGAGACTCAAACTAATAATGCAAGAGATCTAAACTAAGATCCAAGAACTTTACAAGTACCTAATAGGCGAAATAAGACCAATATCTGAAAGTACAACTTCCACTCAAAATATCTAAAATCTAATCATAGATTATGAAATTAGATGAAAAAACATGCACTTTCAAAAAAAAATGGCACCTAAAAAGGAGGTCGTATGAGCTCAAACGAGGCCTTCGAAGTTGTAGAATTAGGGATTAGATAGGTACAGCTGAGAGAATCCAAAAATTCCAAAAAACCTATGCAACAAAATAAGAAAATAACCACACCACTGCGAAGAACACAAAATTTTAGCCCATTTCAAAGAAAATTACACCAAAAAAGGAGCAAAAATGAGCAAGATATGGCCTTTCAAAGTTGAACTGCAAAACTGAAAAGCTCAATGAAGAGGGGGTCAAAAAATTTCAAAAATATGTTGATGTGGCATTGACGTTAGCAAATGACGGGCTTAAATTTAACGCCCATCTAGCCGTCACAAAAATTTCATCTCCCCCTGCATGGCGTCCGTACCGTATGGACATGCTGATGTGGAAAATATGATGACTGTGCGTACAGATGTTGACCGCGGGCCAGTGGCCACCTGCCATGTGGCGGGCACGGGTCTGCCGGTTTTAATAATTTCTGGTGCCGGTGGGTCCACGAGGCAGTGTCGGGGCAGTGTCGGTAGCGACTGTGGCAGTGTCAGACGGTGGTCCCGAGCAGAGGAGGTGCCGAGGTTCAGAAGCCGAAGGGGCCGGCGGTGGAAGCGATGGGGCCGATGGGAGGCACGGGTCGCCAAGGAGGTGCGGCAGGCAGCTGCGTGGAGGTGCGGCAGGTGGCTATGCACGGGAGCTATGCGGAGGAGATGGCACGTGCAGGCGGTGGCGGGGCGATGACGGGGCAGCGACGGGCCGCTGCGCAAGGAGCTACGGACTGCGGTGGGGGAGTTGTGCGGTAGAGAGGAGCAGCTCGGGGGCGGTGCGAAGGATAGCAGGCGGGGAGGCCGCCGAGGAAGCTGGGGGCTGCGGGGAGGCACAAAGGAGGAGCCGCCGAGACCTGCGGGTTACGGGGGGGCTCTTCGAACCCCCAAAACAATTTTTTTTTTCGATTTTTTTTTTTTTTTTTTAAATTTAATTTTTTTTTCAAAAACAAAATTTTTGATGAAAAATTTTTCTGAAATTTTTTTTAAATTCGTACAATAATAGCAAAATTGGCGAAAAAAATTTTGTCACCAAAATAGGCCGACTTTATAACCAAAATTCATGGAAATGACCTTCTAGATGCAATGGCGGGCTCGGATCTGGTCTAGGACGCCTCCAAAAGATGCTGCTCCTCAGATCTGCCTCTTGACGTCGTAATAATGCCTCTTCAAGATGAATCAATGAAGCCCCAATGACTCTAATACCATGTAGGATTTTGCCAAGATCAAGGGCACAATGAAAAGCATAAAAAGAGAGACAATAGAATGACAAGAACAAACTGTATTCTCATCAATATGCAAATGATCAACTGGATTAACCAATACAATGAATATATGCTTACTTATATAGGCAAGGCCATATGGATGTACGAGCACACAATTATGACATGTGACTCAATGAGAAACAAGGGTAGGTAAGAAATACTAGGGGTAGGTAGGAGAAATAATATAATATTCCACAAGAGGTGGATGACCCACCGAATGTGGAGCGTAACAGCAAAATAAGACCACAAAAGGTGGAATTTCTCCTACAAGCTCTATCCCTATGTGCACACTTCCCTAAGTGTCTCAAATCCCAACTACGAAGAGATGCATTATCCTAAGTTAGCTTAAGTAAAGTGTAATAATATCCATAATGAATATTTATTTACACCAACAATGAGAACAATTTTACCCGCCAAAGTTAACCATCTATGATTCCATGAGAGAATTCTTTTACAAATGACCGAAATAATCTTATCCCCAAAACCAATCTTATCTTGTTTAACAAAGAAAGGAATCCCAAGGTAAGTACATGGAAGATTTCCGGTCTCAAATTCCCAAAAGGATTACAACCTATGCTAAACCAATTGTGATGTATTAAGGAAGAAAATCTTTGATTTATCACCATTCACTTTCAGACTAGAAAACGATGCATAATTCTGTATTATTCCTTTAATCACTTTTGCCTCAACTAATGAAGCATGTCCAAATAACAAAGTATCATCTGCAAAGAGACAATGAGAAATACTTTGGGGAATATTCTGAATCCTTATACCTTTCCAAAGCCCCCCCACTTTAGCAGCCCTAATAGCCCAACTAAAGGTTTTAGCTAGGAGAATAAACAAAAAGGGAGAAAGGGGATCTCCCTATCTCAAACTGATGAATACTAAGAGGGGGGGGGCGTGAATTAGTATGCCAAAAATCTCTGTCTTAAAATACTTAAACAGTCTGAAGACAAACCAGTAAAACAATTTAACAGACAAACCGGATATCACACATGCAAACCAAAATTCAAGTAAAGCATTCACCCACAAAAGTAATACAACCATAACACAAGATATTTGACGTGGAAACCCAAATGTGAAAAACCACGGTGACATGGAACTCACAAGTCACTATCTATAGAATAGAAACCAGACTGGTTAAGGTCTTACAATGTTCTTCACCAGAATAGATCTTGTTAGGAATCTCAAACTCTGTTAGGAGATAAGTCTGATTAAAGACTACTTTGCTAGAGGATTTTAGATTCACAGATGTGAACCACCTTGTTAAAGGATTTTACAAAGGCTTTTGGGCCTACTCGGTTAAGGGGTATAGACTTGTCAAAGATGTGAGTAATCAACAAGTGTTTGATCTATCTTATAGCACAAACTACTTGGTTAGATCCAGTATTGCTCACTGTTAATGCATTCCAGCATTACTTTAGTCTTCTCTATCTCTCTCTCAGTTACAACTTGATCTTCTTAGATAAGATCGCTCTTACCACAACTCCACAACCACCTTAAACCCTAGCACAAGATTGTGTGGGAGAAAAAGCGAGACTAGGTTATCATGCCCTAATCCTACCTTTTGACACACATTACGGAATACGAAAGAGCCTAGAGGTATCACACAATTGGCTACTTTTTTTTGTGAAAGAGAGAGCCATGGGCTACCTATTAGGATTTCTATTCCTTTGTTGTATTTGAAAGCTAAGATTATGCAAGTTCAATTCCTAACCCTAAAATGCAAGTATGAGCTAACAACAAGATTTGCAGAATTGAACTTAAACAATGGAAAGCTGTAAACACAAGGATAAAACAAGAATGCAGATGCGTACCCGGAGTCAAAATTTGACTAAAAATGTTTGGGACTGTCCTGATTCTATCCCGGAATTGCACCTGAAACTGTTGTTTTGCACTCTGGAAAACTGTCTGAAATGTTGTCTATAAGGAGGACCAGGGCGCCTAGCGCCTCTGTCCCAGGGACCAGGGCACCCAGCGCCCCTGTCCTGGCAGGACCAGGGCGCCCCACACCCCTGTCCTAGTATTCTGCTCTGCAATTTGGTGTGGGGTGTTGTCTCGACCTGCTTTTTCCAGATCTGCAACCTGCGACGTCATCCGAGTCTCGAAACCTGCACTTGTATCTAAAAAAGGTGTTTGGGCGGCTATATAGGGTTTTGCCTTAATCAAACCCTCGCTTTGGTGATTTCCACCTCCACGAATAGCCAAGTTGTATTGTAAAAGTAATGTGTGTGCAGACCTTGTGTGTGTGCAAGATCTAAAATGCAAGTAAGCAAACTAGAGCAACCTAGAAAGTAAACCCTAATTGCTTGTCAATGATAATGTAAATGCTCTAAATCAAGGTGCAAAGTGATCTAAAGTGTGGATAAATGATATATTGAAGCTTATGCAAAGACATGAAAACAACATGAAATCATACCCAACCCCCAAGGGAGGGGTACAAGCCAATCTTCAGTCGGTAATCTCCTATTGTTCTTCAATGTCTTCCAAGCCCTAAATAGATGAATGGATTTGATAAAATGCTTGATGGAGGGATGTTGAAAGTTGTTGAAGTCTTCAAAGATCTGCTCTTTCGCTGCATATGAGGTTCCTGAAAACAAAATTCGGATCCTTTCAAATGAAGAAAGAGAGCTCTTATGTATGAAACCCTAGGTTACAATTTCGTCTTTTGGCCGACCTAGAGATTGAATCTCCTGCCAATTTCTTGGGGTTAAGCTTTATTTTATGATTGGATCATGCTCCTAAATTTTTGGGAAAAATGTCCGGGACCGTGTGCACTTCGGGCGCCATGGTCCCGACAACTTTTCACCAAATTTTCAGGGCCGTCAGATATGATGATTTTAGAGAGAATCCCGAAGTTACAGGTGATTTCGAGATGTTTTGACCCCCGAAATCAAGCCCCCAAGTTCAAAATAGGACTTAATTAGGGTTTTTGATTAGATGATGTATTAGAGGAATAACATGAAAAGGGGCACACTTTAATGAAAGGGCCCGTCTTTATGATGTGAAGGATGATGAAATAGGACCTTAGACCTAATTAATTTGAATAATTAAGTGCTAAAGGGGAAATGTGATGCAAAATGCAAACCACGCCAAGGCAGGTGCTAAACTAGGTGTGAAATTGTACTGCTTTAGCAAGTGCGTACAATTTACGATGCTACATTTAGCCCCCACTTTAGCGGTCATATGAGTACTACGTGCATATGCAAGCTAAAGTACAGAAAGTAAACATCATTTGAAAAAGGATATATCCATAAGTTGTCGGACGAAGCCCCCAGCGGTATCTGCAGTACACAGTTAGGAACCGCACCCTACAAAACACATGTTAGATCACAAAATCACCTAATGCTTACTAAGGAAAGTGATGAAATTTGTGAGTAGCTATATGCCCCGCCTGTTTCGACTTGCTTATTAGGGAGGTGAAACAGGGTAGCATGTTTACTTACGACAAATTGTGTAATAGAGTATTGATGAGGGGTGTTCACTAAAAAGGCTTCATCAGAGCACTTTTTGGAACATCCTGAGAGTAGGGGAATGAAAATATGAATCCTACGCAACAAACGGTTCGAAAATCGCATCTCCCAAACTCAAGTTATGATGAAATGAGTGATAGAGGAAAATTAGGGTTTTGAAAGTAAATGTAAAGGAATGAAAGAATATACCTTAAAAGTGACATTTGCATTTGTCACTTTGTTGATTCTGAGTATTGTCTATTGCAATGGAGCCCACATAGCCATCATCATGCCTTCACGACGACCGGAGCATCCCACGAGGATTGAGATCCTGCGACAGGCCGTGATCGACGACAAGCCACTGGATGAGGTGAGTTGACTGAACGTTGACTTTTGATTTTCTGCATTTGACTTTCTGTGATCGTTTACGGGCCCTGGAATCTGACTGTGGGTCCCTTCAGGGTGCCATGGTCCCTGTGGGGCGCCATGGTCCCTTCAGGGCGCCATGGTCCCTGACAGGGCGCCATGGTCCCAATCAGGACTTGGCGAGAGATACCAGGGTTAGCATACGATGTTCGACAGTTTGCATGAATGATTTTGATGATTGAGTACTGATTACAGTTATGTTTTTGTGTTGCAGGGTCTCCCATATATGAGAGAGCATACGGCGGAGCAGATTCTTTGCAGTTTGTGAGATCAGATTCCCCGGCTGACTCAGGCAGAGAGAGACACATTGTCGATTGTGGGTTTATGGTCTATGATTCTTATGCCAGCCATTCGATTTCATCCCGCGATGCTGATGGCACTCATGGAGCGATGGGATCCTGACACATGCACATTCCAGCTTCCAGTAGGGGAGATGACGGTGACACTTGAGGATGTGTACCGCATTCTTCGCCTATCGATCAGAGGAGCTACCGTGACATATGAGACCGATCAGTCAGTAGAGGATCATCAGAGGGAGTATATTGCATAGGGAGAGTCATGCCGAGTGAGATGAGAGGTCGTATCATGGTCAGCTGGCTCTTACATCCTATAGGAGAGGTGCCCCTCATGGGACGTCTTATGATAGCCATCATTACACTAGCTGTCTGCCCTAATGGGCGAGGTACGCACATGCATGGGGGTCTCACATGGTGCATCAAGGCTATAGAGAGACACAGGAGAGTATATGCCTGGGGTCGGAGTATGCTTGCACATCTCTATCACGACCTCGAGGAGTATGTTTTCGGACAGGGTTGCAGTTTGATGACATGCACACTTCTGCAGGTGTAGATATTTGAGCACTTTACATGCACCAGGCCTGTCGGCTATCCGATGAGTGCGGCTAGCGAGCGACCTAGGGTATTTTCTTATCCACTTACCAGCGAGTGGAGATTTGGAGATCTACTGTATTAGAGAGTGACATTTGACAAATTGACAGCTAAGGTGACTGTGTGGAGACCATATCTGCGGATGCACAGATGGGATGGGATGGAGAGACAGTTAGCATGCTTACAGAGGAACCGCCTACTGAGAGGGCGATATCCCCAAATCATAGTCCCATTCTACTTTGACTGAGTACGGAGGCAGTTTGGACTAGAGCAGTGTGTTCCAGCCGATGTGCCCATCTACACTCGACACTCACGAGTCCTTCCCAGACCTGGAGCAGTAGCGAGACCTATGATAGATGATATCGAGATCACGGATATAGAGGGGTCCGACCAGGATGTGGTCACTGATTATGCTGCAGATCCCGGGGCATAGCGCAGGTATCTCTCATGGTTTATGAGATCATACCCAGGGCCTATCTTTCCACCAGATCATCCAACAGGCCATCCAGGCCCATGGAGACATGGAGACCGAGATGAGGATCAGGGATTTAGGTCGGAGGAGGGAGAGGGTCATGAGGAGGCAGGAGATCCTAATCCACCCATAGAGGATCAGCCTAGTGCCGAGGAGGAGGAGGATGATGACACAGATATAGATGAGGAGAACAAGGATGCAGGTGAGGATGCAGACGAGGATGAGGATGAGGATAGAGATAGAGATGATGAGGAGGGGTCAGATGCCGCTCCCCACCATTCAGGAGATGATACTATAGCCCTGGATCCTCCTCTTATTCCCCAAAAGGGGGAACATGAGGCGATACAGAGACCTATTTCTAGTACGGGCCAGCCTACACCCATTGTGCATAGATTGTTTGAGTGTGGGGAGCCTAGTAGTTCCCAGTCACAGTTGCTACCATATCACGATCCCTACTGGCGTGAGGGAGATCCTGGTATAGTAGGTTTAAATTGATTGATTGATGTTTTGATGATATAAAATGGTACTAATACATGATCTATTCTACTGCTACAGCTAATGTGCAGGAGTGGCATTCTCTGATCCAGCAAGTAGTGACAGATATCTCCACGACGGTGCAGATCCCTAGTTCCTCATAGGTTGCTTATAGACCTCAAGGGAACGCGGGTCGGCATGATGATTTGTTTTCTCCATTCTGAGGACAGGTAGAGATATGGAGGGAGAGAGAGCGAGCTCTATCAGAGGACCTTCAGCGGGCACAACGTGATCTAGCAGTAGCTCAGGCCGAGGCTACCTCGTATCGCGCGATCCTTATGGATAGGGATCATAGGAGATCCTCTCAGAGCCATTCACGATCTATATCATGGTATACCCCTATGGGTCCACCTGCATGGCCGGATCAGGAGGGAGCATCTAGTCGTCACTCTCCAGCCACCAGCCCTAGGGATAGGAGATGATCTTATGATGTAGGGTAGGTCACATTTTGGATGTGTAGTGACCTACCTTTGTATATTGATCCACACACACATATATATATATATAGATGCTTCTTTGTCTCAAACCTGTTATCTTTAATGTCTAAAAACAATGTGTATTTTGATTAAAGTTAATACATTTGGTAAATGTACATGTATGTTCTGAATTTAATTTCCATGTGATTGATTTCTCAATGCTCCATGATTAAATTGATACATGTGTGACTTAATTAAAATATTTAATCAAGTACTACATTGATGATAGGGAAGAAAAATATGTGTTAAGCCTAAGAATCATATAACTAATGTGATTTAATTTGAATTAAACACAACATGACACGATTCAACTTAACACATAAAGATATTGTATAATATGTCAACATAATGAAAAATGTAAATCTTTTGCAATTTACATAAAATGAATTCAAGACAAACTATAAAGTAAAGAAACACGCTTGTCAGGAATGAAGCAATATAGATTAAACAAAACATCATTTAATTCCATTTTCTCTAACAAAGATATGCTAACATATTATCCAATTTTGAAGAAGTGAGAAAGGAAGTAGATGAATGATAAGGAATGAGGAATTACGCGTAGTATCTACGCAAGTGCATAGCGTTTATAGGGTCTTTAAGAGACGTACCGTCTACACCCGCTATTTTGTAAGCACCTGATCCATAATCTTCAATAACAATATACGGTCCAAGCCAATTAGGACTAAATTTTCCCTTTTCTTCAGGTAAGGCATTCACATTGCACTAATTCTCATAGAGCACTAAGTCACCCACTGAGAAGGAATGTTGAATAACCTTATCATTATAGCTTCGTTGTAGAGTTTTGTGATACACTTGAATATGCTCAAGAGCGTTTATACACTGTTTATCAAGCATCTCAAGCTGTTGAAGTCTTTGTTCTCTATAAGCGTCATCATCTACTATACCTCTGAGAGAAACTCTGAGTGACGAAATCTCTAATTCTAAAGGCATAATAGCATCAGCACCATAAACAAGATTATAAGGTGTAGTTCCGGTAGCAATTCTTATGCTCATTCGGTAGGCCCAAAGAGCATAGATTAGCTGAGTACTCCAATCCTTACCATGCTTATTCACAGTTTTACGAAGAATTTGTTCAATTATCTTATTGGATGATTCGGCTTGACCATTTGATTGAGGATAGTATGGTGTAGAAAATCGATGTTTGATATGATACTTCTCGAGGAATTTCTTCACGTCCTTGTTCTTAAATGATGTCCCATTATCAGAGGTTATAGTACAAGGTATCCCAAATCGAGAAATAATGTTTTCTAGAAGAAATCGACAAATCGCTTCAGCAGTAGTAGAGCGAAGGGGAACGGCTTCTACCCACATTGTAAAGTAATCTGTTGCAGTTATAATGAAAGTATGTCCTTGAGATGAAGGAGGGGAGATTTTACCAATAAGATCCAGCCCCCATGCAGAGAAAGGCCAAGAAGCTACATGAGAACGAAGTTCTTGGGTAGGAGCATGAATCAAATTGTTGTGTTGTTGACATTGATGACATTTTTTTAACAAATGAAAAAGAATCCTGCTGCATAGTTTGCCAATAATATCCCATGCGAAGCAATCTTTGAACAAAGGATTTTCCTCCAAAATGCCCCCCATAGGCACCTGAATGTGCCTCTTTAAGAGAAATAGGGATTTCCAATTTATTAAGACAACGAAAGAGAAGACCGTTAATTTTCCTCTATCACTCATTTCATCATAACTTGATTTAGGGAGATGCGATTTTCGAACCATTTGTTGCGTAGGAATCGTATTTTCATTCCCCTACTCTCAGGATGTTCCAAAAAGTGCTCTGATGAAGCCTTTTTAGTGAACACCCCTCATCAATACTCTATTACACAATTTGTCGTAAGTAAACATGCTACCCTATTTCACCTCCCTAATAAGCAAGTCAAAACAGGGGGGGCATATAGCTACTCACAAATTTCATCACTTTCCTTAGTAAGCATTAGGTGATTTTGTGATCTAACGTGTGTTTTGTAGGGTGCGGTTCCTAACTGTGTACTGCAGATACCGCTGGGGCCTTCGTCCGACAACTTATGGATATATCCTTTTTCAAATGATGTTTACTTTCTGTACTTTAGCTTGCATATGCACGTAGTACTCATATGACCGCTAAAGTGGGGGCTAAATGTAGCGTCGTAAATTGTATGCACTTGCTAAAGCAGTACAATTTCACACCTAGTTTAGCACCCACCTTGGCGCGGTTTGCATTTTGCATCGGATTTCCCCTTTAGCACTTAATTAATCAAATTAATTAGGTCTAAGGTCCTATTTCATCATCCTTCACATCGTAAAGACGGGCCCTTTCATTAAAGTGTGCCCCTTTTCATGTTATTCCTCCAATACATCATCTAATCAAAAACCCTAATTAAGTCCTATTTTGAACATGGGGGCTTGATTTCGGGGGTCAAAACATCTCGAAATCACCTGTAACTTCGGGATTCTCTCTAAAATCATCATATCTGACGACCCTGAAAATTTGGTGAAAACTTGCCGGGACCATGGCGCCCGGAGTGCACACGGTCCCAGACATTTTTCCCAAAATTTTAGGAGCACGATACAATCATAAAATAAAGCTTAACCCCAAGAAATTGGCGGGAGATTCAATCTCTAGGTTGGCCAAAAGATGAAATTGCGACCTAGGGTTTCATACATAAGAGCTCTCTTTCTTCATTTGAAAGGATCCAGATTTTTTGGTTTTCAAGGACCTTCTATGCAGCGAAAGAGCAAATATTTGAAGACTTCAACAACATTCAACATCCATCCATCAAGCATTCATCAATTTCATTCATCCATTTAGGGCTTTGAAGACATTGAAGAGCAATAGGGGATCACTGACTGAAGATTGGCTTGTACCTCTCCCTTGGGGGTGGGGTATGATTTCATGTTGTTTTCATGTCTTTGCATAAGCTTCAATATATCATTTATTCATGCTTTAGATCACTCTACATCTTGATTTGGAGCATTTACATTATCATTTACAAGCAATTAGGGTTTACTTTCTAGGTTGCTCTAGCTTGCTTACTTGCATTTTAGGATCTTGCACACACACAAGGTCTATACACACATTACTTTTACAATACAACTTGGCTATTCGTGGAGGTGGAAATCACCAAAGCGGGGGTTTGACTAAGGCAAAACCCTATATAGCCGCCCAAAACACCTTTTCAGATATAAGTACAGGTTTCAGGATTCGGACGACGCCGCAAGTTGCAGATCCGGGAGAAGCAAGCCAAGACAGCACTCCACACCAAATTTCAGAGCAAAATACCAGGATAGGGGCATGGGGTGCCCTGGTCCTGCCAGGACAGGGGTGCTGGGCACCCTGGTCCCTGGGACAGGGGCGCTGGGCACCCTGGTCCTTCTGTCAGACAACAGTTTCAGCATTTTTGACAGCTTTTCAGGTTGCAAAACAGCAGTTTCAGGAGCAGTTTCAGGGGCAGAATTAGGACAGTGGCGCCCGTGCCCCCGTCCCGAACATTTTCACTCAGATTTTAACACCAGGTATGCATTTACATTCTTGTCTTGTCCTTGTGTTTACAGCTTTCCATTGTTTAAGTTCAATTCTGCAATCTTGTTATTAGTTCATACTTGCACTTTGGGGTTAGGGATTGAACTTGCATCATTTTAACCCCTTCGGTATAGAATATTAGAAAGAATGATATATCTAGCGGGCAGCTTGCAAACTCTAGCCTTAGTGTTCCTATTAGCGGAATCAAGAAAGGTACCATCAGTCAAGTATCTTACGATATGCGAATACCCTTCATCTAAATCTATAAAGTCACAACATGTCACCAAGCTAGAATCATCTACAATAGCTGGAGAAATAAGGTTGTGAATAACAAATTTAAGATCAACCATAGGGTCCTCTAAAGATACCAAAGAAGCCACACATTCCATTGCATCCGCATGTCGATTATCTTTTCGAGGGACAGGTTCCATGGTGTAAGAATCAAATTTTTGTAACAAAGAGATAGCAAGGTCTTTATATTGTGATAATTTGTCTTGTTTCGCTTGATATAGTCCTGTTACTTGTCTTATAATCAGTTGAGAATCTCCAAAAATATGTACGTGTTTTATATTCAAAGCTAAGGCTACCTTTATTCCTGCTATAAGAGCCTCATACTCAGCAATGTTATTAGTACATAGGAAATTGAGACGATAAGATAAGGGAATAGACTTCTTTGTAGGAGAAATCAGAACAACACCTGCCCTCGATCCCGTACGACACTTAGAGCCATCAAAGTATAACTCCCAAGTTTCATCTTTCTATGTACAAAGGATGAAGTCGTCAAGAAAAGACTCAGAGTTAGGGAAGGAGAAAGGTGAAGGGGCCTCAGCTAGGTGATCGGTCAACGCTTGTCCTTTAATTGCTCTTTGTGAAACAAATTTAAGGTCAAATTCATTTAACATCATAACCCACTTAGCTAGGCGTCCTGATAAATCGGTTTTAGAGAAAAGATTCTTCAAAGGATCAAACTTTACCATGACGTGGACTTCTGAATTTAAGAGATAATGTCTCAATTTCTGAGTCGCAAACACCAAGGCCAAGCATTGTCTTTCTATCATAGAATATCGGGTTTCATAATCGAGTAAGGTACGACTTATATAATAAACCGGCTCCTTACCATCTTTATCATGTTGTGCCAATAATGCTGCAAGAGCATGAGTGGAAGCAGTTGTATAAAGAAGGAAGGGTTGAGAAGGTTCGGCCGGTCGAAGGATAGGAGGATTAGCCAGATACACTTTTAAATCTTCAAATGCTTGCTGACAATCTTCATTCCATTGAAAAGTGATATTCTTTTTGAGAAGCTGAGTTAAAGGAAAAGTGCGATCCGCAAGTTGAGATACAAACCTACGAATAGCTTGAATCTTTCCTTGTAAGCTTTTGAGTTGAGACACATTTCTAGGAGGTGGCATGTTGACAATAGCATCTATTTTCTTAGTATCCACCTCAACCCCACGATGCAAAACTATGAATCCTAATAGTTTTCCACTATCCACACCAAAAACACATTTTCAGGGATTCAAGCGCATGTGATATTTACGAATTCTTTCAAAGATTTGATGAAGGATTTTAATATGATCTATGCGGAGAATGGATTTGGCCAAAATATCATCAACATAATCTTCTAAAATCTTATGCATATAATCAAGAAAGATAAGGGTCATCGCTCGTTGATAAGTTGCACCGGCATTTTTAAGTCCAAAAGGCATCATTATCCAACAAAACGTACCCCAAGGAGTGGTGAAAGCAGTTTTGAATTGATCTTGAGGGTTAATGTAAATTTGATTGTATCCTGAAAAACCACCCATGAAGGATAACAAGGCGTGTCCTGCCGTAGAATCAACTATCATGTCAATGTTTGGAAGAGGGAAATCATCTTTTAAAGAAGCCTTATTTAAATCTCGGAAATCAGTACACATTCTTATTTTATTATCTGGTTTAGCCACAGCGACAATATTTGAAATCCACGGGGAATAATCAATAGGGCAGATAAATCCAGCCTCCAATAACTTTTCAATCTCAGCCTTAACAAGCAGAGCCACCTTAGGATTCATTTTTTGAATCTTTTGTTTCACGGGCTTAGCATCAGGAACTAAGACAATGTTATGAGTAACAATCTTAGGATCTATACCAGGCATGTCAGAGTATGTCCAAGCAAAGATCTCAGGGAATTTATGCAATAAATCTTCATATTGTTTTTGTTCCTCTTCATCCAAACATTTTCCAATTTTAATAACTTTTTCTTCATTGCAAGGATCCATCTTAACATCAGTGGTGTCACTTATGAGAAGATTACTTTGTTGAGGAGTATCCTTTAACTAAGGGAATTATTTCACAATCTCATCATTATCAATCTCTTTTCCAAAAATAGGCTTCAGTGTTCAAACAATAAGGGAGTCCCCTATTGTGATGATAACGAGGAAGAGTATCATATGCTCCTAAAAACTCAGCTAAAGTGTCATCGGTAGGAAAAACATCCAAAGCACAGGCACACGAAGGATCCTCATCAATGTACTCAGGGTGTTGCATTGATAGAGATGTAGAAATAGTATTAACAATAATACATGGTCTCTTAGAAGCTTTAGTACGCTTGCAGGGATTATTGCCAAGTCCAAAGGCATAATTGTGAAGATTATTCTCTAGAGGAACTTTTATCCCTTGTTCGTGAGCACCACAACCATTTCCATGATACCCATGCTTAGCAAAAATGCGAAAACCACGACCATAACGATCAGCCATTTCAGAAAGAGAAGGCGGTTTTTCATAAGACAAAGAATCAAACTCTTCAGAATTAGAGGTGTGAGGAGAAGAAGTTTGAGAAGCGGCCACAAAATTATTACTCATAGGCTTAGGTAATGTTGATTGATTTTTAGCTTCTTCCTTCTTTTCAACTTTAAGCTCTCTAGAAGGAACCTTATATTCACCTACAAAGGTGGGATTAAAATCAAGGGATCCCCAATCGTCATCTACGAGAACCTTCTCAGGATCAAAGTCCTTCTTATGTGTAGTTTCAAGTCAAGAAGAGTCTTCTTCAGGAGCTCCAGACTCATCCAAATAATTTTGATCATTAGAGAGCGAGGATTCATCGATAGGTATCTTGTTTAAAGAGTCATCACTAGACGAGGACGGCTTAGAAGAACCCCCTTTGGAAGTAGATGTTTGTAAACAAGCTTGGAAATTAGTATCACCTATCAAGGTATATGTCTTATTGTTGTAGATAAACTTAACTTGTCTATGCAATGTAGAGGGGACAACTTGCATACTGTGAATCCAAGGTCTCCCTAATAACAAGTTGTATGTTAGATTTCCCGACATAACATGGATAGGAGTAGGCAAAGTAACAGGCCCCACTGTAATGGGTAAGGTGATAGTACCTAATGAAGTTTTAGCCACATTATCAAAGCCTCGAATAGGATGAGAGTCCGGCTCAATTAGGGATGTATCCACATTCATCTTATGCAAAAGATTAATGCTACACACATTAAGACCAGAGCCATTATCTACTAGTGTTCGTCTTATAGCAGTGTCTTTCATGATAACCACAATCATCAAGGGATCATATTGATGTTGAATTTCACTAGTAGGCAACTCATCTTGGGTAAACACAATTTGAGCTTTAGGATTCATCATAAAGTTAACCAAAGATGCTATATTACTAGATGTATTCGGTGGAGGAACATTCAAATCTTTCAAGGCATCTTGTAACATTCCATGATGAGCGGAAGAAGTTTGAATCAAATCCCAAAGGGATATCTTAGCAGGGGTAACTTTAAGTTGTTCTATGAGATCATATTCCTTACTAAGAACTTGTGAAATACGGGGAGCTTGCGGAAGAATTGGTTGAGGATTCGGAAGAGAAACTGGAATAACAGGAGGAGGACTAGGCTGCCTATTATTTCTGGTATGGTAAGTATGGGCAACCGCATGATAACTCTCTCTAGTTATTTGCTTGGCATAACTATAAGGACTTATAGGTTTTCTTCCTTGCACAGTGATGATTGGTTTATTCGGAGTATGAAAGGAATCATGATCATACCCTCCTTGGACAGTAAGGAGAGGTGATTTAGGAACTTGAAAGGTGGGAGAAGGATAAGCACCTTGGACTTCAAAAAGAGGCTTTTTATGCTCATTCAAGTTTATCATGTTAACCAATTTAGAAGTCTTGTTCTTGTTTAAAAATTTTGATAAAGCCACAAAGTCATCAAGAGCATCATCCAACAAAGTATGATCATAGCTATCAAAAGGTTTATCTTTTGGTTCAAAAGGAGATATCTCTTCATAGAGGGGATTGTTGAAAACAACCATGTTACTAGATTTAGTGGAAGAGTTGATAGGAATGTACCCTTGAGAGGAATCATTCAACTTATCTTTCTCATCACAACGAAATGGCATAGTAACAAGGTTTATGAGTTTTTGGCAAAATGAAGGTTTGGCATCCTTAGGGTTCAAAAACTCATCTAAAGCTTCATCTAATTCATCTTGGCTATACTCATAATAATCATCATAAGCATGAACATTTTGCAAATAAAAGTCTGACATTTTGAAATGAAAGTTGCATGAAAATTTAAACACACAATGCAAAGAAACACACTCTTTTTTTTCTTCTCTTTTTAATGAAAATGAAAACACACTAAATCTAGATCTAGCTCTAACAAATGCAATGCAAGAAGAAGCAATGATAGATTCACGTCGGGTTCACCAAAATGTGTGGGAGAAAAAGTGAGACTAGGTTATCATGCCCTAATCCTACCTTTTGACACACATTACAGAATACGAAAGAGCCTAGAGGTATCACACAATTGGCTACTTCTTTTTGTGAAAGAGAGAGCCATGGGCTACCTATTAGGATTTCTATTCCTTTGTTGTATTTGAAAGGTAAGATTATGCAAGTTCAATTCCTAACCCTAAAATGCAAGTATGAGCTAACAACAAGATTTGCAGAATTGAACTTAAACAATGGAAAGCTATAAACACAAGGATAAAACAAGAATGCAGATGCATACCCGGAGTCAAAATTTGACTGAAAATGTTCAGGACGAGGGCGCGGGTGCCACTGTCCTGATTCTGTCCCGGAACTGCACCTGAAACTGTTGTTTTGCACTCTGGAAAACTGTCTGAAATGCTGTCTGTCAGGAGGACCAGGGCGCCCAGCACCTCTGTACTAGGGACCAGGGCACCCAATGCCCCTGTCCTGGCAGGACCAGGGTGCCCCATGCCCCTGTCTTGGTATTCTGCTATGCAATTTGGTGTGGGGTGCTGTCTCGACCTGCTTTTTCCGGATCTGCAACCTGCGGCATCGTCCGAGTCTCGAAACCTGCACTTGTATCTAAAAAAGGTGTTTGGGTGGCTATATAGGGTTTTGCCTTAGTCAAACCCCCGCTTCGGTGATTTCCACCTCCACGAATAGCCAAGTTGTATTGTAAAAGTAATGTGTGTGCAGACCTTGTGTGTGTGCAAGATCTAAAATGCAAGTAAGCAAACTAGAGCAACCTAGAAAGTAAACCCTAATTGGTTGTCAATGATAATGTAAATGCTCTAAATCAAGGTGCAAAGTGATCTAAAGCGTGGATAAATGATATATTGAAGCTTATGCAAAGACATGAAAACAACATGAAATCATACCCAACCCCCAAGGGAGGGGTACAAGCCAATCTTCAGTCGGTAATCTCCTATTGTTCTTCAATGTCTTCCAAGCCCTAAATGGATGAATGGATTTGATAAAATGCTTGATGGAGGGATGTTGAAAGTTGTTGAAGTCTTCAAAGATCTGCTCTTTCACTGCATATGAGATTCCTGAAAACAAAATTCGGATCCTTTCAAATGAAGAAAGAGAGCTCTTATGTATGAAACCCTAGGGCACAATTTCGTCTTTTGGCCGACCTAGAGATTGAATCTCCCACCAATTTCTTGGGGTTAAGCTTTATTTTATGATTGGATCGTGCTCCTAAAATTTTGGGAAAAATGTCCAGGACCGTGTGCACTCCGGGTGCCATGGTCCCGGCAACTTTTCACCAAATTTTCAGGGCCGTCAGATATGATGATTTTAGAGAGAATCCCGAAGTTACAGGTGATTTCGAGATGTTTTGACTCCCGAAATCAAGCCCCCAAGTTCAAAATAGGACTTAATTAGGGTTTTTGATTAGATGATGTATTGGAGGAATAACATGAAAAGGGGCACACTTTAATGAAAGGGCCCGTCTTTATGATGTGAAGGATGATGAAATAGGACCTTAGACCTAATTAATTTGATTAATTAAGTGCTAAAGGGGAAATGCGATGCAAAATGCAAACCGCGCCAAGGCGGGTGCTAAACTAGGTGTGAAATTGTACTGCTTTAGCAAGTGCGTACAATTTACGACGCTACAAACATAAACCCTTTCAGCAACAACCTAAAACCCCAGACATGATGTCCTTTTAAAGGAATTTGATTTCATGTCGGTCCAATAGGATTACATTACAATTTCCTAGGTTCAATGAATCTAGACATACTCAGTAACATGACACAAAAAGCATCGTCAATCAATCAGTGGATTGGAAACTCATCACAAAATGCCGGTTGGTAACTCATCACAGAGTATTACCGGTTCATAAAATACCGGTTGCCGGTGTGATAAAAATGAAGACTGGTAAGAATGTGTTATGCCGCTTTGCTTCCTCGTACCGCTTGAGATTTATGAACCGCTTGGGGTCGACATGCCACTTCAGACCGGGAAACACATTCTGCAAAATCACCAATAGTCTAAAAACTAGAATACAACATACCAGTTGGAACAAATACCAGTTGAGCTCTAGCTCATACATATAAAGGGGATCTCAATACAAGTGTGTGTCCATCAATGAGAATCACAACATAAACATCAAAAATGCCAACAATCACCCCCTTTGGCATTGATGGCAACACTTAGGAAAATAAAATTTTGACATCTAAGTGTTTTACAATCAAAAACATGTCATTAACAAAATTGCTCCCCCTAGGCATATACACTATCCCTTAATCAATACAATGTATAGCATTTTGCATACAGAGCATAAACTTTGAGATATTAAAGCATATAGCATATATCAAAACATATATCAAAATTTTAAAACCAGATACTTCTCCCTATTCTTCTCCAAAATAGATAGAGTACTTCTCCCCCTTTGCCAACAATGACAAAGTACCGTTGAACAACTTTGTTTCCATTAAAATAATAAAAGTTTATGACAACAATGAATAGTACTTGTCGAAAATTGATTTATAGTCTTGCAAAAATTGTTTCATGGATAGAGACCAGGACTCAAGTAGGGAGGTTGCCACTTCTTTCTCTGTTTGAATCTGGGATACCTATTCCTCCATGGCATCAACTGTGCTCAGTTCTTGCGTAACTGTCAGGGCATCCAAGTTCAGATAACACTTCTGAAGAATTTGCAGATGTGGAAGTAAAACCAGTTGGAGTTCCTGCAAATCTCTAGATCGTGTACTGATCTCTTGCTCCATCTTGGCCGACTGGATCTGGAACCGGTGAACGGTTTGCCCATAAGTTCCAAAGGAATCATAAGGGGGCTTAAATGTGCTCAAGTAGGACTGTAAGTCCGTTTGAAGCTTTTGCTTCTGAGTTAGCACATCATCGCAAAATAGATGGGGTTGACAGATTTTGCTTAGTAGCAAGTTTCCCTCATCCAAAGCGTCCCTTATATCCTTTTGGTCTTTCAAAAGTTTAGATCGGAGCTCATTCAACTTTTTCACCAGAGCAATGTTAAGAGCCTTTTGATGCTCTTTCTTGACATTTTCCTCTACTACTTCTTCCAGGCTCTGCACCTAATCATCCACTATAGTACATAATAGCTTAAGCTAAGCTAGTGATGATTCAGTGCTGGGAAGATTGGTATCGGGGATCAAACCGGTAAGGGTGTCTATAGCCACTTGAATGATGTCTTGCTCTTTTTTCCTTTATATGATTTCAAGGTGCTCTTGAGTAACCTTGATTCTCTATAAAAGCTCTGACTCACTAGCAGACTGGAGATCGATAGGACTAGAGATATCAGCTGGTTTGGCTTGACTCCCGATTGCCTTCGGAGTCTACATCTGTGTGCTCTTCATTGCTTCAGCTACCTTGTCTGCTTCTTCCTTCTTCCTTTTCTCTACTTCTTTCTTCTGTTCTTGTTCCTTGTCTTCCTCTTCTTTCTTTTTCTTCTCTAATTCCTTCCTCTTCTCCTCTTCTTTCTCTTCCTCTGCCTTCTTCTTCTTTTCTTCCTCTTCCTTCTTCTTCTTTTCTTCCTCTTCCTTCTTCTTCTTCTCTTCCTCTTCCTTCTTCTTCTTTTCTTCCTCTTCCTTCTTCTTCTTCTCTTCCTCATCCTCTTCTTCTTTCTTTTTCCTCTCATCTTCCTCTTTCCGCTTTTTGTCATCTTCATCTTTTCTTTTCTCCTCTTCCTCTTTTCTCTTCTCTTCCTCTTTCTTCTTTTTCTCATCTTCATCACTCTTCTTCTTCTCTGCCTATTCCTTAGCTACTTCCTATGTGTCCTTGGCTTGCCCACTGCCCTGTTTGGCTTGTTGCCCCTGTTTTGTTCCCTCAGAAGGTATGTCCTGAGTGACATCTTCTATGTCCAGTGCATTGACATCAATAGTGTTGATTGGCTCTTCAAGCAGGTTTCCTTCTTCATCAAAAACTTCATCCGATTTGGATACAACCGATTCTTTTTCTGCTTTGAGTTTGGCCATTCATGCCTTGTGAGAATTGATAGCATAGTTCATGTGCTAATGTGTGTCTTTTTCAACATCATCAATTCTCCCTTCTAACAGCCAGAGTCTTCTTCTCCTTGTGAAGAAGAGTCCTTTATTTTCATCCAAGACATCAAATAATTCTAAATTTGAGAGGTCGGGAAAGTACTATACAAAGACTTTCTCCCTAATCTCCTATTTTTTTTCAATGGCAATGCGCCATTTGTTATCTCATGCTTTATATAAAGAATCTGGTGTCTGAGATTTAATCTCTGATGGTGACCAGTCATTTTTACACAAATAAATAATGATTTCCAGTAATACTTCTTCTTTCTCCTCTTCACTGAAATCATCATAATGATCTACTAAATCATGCAATAATTTTCTCCTGATATTCTTTATTGTCCTTTGAAAATGTGTCAAAGGTTTGTATGAGGAGATATCAATATTTACTAGTGCGGATGCTGCCGGTTCATTCTTCTTCATCTTCTTTGTCTGTCTGGCCTTCTTTGGCTTATCATCAGACTCAGTCTCTTCGGAGTCTAGTTCATTTGACTTAGTCTTCCTTTTTCTTTGTAAGACCTTTGCCGGTGCAACTTTCGGTTTCTTCTTTGTAGGTGACCACTTGGTCACTCTTGGAGTTGCAGTAGCCAGTGTCGATGCTACAGGCACTACCTTTGCTTTCTTTGCAGTCGGTTCTTTTCCTTTCTTAACAGATGGTTCCTCGCCCGGTGCAATCCTCTCCAAATAGGTTCTGGTCCTCTTAGCCTTTGAATCAAGAGGCAAGGCAATAAGGGTTGAGGCATACCCTTCCAACATATCATACATAACCTCGTAGCCCATTGGCTCCACTTCCTCCATTCTAGGCTCAACAACCTCCATTAGACATTTGTCCACCTGAATGGTGAAACATATGTCATCTTCGTATTTCTTAACAATATCACCTGAGATCCTTACCCTTTGACTCATCTTCCTTCTGAACTCATCAAAATATTTGTTCAGTACATCAGAGTAACTAGTTCCAATGGCTTGTATGCTTTCCTTGATTTGCTTGGTTACTGGTTGGTCAGGAGACCACTAGACATCTCCTACTCCAGGAAAGTAGCCTTGAAAATAGAAAAACAACCCAACCAGCAGTTGTCCGAATTTGAATCTCAGTGCATTATCCTGTTTAATTGACTTTAGGTTAGACAGGAGTTGCCTCTGCATACCAGTGCATAAGTCAAATGATGCATCCTCTTTGATCATCTGCTAAGCGGCATTTACCGCTGCAGCAGATACAAAATTAATCCTACTGGCTGAGAATGTTCTATAGCCTATCACCATGCAGACGTACTTCACCAGATCATCCTTGATGGGGTTGATTGTCATTCCTCGTGAGTCACTTGTTGAACCGGTAAGCTTTGCCATTTCCATTTTGCTTACCATTCTTAGAGCTGGCACATCCCCTGTGTTGCAAAAACCGGTGACTGCATGAATTTCCTGTGGCATGATATCATGCGTCCTCTCCAGGTACATCTTGTCACCATGGAATCTGCTCAAGATGATTCTAATGTGATCCTCCGTAAAATCTTCCAGAAAGTATACTGCATTATGGAGTTTCTTCTTCTCTTGGATACTGAACTCCGGTTTGATTTTCTTGTCCTTGCCGCAAAATAAACCTAACTGGGTGTGAATGGCTAAGGACCCTAGGTCTTCTATTTTGCAATCAATATAATTTGAAATTCCCTCTTCAACTATGACTCCAGCCGGAACTTGTGATAAGGCATTATATTTGGACTTCCTTTGAATAAAACTTTCTGACTCAATGGATGTACTAGATCTGGTATGAGATGCAGAAGCCATTGTTGAGTATTTCAAGAACATGAGAAATACCTTTACAATGCGAATTTAGGGCTTCCTGATTCTGCTTCACTCCACTCTCTGTTGGTTGCCAAATCACCGCTTTGAGTTCTCCACGACCATTTGCAAACTAGATTTGAATCTCTTTCAAGACTTGTCAATTTCTTGAAATCTTAGCTCAGATCGCCTTTTCTTTGCTCTGCACTTTGAAAACTTTACTTCACTCAAAAACAGATAGAGAAATGATTTGAAATATGCTTTTATACATGTCTCTCACCTACCACCATTAATGCTCCTCTATTAGGGTGTAAACCCTAATTTGCCTCTTTTACTATTTCTAGTCTTCTGCCAAGCGACAGGTATCACATACCGGTTAAGGTCTTTTACCGGTGTAACTGGGGGTTCACAATTATTTCGCCGTTTGCTCCCCCTAAGCCTCTTTGGAGCTTAGTTTGCCGGTTCTGATATTTCCACACTAGGTGCAGAAATTGGTTCCTCTTCCAACATTGTTGGTTTCTTCCTCCAAGTTTTGTTCATGTCCGCTTGAACTTTTTCAACATCAACTTCTCCTTTCTGAGTGACTAGTATATCATCAGATATACTCTTTTTGCTTCTGCAGAATCTTGCAATGTGACCCGGTTTGTTGCAGTGATAGCAAACCAATCCAGGTGCTCTCCAAGGTCCATTGTTCATGTTTCCATTCTTCCTTTTGCATGTAGCAGCAGTGTGACCATTTCTATGACAAATCCAACTATTTGCTCTCCATCCGATTGTTGGTTGATAACCATTGTTGCCTGACTGATAATTGTAAGTATTAGACTGGTTAGGGTTCTAGTTCACAAAAGATTCTGGATCAGCTCCTTGGGTTCTTTGAGGATATCTTCCGGTATTGTTCGTGATAGATCTGCATTCAGATGCTCTATGCCCAAACTTGTTGCATGCATAACAATGACCATTGAACTTATTGGATCTAGGTACATTGTTGATAAAATAAGGAAAATTATTGTAGGCTTTTCTCCTACATACATTGGCGGTGTGTCCTTCTTTAAGACAGTTAAAGCAAACAGGTTTGAATTTTTGCTTACCTTTTCCTTTGAGTGCTGGTTGCTTCTTTGATGCTTCAGCATTTGTTCCTGAGGATTCACCTTCCTCATGTCCAGAGAAACCAAGTCCATTGGTGTTCTTTACTAGTCTAAATGACTCAAGCTTTTGCTCTAGCTTAATAGTACTTTTTCTAAACTTAGCAAGTATTTCCTTTGACTCAGAGAGTTCTTTGGAAATAGCAGTATTTGTCTCCATTAGGCTTGCATTTTCAGAGATGGCTATGTTTAGTTCTCCTTACATGTCTTCCTTTTCCATTCTGCTCTCATGAAGGTGAGTAGTTAATGCACTGATCTCTTGTTTCAACTTGGAGATCTCATGATCTCTGTCCTTTACCAGATCTTCATCTTTTCTCCAGTTCTCAAGCTCTTGACTAAATTGGATAGTCAGTCCTTCTAACTCCTTTCTCAGATTGGAGTTTGAATCATTCAAATTATTTACTTCTACAATCATGGCTTCCATATTTGCTTCATCTTAGGAACTACTTTCAAATAGCTCCATTAGCTTCTCTGCATGTTCTCTCCTTTTTGCTTAAGATGCCTTGTATTTGACCATAAGATCATCATAGGCTTGCTCAGACTGAGTGAGCCGTTGAGTAAGTTCCCTCAAGGTGTATTCTCCCATATCTCTTTCTAAGTGGTTAAACTTATAGAAAGGTAGGCTTTGATACCAATTGATGAATACTAAGAGGCGGGGGGGGTGAATTAGTATGCCAAAAATCTCTATCTTAAAATACTTAAACAGTCTGAAGACAAACTGGTAAAACAGTTTAACAGACAGACTAGTTATCACACATGCAAACCAAAATGCAAGTAAAGCATTCACCCACAAAAGCAGTACAACCATAACACAAGATATTTGACATGGAAACCCAAATGGGAAAAACCACGGTGAGATGGAACTCACAAGTCACTAACTACAGAATAGAAACCAAACCGGTTAAGGTCTTACAATGTTCTTCACTAGAACAGATCCTGTTAGGAATCTCAATCTTTGTTAGGAGATAAGTTCAATTAAAGACTACCTTGCTAGAGGATTTTAGATTCACAGATGTGAACCACCTTGTTAGAGGATTTTACAAAGGCTTTTGGGCCTACCCAATTAAGGGGTACAGACTTGTCAAAGATGTGAGTAATCAATAATTGTTTGATCTATCTTATAGCACAAACTACTTGGTTAGATCCAGTATTGCTCATTGTTAATGCATTCCAGCATTACTTCAATCTTCTCTATCTCTCTCTCAATTACAACTTGATCTTCTTAGATAAGATCGCTCTTACAACAACTCCACAACCACCTTAAACCCTAGCACAACATAAACCCTTTCAGCAACAACCTAAAACCCCAGACATGATGTCCTTTTAAAGGAATCTGATTTCATGTTGGTTCAATAGGATTACATTACAATTTCCTAGATTCAATGAATCTAGACATACTCAGTAACATGACACAAAAAGCACCATCAGTGTGTCAGCACCGTCAATCAATCAGTGGATTGGTAACTCATCACAAAATGTCAGTTGGTAACTCATCACAGAGTATTACCGGTTCATAAAATACTGGTTGCCAGTTTGAAAAAAATGAAGACTGGTAAGAATGTGTTATGCCGCTTTTCTTCCTCATACCGGTTGAGATTTATGAACCGCTTGGGGTCGACATGCTGCTTTAGACTGGGAAACACATTCTGCAAAATCACCAATAGTCTAAAGACTAGAATACAACATACCAGTTGGAACAAATACCGGTTGAGCTCTAGCTCATACATATAGAGGGGATCTCAATACAAGTGTGTGTCCATCAATGACAATCACAACATAGACATCAAAAATGCCAACGCAAACCCCTGGAGGAAGTGAAAAAACCATAGGGAGAGCCATTAATTAAAACCAAGAATCTTGCAGAAGAAATACATCCACGAATCCATTTGACCCAAGCTTTGGAAAAACCTAACTTTTCAAGAACAACACATAAAGCCCCCCACTCTACTCTATCATAAGCCTTCATCATGTCTAGTTTAAGTATCATGGTCGGGGTTCTTTGGGTGGAAATAGAATGCAACACCTCATGTGCTAAAATTGCACCCTCTGTCATCTCCCTTCCAGGAACAAAACCACCTTGCTCCAATGAAATGATCCTCGATAGAATTTTTGCAAACCTAAGGGAAATTGCCTTCGTAAATATCTTATATAAAGTGTTACATAAAGTAATGGGACAGAAGTCAGCAAAAGTCTTAGTGTCCTCTTTTTTAGGAATAATTGCAATCATTGTTGTATTAACTTCTTTTAAAACAAACCTATTTCTCCTAGCTTCCTCGAGAGCCAATAAAACATCATTTCCTACAAAATCCCAACATTTCTGAAAAAATAAAGGAGTAAAACCATCTAATCCCGAAGCTTTATCTGGATTCATGGCAAAGACAACACTCTTAACTTCTTCTAAGAAAAAGGGAGACATCACATCTTATTGTCTTCCAAAGATACTAAAGGAGGAATATTAGATATAATATCATTGCTAAGATTTCCATTTTTCGAAGATAATAATGACTTAGAAAACCTAACTGCCTCTGAAGCAATGTCCTCTGGCTCTGTCAATAAATTCCCATTTTGACACTGAATACAAGATATCCTATTCTTACATCTTTTAATCTTAGTTGAAGAATGAAAAAATTTTGTGTTCCTGTCACCATCTAAAAGGCATAACTCTTTAGATTTTTGTCTCCAATAGATTTCCTCTCTAGCTAACACCTCCTTAAGCTGTAATTTTAGTGACTTCAATTCATCAAAAACTTGTGGCACCATACCATGTTAAAGCACATGAGTATTAAGACACACAATCATATCTTGAATCCTTTGTTTCTCCTGAAAAATGTTCTTAAAATGCGATATATTTCATTCCCTAATATTCAATTTCAAATAACTTAACTTCTTAGCAATCTGAAACATACGAGACCTAGAACAAAAAGGAGCATAATTCCACCATTTCATAAGTAGAGGCAAAAAGGAAGAATCCCTAAACCACATGGGCTCAAATTTAAATGGAGACTTAAAAGAAGCCCTATCCTCAATAACTGAAAGGAAAATTGGAAAATGATCAGAACCCGAGACCGGTAGAATAGAGGAAAATAATTCAAAATTTGAATCAATCCAATTCTTAGATAACAAAAACTGATCTAATCTCTCGGCAATTTGAGAAAAATCCCTTCTCATGTTTGTCCATGTGAAAACCCCATTTAGAGACTTACAATCAAAAAGGCTCATATCAGAAATGAAATCCCCAAAGTCATCCATAATCTTTTTATTAGGGACAACACCTCCTCTTTTCTCATCTAAATCAGTGATAGCATTAAAATCACCCCCGAAGATAATAAAGGAACCATGTCTTAAGGGAGAAGAAATCCTCTTTAATTCACCCCATAACTTACTCTTTCCTTGAATTCCTGATGGAGCATAAATGTTAAAAAGCTAGAATTTAACTTTCGAAATCTTGCTTATAACTAAAGTCAACATCCAATTTGTAGCACATGCCACTAGTTGTACCTCAATATTATAATTATTCCAAAGTAGTGCCAAACCTCCTGAAGCACCACAAGCAGGAGAAGAAAGAAAATTCCACCTTCTCCAAGATGAAAAAACCAAATCAGCAGACTCCTTTGACAACTTTGTTTCTTGCAACATAAAAATATGACACTTAATTAAGTCCATCCAGGACTTAATTAAGCGTCTCTTGTTAGGGACATTTAAGCCCCTAAAATTCCAAGAAATAATTCTCATTGTCATTGAGGGGAGGCCGAAGCTCCCCTCTTCCCATTAATCGAAGAATTTTCACTTTCCCTAAAGTAACCTTGCAAATTACATTTCATAGCCCCTGATCTTGTCACAGGAGGACTAGTCACAAATCTTTTACTCCTCTTTCTTTTTACACTTACAGGAGTTAGTCATATTTTCTTAGGCCTACCAAGAGAGACCGAACGCCTCCCTTGCCCACCAGTAGGAGAAAGGGACAGTCTTTTGAATTCCATCATCAATTTCCATTTGAGTCTTAAGATTATTTGGGGGCCTACCTCCCAGGAGAAACCACTGATGGTGAAAAAACTAGAGTTGTTTGGACAATTGGTAAACTCTTGCATGACTTTGGAGAAGCCAGGATAATTGGATTATCTTCAAAACCCAACTTTGTTGTAGCCAAAACTGCAAAAGGATTATTAGATGCAGAAATTGGAAGGGTTGAGTTTATACCCCCCAAATCATTCTCAATTGAACAAACAACTCTATCAGTAATACCCTCTTCCATCTGATGTGCATGATTGTTAAAAATATCATTTACTTGTTGTACCATATTCTCATCTGGCATAATAATAGGGACAACCTCTGACGGATTACTATTCCCTAAGGAAGATTCATTAGCCATATTAATTTCAACATTCAGAGGGGAATTATTACACCAAATTCTTAATTTCTTGAACTAAAGAAGCATCATTAGGAAAACCTATGGCAGGTACATGTTAAATAGATTCCATATCAACCACTAAATTTTATCTAAATTCACATTCTTTGAAGAATCCAAAACCTCCTTATGAGTGCATGAAAACAAATTGCCATCCTTACCCTTTATGTTATTATTTGGCATCTTAGGGCAATCTATAGTCAATGGATGATTTACTCCATTTATCGGGGGATTACCATCCATCACTATACCCTCGTTATTAGAAAATGTCTTTGGTAAGACGAAAGTGAGACCGAACCTGAAGTCCGATCATTTGGTTTCCTAGAACTACAACACAATGGATTATTTTCAAGATTAATGTGACCTGTTTCTACCAATTAATGCGAAGAAACATTTCCACATCCTTCAACCAAAGGTCCCGCTGACAAACTATCTTTATTAAGGGATTTAGGGATAGAGCCAACAACCTACTGGTTTTTCTTAAAATCCATAAGTAACAGAGCATCCAAAAGTAAAGGAGACTTAAGAAACTCTGTATCTAATCTCTCAATTGACTGGTGCCAAATACCATCATGAGACTTGACATTACAAGTACGGGGGCAAACATTGTTAGGGTTAATAAGAACACAAATTCTTACAAGAACCTCCCCCTCCACAAAGTCCATTTTAGATGTTAAAAAAGTTCCAATAGTATTTCCAATTTTCTCAAGAACATCTGGATCCATAAATTCAAAAGGAATTTTAGGTAAACCAAACCAGAAAGGAATAAGTTTCGAACTAGACCAAGTGGGAACAAAAAAAGGTTTCCGAGCCGCAATTCAAATTAAATGTTTTCCAAACCAATGATGCAAAGTTCTTAATACCTCATCTCTGAAAGAAGGAGAATCAAAGACAATAATAAAAGCATTCGTAGACAATAATTGAAAATAATGCATATCCCCCCATCTTTTCTATAATTTATGATAAAGCTTTAACAAACTAATTTGATCACCCCAAATTTCCCCAAAAATAACATTCGTATGCAAACAATTCGCTTTCTTATCGACAAAGGAACCCAGAAGATCGATACAAGGGATAGGAGCCCAAACCTATGATGAATAAACCCCCGACACAATAGGATCCGTAGATATATTACTTACCTTTTCCGGGCTAGCTTCCTTGAGGTTCACATTTACCTTATTTCCCACCTGCTGTGAAGAAACAAAAACCCTAGCCACAGACTCCTTATTTGCCAAGCCAACAACCCTAGCAAACGTTCGCTGATTGCCCAGATCTAAAGAACATTTCCCTGAAAATCCCTTCAATTGCTTCTTAGAATTCCCTTGATTTGCACCATTATTAAAATGCCCTCGAGTGAATCTCCTTCCATTGTTACTCTGCCTCCATGCCACACTGCGTCTATTTCGAAAGAAGCCTTGAAAGTATTTTGAAACTGGCCGAAAAACCTTGTTATTTCTGCTCTGGTTTACCTGTACCGCCATGTCCTTCCATCTGCCATTCGTGTAAACCCACTGTGGAACATGAGGCGGGTCTTCCCAACCCACATCCACCCATGAACCCAAATGCCTTCTATCGGCCATTTCCGATCACACAAAGTTATTCATCGTTATAATATTACCTTAAATGGAGATTATTTGTTCGCGGGCTCAAATCCATTTACCCTCACAAGCCACTCCGATCTCATTATGATGAATTCAGCTATGCTCTAAATTTTGACGAAGACTCTTGGCAAGAATCAGATGATCTTTACCACTGTAGTTCTGCCAGATTCGCTCTGCCATTGCAAAAGGCTAGGGTTTTCTGAATCTAGATCTTTATTCTGGTATGGTTGTTGGTGTTGTTGCTTCTGGTCACTATGTATCCTTCCGCACAATTGCAATTATCCAGATTGCAGATCGCTTTGAGTTTGCAGGAAAAATGAATTCTAGGGTTTGTAAAACTGCGATTCTGATATGCTTCCAGATAACTTATTCGTTGCTGCATAGATTTGATAAATGCACGGATTTTCAAGAGTCAGAGTTCAATTGGGCACTTGTGATTTGCAATGCTGGTCCATTTTGGCTCCTCAGACTTTTTTCATATTATTTCACGTCAGGGCAAAACCATCTGGAAAGGAAATCTCACTAAGAATTGCTCCAAAATGTGTGGAATATGAAGAATTCTCCAAACTTGCGTTGCTGCTCAACTGAACAACTATTTCCAGTCCAGGAAATCTACTATGCTGAAGACCACACGTAAACGATTTAGCTACATCTCTAGTTTTCTCTATATTACAACAATTTTGAATAATAAGCATTTCTTTAATATTTTTTCTAAAATTAGATATGTTATTTTTTAGGTAGTGAAATTTGGCTGATTATTACACCCAATCTTGTTGAAGTGTAAAACCTTATCCTTCAAAAATCTAATATGTAACTTACATCATACTTTAATCATCAAACTAAGACTAGATCAAATGATATCTGTTATTCCTTTTGTAACTTTCTTTATTCTATGAACTATACAACCTTACCCTTTTCAAATGGAATATATAATTTACTCCATAAATTAACCATCAAACCAACTTAGACTATACCAAATGATGTATGAGTCTCTATTTATTTTCTAAGCATTATTTTCTATAAAGATTCTTCTTTGTTCCATAAAGTAAACATCCATAGCCTTTAAATACTAAATATATAACTTACACCATACATTAACCATCAACTAACTCAAACTATACCAAATAAATCATTGTATTTGAAAGACATAGAAATGATGGTACAAGAAGATCCATAACAAACCATGAACAAAATTCTACCCACCCCACCTATGATGATAACATATTAAAACCTTCTTGTTTTTTCAATGACAATTCTTTCAATTTGATAGTTCACACTTTAAGGGTTTGTATTTTGAACATACTTTAGGCCAACTCAAGAGTTCCTATGAATAAATTTCATGGTAAAATTCTACACATTATAGAGATGGTTTTAACCATTCTTGTTAGACATCTCCATGGATTATAATTGTGCCAATCATTATGTATAGAAAATCTTTTGGGAAATTATAATGTATGGGAAGTGAATTTGTGTGTTTATGCATGGTAAATCTGTAATAGTGTGTATTTGTGTTTTATATAAAATGATTTATTATTTGTTACATAGATGAATAGAGAAGAGTAGATAAAATTGAATAACAAACCATAATTGAATCAGAGCAGAAAATGACAAAACAAAACATTTTGAATTGGAGCGGAGCTTTCTATCTTGCATTTCATGATTGTAAAAGAGATTGGTGGCTCTTGATTTAAGATATTGGTGTCTCTTGTTGAGTTGATGTTGAGTTTGTGGGGATTAGTGTCTCCAATAGGTTGGTTCCTACAAATTTGGAATAAAGGGATTGGTGTCGCTTGTGGGTTGGTGCCTGCAAACAATTGTTAAAAAAATTTATTATATTTTTTTAGGCTAGATTTGGATAGTAGATCTAAGTAGTTGTTCATTGTATATGTATATGAAGTTGAGTCCCACTTTTGGGCAAAAAGTGGAAGTGTTTTCTCTATTTTTCAAAGTTTCTGTCGATTGATGTCAAAATTTGATGCACTTAGAGATTGAATCTCAGAAAACTTCAGTAATAGAAAATATAGTGCTCGAGTCTACTTTTCAAATATGTAATTTATTTTAATACTCACCTGTTAGAAATCACTTTTTAGTAGGCATGTTTAAAAACCAGTTTTTAAAAATGCCTGTTTCAGGACCATACCACACATGTGTACGACCACCCTTTTTTGATGTAAATAAATGAATGTTTGCAAATCCTTCTGGGAAATGATACCTAAGACACCAAATATTGATGAGAATATTTTTTCTTATTTTTTTATTGAATATTTTTTTTTTAATTAATTTTTAACTGACAATAAAGTATATTTTTAAAACATTGGGTGTATGACCACCATAATTTGATGAAAATTTCATATTTTTCAAATTTTTTTTTTATATTCAAAAGAATTATATGTAGATCGATGTCATAAAATTTATTTTTCTAAAATTCTAAAAACAAAAAGGTTATTAAAGGTTTAGTGAACCTTGGTATTTTAGGTTTAGGTTCCACTTTTGATTAATAAATAATAAAAAAATAGTAAAAATAATCTTATCACTATGAAATTTACATTTCTAAAATCAGGATGCTAAAAACTCTAATGAGTTTTTGTTTCGTCAAAAAATTCAATCAGAAAGGCCCTCAAAAAATTAGGCCAAGGTAGAAATCTGATGTCGTTTTACCTTAGTCATTTTTTGGAGGTCCAAGCATAGGCTTGGTGGGACCAAGCCTATCCCGAAGCAAAAAAAAATGTTAAGGGTTGTTTCTCGCCCCTAATTTTAACAAATGGGCGCCTGTTTCGCTTTGTACCGTTGAAAGCGAAACGGGCACCCGATTTGAAAAAAATGGATGCCTGTTTAGCTTCAGGCACTCGAACCAAAATGGGCGCACGTTCACGAAAAACGTGCGCCTGTTTTTGAATGGCTCGGGCACCCAAAGTGAAACGGGTACCCGATTTGTAAAAATCGGGCACCCGTTTCTAGTGGGCACTTTTCGAGTAACTTTAAAGTAAATAAAATAAATAAAGATAATTAAAAATAAATAAAACTACTAAATAATTCTTATCTATATCTATATAGAAAGAATAAGTAACTAGAAAACATATTTTTAGAAGAAAAAAAATGTAAAGATGTCAAGGGACATAAGCATGTACTCTATTTGTATATTAAAACAATTTTAAACAGTAAGCCTTTTTTATATGTTTTTTAATCTAAAATTAAATATTCTATTTTTTCACTAGTGAAATTTACTTGATTATCACACCCAATCTTGTTGAAAAAACCAAATTTGAAAGAAAATGATGTTTCCCTATTCCTTTCTTAAGCATAATATTCTATAAAGAAGATTCTTTGTTCCACTGAAGTATAAAGTCTTACCCTTTAAAAATCTAATGTGTAACTCACATCATACTTTAATCATCAAACTAAGACTAGATCAAATGATATCTCATGTTCCTTTTATAAGCATACTATTCTATAAAGAACCTTCTTTATCCATGAACTATACAACCTTACCCTTTTCAAATGGAATATGTAATTTACACCATACATTAACCATCAAACCAACTTAGTCTATACCAAATGTTGTATATGTCTCTATTTCTTTATACAACCTTACCCTTTTCAAGTGGAATATGTAATTTACACCATACATTAACCATCAAACCAACTTAGTCTATACCAAATGATGTATATGTCTCTATTTCTTTTCTAGGCATTATTTTTTATAAAGATTCTTCTTTGTTCCATAAAGTAAGCATTTGTACCCTTTAAAAATTAAATATATAACTTACACCTGCATTAACCATCAAACCAACTTAGACTAACTAAATAAATCATTGTCTTTGAAAGACTTAGAAATGATGATACAATAAGCTCCATGACCCACCATGAACAAAAGTCTACCCACCCCACCTATGTTGATAACATTTTAAAACCTTTTTATTCTTTCAATAACAATTCTTTGAATTTGATAGTGCACATTTTAAGGGTATGTATTTTGAACATAGTCTAGGCCAACTCAAAAGTTTTTATGAGTAAATTTCATGGTCAACTTCTTCACATTATAGAGATAATTTTAACCATTTTTGTCAAATATCTCCATGGATTATAATTGTGAAAATCATATGTATAGAAAATATTTTGGGAAATTATAGCATATGGGAAATAAAAGTTGCGTGTTTATGCATGTTAATTCTATAATAGTGTGTTTCTTTGTGCTTTATGTAGAATGATTCATTATTTGTTATAGAGGTGAGTAGAGAATCTTGAGTAGATGAATTACAGAACAAACCATAATTGGATCAGAGCTTAAAATGACAAAGCAAAACATTTTGAATTGGAGCAGAGCTTTCTATCTTTCATTTCGTGATTCTAAAATAGATTGGTGTCTCTTGATTTAAGATATTGGTATCTCTTGCTGACTTAATGTTGAGTTTGTGGGGATTAGTGTCTCCAATAGGTTGGTTCATGCAAATTTGAAATAAAGGGATTGGTGTCTTCTATGGGTTGGTGCTTGCAAACAATTGTAAAAAAAAATCAATCTTTTTTTAAGGCTAGATTTGGATAGTAGATCCAAGGAGTCCTTCATTATGGAACTTATAAACACTATATATTAACACTCAATTAAATAAATAAACAAAAATATAATTAAAAATAAATAAAAACTATAAAATAACTATTATCTATATATATATAGAAAGAATAAGTAACTATGAAGCCTATTTTTAGAAAAATATATGTAAAGATGCCAAGAGACATAAGCATGTACTTGTGGGGGCGGGAAAAGCAAGATCAGGTGACTAGGACCTAATCCCACTTTTGCCAACACATTGAGAATACAAAAGAGCCTAGGGAGATAGATCACTTTGGCTACTTATTGTGGGAAAGAGAGAGCTAAGAATTATCTCTTAGGGTTTCTATTCCTCTTGTTGCAAATGATGAGAAAAACTAGGGTTTGAATGATCAACTAGACTAGGAGATAAAAAATGAAGCACAAATGAACTCAGAATTGAATAAACCTGCAAATCTGAAACTAAGATATTGAAAGAATGAAAGGGAGAGGATACTAGATGTGTAATTGATGCTGCAAATTGAACAAAACTGACTTGGACTAGGGTGCCCTACCACTATCCTATTTCTACAGACAGGAGGCTGCAATCGAAACACTGCAAACTAGAGGTCCTAAGTCTGCAGCCTGTCATAAATGATTGCAAAATGGAGGGACCAAGGTGCCATGCCCCTATCCTGGGCAGGACCAGGGCACCATGCCCCTGTCCTTGACAAATTTATGCACTTCTGAGTGGTTTTGATGCCTTTTCCAGATCTGAAACTGCCTTCAGATGCCTATTCCTATACCTGCTACTGAAAAGGGAAGTTTTGGGTGGGTATATGGGGTTTTTCCTTAGTCAAACCCCTATTTTTGTGGTTTCCACCTTCACAAATACCCAATAATGTACTGAAAATGTGTGTGCTATAACCTTGTGTGTATGCAAGATCCTAAAATGAAAGAAACTAGAGCTACCCTATGCATGAGAGTAAACCCTAAATGTAAATGTGAATGTAAATGATAATGCTTCAAACCAAAAATGTTGAATGATCTAAATCATGAATATAAATATGCAAATTGATGTAAAGAAGCTCATACAAAGACATGAAAATAACATGAAATCATACCAATCCCCAAGGAAGGGAGAGATATTGCCACTAGATCTCCTATTACTCTTCAATTTCTTCAAGGCTCCTAATTGATGATGAATGCTTGATGAAATGTTGTTGAATGTTGTTGAAGACTCCACATAGGCTTCTCTTTCACTACATAGAAGGCTCCTTATGCTTGCTTTTCTGAAAACTCCCTTAGATTAGATAGATCTTCGTTCTTCTAGTTGCCTTTCAAATGAAGAAAGAGAGCTCTTATGTATGAAACCCTAGATCTTAATTTTGACTTAATTTTGCCTTTAGGCCGACCTAGGAATTGAATTTCCCGCCAACCTTTTGGGTTTAAGCATTATAATATCATAGAATTGTGCTCCCAAAAATTTGGGAAAAAAGTCGAGGACCATGTGCATTCCCGCCACAGTCCATCCAACTTTTCACCAAATTTTCAGGACCGTTAGATATGATAATATTAGAGAGAATCTCAAAGTTACAACTGATTTCGAGGTGTTTTGATATGCAAAATCAAGCCTTAAAGATCGAAATAAGACATAATTAAGGTTTATATGATTAAATGATTTATTGGAGGAATAAAATAAAAAGGGGCACACTTAGGATAAAGGGCCCAATTTTATGATGTGGGGAGTGATGAAATATGACTTTAGATTTAATTAAATGCTTAAAGGGAAATAAGAAATGCAAGATGCAAGACACACTAAGGCGGGTGCTAACCTAAGTGTGAAATTGTACCACCCTAGCAAGGGTGTACAATTTACGACACTACAGTACTCTATTTCTATATTACAATAGTTTAATACAATAAGCATTTCTTTATATGTTTTTTTCTAAAATTAGATATACTATTTTTTAGTTAGTAAAATTTGTTTGATTATTACACTAAATCTTGTTACACAAACCAAATTTGAAAGGAGTGATGTTTCCCTATTCCTTTGTAAAGCATAATATTCTATAAAGAGCTTCTTTGTTCCACTGAAGTATAAAACCTTACCCTTTAAAAATCTAAGGTGTAGCTTAAATCATACTTTAATCATCAAACTAAGACTATATATAATGATATCTCCCATTCCATTTCTAAGCATAATATTCTATAAAGAGCCATCTTTATTCCATGATTTGTACAACCTTACCCTTTTCAAATGAAATATATAATTTACACCATACATTAACCATCAAAGCAATTTAGACCATACTAAATGATGTATGTCTCAAGCATTAATTTTATAAAGAGTCTTATTTGTTCCATAAAATAAAAATATGTACCCTTTCAAAATATATTACACCATACATTAACCATCAAACCAATATAGACTATACCAAATAAATTATTGTCTTTAAAAGACTTTAAAATGATGCTACAATAAGTTCATGACCCACCATGAACAAAAGTCTACCTACCCCCACCTATCATAATACCATTTTAAAACCTTCCTATTCTTTCTTGTTCTTTCAGTGACAGTTCACATTTTAAAACCTACTTATTCTTTCCTTTTTCAAGGACACTTCATGAACTTGGTCAGATACCAAGCCCACTTTTTAAAAAAGAAAACCAATTTAATATTTTCAATTCACCATGTGAAAGCAAATTGAAAACTTGTTCAATACAAAGAAATCCACTAAAAACATGTTTAATACTATCAATTTCTCACATGAAAAACCTTGCAAGCTTGTTTAATCTTTCCCTGTTGCCACTTTTGTAAAAAGAATCTTTTGGGATTTGATGTGTGCCAACTTATAGATTTTGTTGGGTCTTTTCATCGTATGTGCACTGGTCAACTTCTTCAGTGTGTTTTTTTTTTAAACATAACTCAAAAGATTCGTCAGAAATTATAGTGGTGAGAGCACTCAAGCTGTGCAAGTCAATTATATTCGAGGGTGCTATTCAGTACAGTTATTTCTTTCTACAAATAGATTAGAATGTGGCTTTATTGCTTGAAGGTGCTCACTGAGTTTACAAGCCAAGTGGAATATGGCTGTAGAGCCAAACAGAGGACAAGAATGGGTAAATGATGGATCTGTTGATATCAAAGGAAGACCCGTGCTAAGAGCAAAAACTGGCGGATGGAAAGCTTCACTATTCATCATTGGTAAGTCTTCGTTTTATGAATTACATATGCTAGAAAATGGGCTTACAGTAGGAGACCTCTAGTATGTTTTGTAAATAAAAAAGTTGTGAGGATTTTGTAGAGTTTTTTATTTTTATCTTTTTCAAATGAGAGTTAAAGATTGAGTGGTATTCGTTTCACGAAAGTCTACAGGCTATTTTGATTTCATTCTTTTTATATCATATTTTTGAGGGTTTAAATTTTGAGGGTTAGCCGCGTAATCAAAGAAGATATCATTACCTTCACCAGTTGTGTTCAGCCTGAACCAATTGTTATTGAACAAAACTCTTTTATATTAGCTATAAATTTGTTTTTCTATGTCCCTTTTTTTACTAAGAGTCAAGGAACAAGGAGTAGTCATTCCACCAAAGTTAATTCCCGGACATGATTCCAACCTCATCTCTTATATCGTAACCTAACCTTTGAGGTTTACACTTTGGTGGATGGTGTACTCAAAGAACATACCATCACCTTCACCAATTGTACTCAATCTGAATAATTGAACTACAATCCTTTGATGTTTTGTTACTATTTAAAATTTTCAATTATTTCTTCATAAACAACATAACTTTAAACTTGAGAGATGAGTTATAGAAGAAATGTAATAGATGAATGAATTAAGAATCAAATATTACATTCTAAAGAGATTTATCTTAAAATTAATTAAATTAGTTATAGATTTTACTAGATATCTTAATGGTAATAGTGGAATCTTGGATGATCGCGTTGTTCGTAGGAGGAAAGGTCTCTGTACCTCTTCCCATACGCATTCTCCTGTTGTGAGTGATAAGTCAATGGTATAGGGTCGGGGCCCTTGTTTCCTGCGAGTTCTATGTTCTGATCAAAAGCATTGCTGATTTAAGTTTGGGTTTCTCAGTCTTGCTGCTAATCAGACTTGTCCAACTTGCCTCTATGACTGTTCTTGTAAAGATTTGGGGCCCTTCCCACTTTATCAAATCAAAACAACAGATTTTATGACAAAAAAATAATTAAAAGCTATACAATTCTACTTTTCCTTGCGTTATGGCGGCCATGAATATATCTGTGCTATTAGGCTTTCAGAATGGTTTCTTATCTATGCATGAAGGTGCTAGAATCTTTAGTGATAAACTTAACGAATTTTGTCCAGGAGTTGAGGTCACTGAGAGACTGACTTACTATGGAATAGCAGCCAATTTGATCACATATTTAACTACTGTCCTGCAAGAAGGAGTTGCAACTTCTGCTAAAAATGTCAATTACTGGACCGGGGTTACAACTGTCATGCCTCTTGTAGGAGGCTTCCTGGCAGATTCATATTGTGGGCGTTATTGGATGGTCCTCGCTGCTTCAATAATATATCTTTTGGTAAGCAGACATATAAGTACATAGAGGGTTGTTGGAATATTATTTAATAATTTTTTTAAAACTGTTTTAATTTTTTATTTTATTTTTAAGTCTTTCCATGTATCTAATATCTCTATATAATTAAACAATTGTCAAGTCTGATTTTTGATCATGTGTGTATTATTATATTGTGTTTATTTCATTACAGATAGTCGCTATGAACTAATGAACTAGTCATGGTTGTGTTCTGCATTGACAGGGATTAGTTTTGCTTACCCTTTCAGTGTCCCTTCCTGCCCTCAAACCACCTCGATGTGAGAAGGGCACTGTGGGGTGCTCTAGTGAGGCAACACCCTTACAGATTGGGATATTCTTTCTAGCCTTGTATTTGATATCATTTGGCACAGGTGGTCACAAGCCCTCTCTACAAGCATTTGGTGCAGACCAGTTTGATGAACAAGATGAAAATGAAAGGATAAAGAAGACATCCTTCTTCAATTGGTGGTTTTTTGGGCTCTCCAGTGGTATTCTGTTAGCAGTCACTCTTATTGTATACATACAAGATAATGTGAGCTGGGGATGTGGATTTGGGATCCTCACTTTTGCCATGGTTGTAGCAATTGCTTTGTTTACGTATGGGACTCCATTTTACAGGCACAAAGTTCCTTCACGAAGCCCTATAGTTGGCATAGCAAAAGTTTTTGTTGCTGCAATACGGAATAGGAGTAAAAGCCTGCCTTCAGATGAAAACTTGTTCAATGAGGTCGGGGACGTGGAATCCATGAAGTCTGGACAGAGACTGCTATCACACACAGACAATTTTAAGTAAGCATGTTTTTTCTATGTTAATTTAGAAATTTGTCTTTGTTTTCTCTTCTCTCTCTTTCTGAAAACATAGGCTGCCAGTCTAAAAATCCAGCAACATTTTTTATTTATTCATCTCTAGGATAACACCTTCCTAGCATTGGCACGTTTTCATCTTTATTCGCTTTAAGTTTCAGACATAAATTTATTCCAGTTATGAATGAAAAATACTTCCCAGTTCACTAAACCCTAAAAGCCTCGGTGCAGAAAAGCAGTTCATTTTTTTATAATTAATGAATCACTGAAAGCTGCACTGCAAAACCAAACTTTCTTTCAATTCAAAATAAAATATACTTCTTTTATAGTTTGTGACCACTTCAAAACTACACACAAAAAACAAAGTTTTTCTTTTTATTATAAAAGAAAATTATTTCTTTTAATAATTAGAGGAAAGAATCTAGTAATTAGACATTCATATTTCAATAATGGTAATAGTATTTGTTGATTTTTTTACTTTTTTTGGTCGGTAAAGGCAGAGCTAAGATTTATATTAATTTAGATTGAATATAGAAATTTCTCAGCTGAAAATCATTCCATTAAAAACCTATTCTCAGCAATCCCAGCAAACCATGATTTCCTCAACAGGCAAGAAAACATTAAACTTATGGTTTAACCATTTTAACAGAGCCATCAAAATTAAGAAGTCTGAAGAAAATGGAACTAGAAACGATTGCAGCAGATTCCCAACTGCCGAGAACCAGAGTGTTTAAGCATAAAAATAGGAAACCAAAATAAACTTTATACAGTTATATGTTAAGTATCGAGAAGGGAAATTGACACAACAATAAAAGAGAGCCTAGCTTGCAGTGGGAGGATCGGGTCGGTGCAGCTCAATTCTTCCTCTTCCTCGGCCTTTGCCTGCTGGATGACCCCGGCCACGACCCACACCTCTACGGCTTGTGGTTCTGCCTCTGCAGCTTTCATAGGCAGAATTCCATTCAGCTTTGTAAATTGGAAGAGGTCCTCCTCTTTTCCTTGGTGTTGACGTGTATTTTGTACACCATCATACACAGAATAAAATACCAATAGGCATCTTATCCTCTCTTGAGAAAATAGTCTCTAACTGCTGAAGATACGCATAAAGGATCAGTTAGGTAGACTCCAAGGTTCTTTTAGTAGGGTCTCTACGTGTGGACAAGCTTCCAGCGGTATGATGTGATTTGCTGTTTCCTCCAAGGGGCCTTACGTATTCCGAAAGCTCAAGATTTTACTAAACTTAAGAAACTTTTCAAAAATAACAAAAGAGTAGGGTTTGAAAGAGGTCTAATCTAATCTAACCCTATGAATGACTTAGTATGGACAAGACTTGGCAAGATTCAACCAACTTCAATTTTGCCATAAGATAACAACTCAATTGAAATTAGTGCGATCTTCTAAGGTAATAAAATGATATTCAATGCATCAAAGGTCATGGGCACTACCACGAAGGTACATATCCAAGACACAATAATGGTTGAAGATTAGGGGATTCAAAGTATTTTCCAGTCGACCATGCAAGGCGTTCCTACAATCAGCAAGAAGCTAGTGGTTTGGATTACGAATCCTACCAAAGATCAAGTCTCACACTATGTCCTTCAAATTAACAAGCTACTTTGATTGAGCATGATTCAAGTAAGTTAAACAACCATGAAGATAACTTAAGAAAGTTGCAACAAAACACCATAACTTCAATATTTTATTGATTTCCAAGTCATCATATACAACAATTGCTTGAATTTCTCTCTTCAAACTCAATCTTGCTACAAAATAAAATTGCTTCTAACTCTAATCTCTCTTCTCTATTACATCAACTATTGACTATTACACTATTAACTATTTTCAAATGAAATGAAAAATGGGGGTATAAATAGCATCCCCAGTTACAATGAAAGGTCCGGATCGAAAGTAGATCAACGGTCAAGATCATGACACCTAAACCCTAATTAGGGTTTGTTACAAATGGCCTCCTTTTTACTGAACAATATTTAAATGCATAGCCAAATATTAAATTTGGCACAAAAACCTAGGAGACATAAACCAATGAGAAATAAGATGTCATGTCATCTGTAACAACCTTTCATCTAGAATCTTATTCCCTTTCCAATTCTCTTTCTTAGCATATGCAATGAATCTTGAAACGATTCCTTCGATTTCTGTGATTGGAATCTCGGGAAGATTCTTCATACTCTCTTCTAAGTGGATGACCTGATCGAATGCATCTAGAAGAGCTGCGTCCCAAGTAGATTCAAGTTCCTTCGTTCTTTCAATCAAGAGCATGATGGAAAACATCTGATCATACTGCTCATCTGTAACATTTGCGTCCTTGCAAAAGATGATCTTGATTCTATCCTCTAGTTCCTGCATATCCACATCTGTCTCGACCTCGATCCTTCTGCCAAGAATGGTACGAAGTACCTCAAATACTCTGTCCTCGATCGGATTGATCACCTCCTCAACTTGGCCACATCTAGTACTGATGTCTTCGAAGAAAACATTCTTCATATGGAGTAAGGTTGACCAATGAAACAAACTGTGAGGTTCTCCATCCAAGATCTTCTCCTGCGCTAAAATCTTCCTTGATGTGTGTCTAATAACTTTCAAGACAGGAATGATAACGTCCTTGGTATGGGCGAATGCAGCTACTCTTATCATCAAATTGTGGATCATCTCAAGAACCTGGATAGCTTGATGAATAATCTTCATCATCCTTGTTACAAACTCTATAGCCACTGTATGAGATCTATCCATCCAATTACTTGTACGTTGGACCATGTTCCTGAATCTTTCTACTTCATTGATTGATTGAAGCGGCAATGCTTGCACTGGTGATCTAACTGGATCCTGACGTCCCAAAGGTTCATTGATGTGACTGAAATATGTCCTCCATGCACCGACCTCTCTCTCAAGCTTTCTATTCTTCTCCATTTCTTCTCTAAGCTTGTCTTTCAATGCTTCAAATGAATCGGTAGCATCATCTAAAGTCTGCTCTGCTGTGGATGGTCCTAACTCAAAAGTCTGTATATCATATTCCTCTGCTAGGATCTCACCATCATATTTGTCTGCTGCCGGTGTAGCTATCTGCAGTTTTCTGGATCCAGTCTCATCTCGAATCATCTTGGACATCTTGGTAGCCTTCTTCTTTTCTGTTACTTCATGTGAGCGTCCAACAAGGCTCTCTAAATCAATTGCATTGTCCTCATCCTCTACTACGATCACCTTGGTTAATCTTTCCTTCAACCAATCTGGGATAATCGATCTGGTTTCTTGAACTTGAATCTCTTTATGCACTATTTCTTCTTGTCTGGGAGGAGATGTTATTTCATTGTCTTCTTTGTCTTCATCTAACTCATAGTCTTGGAGAGATCCATCTGGTGATCCATGTTGTGCCTGTCCTTCCTCCTGCCTATCGTTCTGTACCATCGACTCCATGGATTCTTCAACTTGAATTGTTCTCTTCTCAGGTCTAGAAGAAGTACCGGATGATCGATCTCTGTTAGCCTCTTGTTTCTTCTTGGAAGACTCTCTCTTTCCAGGTCTCTCTTTCCTCTTCGAACCTCTTGAATGGAGATTGCCCTCACTGGCACATCGAAGGTTACCTTCACCTGAATTCCTAGGATTAGGATTGCCTTCACTCACACTAGCTCCACCTTCGGCTGGTTTTTCTTCCAAAGTGAAAGACATAGCTATGCCTTGTTCTCTCAACTTCTGATGTTGAACGTCTACCCATCTGCGAGTACAAGACAAGACTGGTGCCATCAAAGCATCTAAATCCACGACCTCGGGCTCATTCCAATCCAACCTTATTGATTTGCTTTCTCGATCATAGGAAGACTGGATATGTCTGCCACTGTCCTGAGCTTGGTCGGCCACTCTGTAAATCCTGCATTTCCTGATGAAATCCAAAGGCAATCTAGAATGCATTTTCCGTTTCACTTCAAGATCATCTAAGAGATTCATCATAAAATCTTCAATCTGGTACTCATGTCTAAACTTCCTGCCGACTGTCTCCTCTAAATGTCCATGTGGATCAAAGCTTTCTCTCAAAGAAAAAGATGAAAAAGAATACAAGGCTAACTCCTTCTCTGCGTCATCCTTAGCTAAAGCATTAGGACATACCTCAACTGAATTACCCAAAATGATAGGTACTGGAACTCCATTCTGATGTCTGTGTCTGAATGCCTTCACATATGCTGCCAACTGTCTTGTTACTTCAAGTAACACAATTCTGTCTGTCGGATATCTCGGCAACATGTATGGAGGTAAAGGACATCCATGCACTCTAATATAAGTGAACTTGGGAAACTGAATGAACCAAGCACCGTACCTCTTTATGAATTCCTGGGCATCCTGAGATAATCTGTTGTGAATTCCACCTTGCAACGTCCTGGTGATGTTCATCGTGAAAGTATCGTTAACCAACTTATAGTTGCTCCCTGGCGGATGATGCAAGTAGGCGTAGGAATCACAAGCTCTGACCTCGCCAGGTCCTCTTCCAATCACTCCTCTGTGAGGTAGTCCTGCGTATTCAACACTCCTGATCAAGGCATAGATGACATATGAACTCATGTGGAAGGACTTAGTAGCCTTGAGTCTCCTCAACTGTACGTCCAAGCAATGGCTAATCATCCTAGCCCAATGTATCGTACCTTTCCCTTGAACAATCACCTGGATGAAGTAAAACATCCACTTCTCAAAATAGAAGGCATGAGGGGCTCCTTTAACTCGGTTGAGCATGGTAATTAAATCTCTGTACTCCTCCTGGAAATCAATCCTGTGCGGTGTGTTCGGGACCTTGCTCAGACGGGGACGGCTTTTGAGTAGCCAGTTCTTATTGATAATGCTTAGACAAGCATCTGGATCATCTTCGTACATTGATCTGGCTCCCTCTATTCTCTTGTATATCATGTCCCTGTGCTCTGGAAGATGGAAAGCTTCACTTATAGCTTCCTCTGAAAGGTATGCCAAAGTGTTTCCCTCTTTGGACATGATCGTCCTGGACTGTGGATCATGGTGACGAGCACACTCGATCATCAACTCGTGGCACTGAACAGCTGGAGGAAAGCCGGCCGCCTTAATGATACCACTCTCGATTATTCTCCGGGCGACGGGTGATGGCTTGCTAATGTAAGGGACCTCTCGAAACTTCTTCGTGCTGAAGTTCCCCAAGTTGGTATCTCCAATGTTGTTCCACTTCGACACGATCTTGGTCTCCACTTCTTCGGTCTTCTGATCTTCTTTCATGAGAGCTAAGCGACTGGTGGATGCTCCTGCCTTCGGGGTCGCCATACCTACACAACATTTCATAATGAGAAGCTAGATTTTGCAATAAATAACATAGATTAGAGGATAAATTTTAGGAAACTTCATGATAAGTCTTTGAGTTATCATTTCCTAAAATAAAACGATTGAGCTAGGAATTCAAAATTCAAAATAACTCAAAATTTAAAATATGACGATGAATAAATAAAACAATAAAAATCAAATCGCCATACCTCAATAGAGAGCTAACTCTAGAATGCAAAAAGACAAAATTCGCCTAGGCAAAACTGAGGTATAAATGATCTTCAACGTGATCTCCTCAAGAAATCAATTTCGCCACCTTTGTCCTCAACGTGATCTTCAAATATCGCCCTTGACGTGACCTTCAAATCTTGGCAAATTCGCTCAATATAGATCTTCAAATATCGCACCACCTTGGAAGTATTAGCGCCACCTTTGGATGATATTCGCACTTCTTCAAACACAATTTCGCACCACCTTTGATTGGGATGAAAGCTCGCACTTGAATGATAAAATAATGATGTAAAAATGATAGTTTTCACTCTCCTTTTATAGCGCTCACCTCTTCCATTCATTAAGGCCGACTTGGTGATATAAATCAATTTTCAAACGATTTTAATTAGATAATAAAGGCCGACCTCCATGTCAAAGCGCTCCATTCGATTTTTTCTTTTTTTGATTAATTAATTAATTATTAAATGCCTTTGATTTTTAATTAATAAATTTTGATTTTTTTTTTTAAACAAGGCAAAATAATTAATAAATGCCAAATGCAATTTTTTAAATGCTAATTTAATAGGATTTTCAAAACTTATCAATCTTAGCATTTAAGGTAAATTTAAAATGTTCATTTGAGCGCCAAATTTTGAAAATGGAGTAGACGTACCTCATCGCCTTGGTCCCTTGGAGAGGGACAGGAGCGATTCACCATTTTTGTCATGATTTCTTGTAACTTCCACGTTCAACTTCTTCATTTCCACGTTCAAATCACCCATTTTGTCGTGTCCTTCAAGTTAGATCGCCTTGCATGTGCGCATAAGTGGCTTTGGATGTATCATCGCCCTTATCCCTTGGAGAGGGACAGGAGCGATCCTAAGGTTTTTGCTTGAAATTCTCCATCTTGATATGAACTTTTCCTTGTATCATCTTCCAAATGCCATTTAAAACCTTGTGCGTCTTTATCTTAACATGATTTTCAAAGGATATCATGTGTTTTGGCTAACATCGCCCTAGTCCCTTGGAGAGGGACAGGAGCGATCTCCATGTCCTGGCTCAAATTCGTAAACATCTAACCTTTGTTCATCGTTTATTGCCTTCCAAATAGCATCTTTTACCTTGTCCATCCTCGCCTTGCCTTGACTTTGAAGGAGTATGAGTGTTTTTGATGAAATCGCTTTGGTCCTTGTCCAAAGGACAGGAGCGATATGAGCTTTTTAGCTTGTTTGACAACATTTGGACGTTCCAAACTTTGATATATCACCTTCAAAAGACACCTTGAACCCCTTACGACCTTGTGAAGTCTTGTCTTAACGTCATTTTTGCATAAATTGATCAATATACCCAATATCGCTCTGGTCCCTTCCTGAGGGACAGGAGCGAAGTTCAACATTGTGAGCTTGTTCTTGTTTTCTTCAACTTGCAATTATCTTCAATGCGTGAAATGACGTCCTTTCGATTCTCTTGGTAGCTTGACACTTTCTTGTCTTTTGAAATTCATGCCTTTATGGAAATATCGCTCTGGTCCCTTCCTGAGGGACAGGAGCGAACTGGGTCTTAGAGTGCAAATTCCTTCAATGTGATGACCTTGGTAACTTGTGCTTGATTGAAATGCCTTGAAACGTCCTTGCCTCCTTGTTCCTCATCTTGGAAGGTCTTGATCTTGGAGGAACGGTTTTAAACTTGAATAAGAAGCAATATCACCATCATATCGCCCTGGTCCCTTGGAGAGGGACAGGAGCGATTCTAGCTCTTGTGGTCTTCATTTCACTTTATCACCTTCAAAGTTATATTCAACGGGTTCGTAATGCGCCCTTCCATTCATCCATGCCTTGGGATCGATTGAAACTGGACAAGAAAATCATGCATAACAAAAATCGCTCTGGTCCCTTCCTGAGGGACAGGAGCGAACTAGGCATTTTGGGTCCTTGCTGACGTTTCAAAATCTTCAATTTGTCTTCAATGAGTTCATTTCATCGTCTTCCTTGCCATCAAACACAAACTTGCCTTGATCTTTGCCTGAATTTTGTCCTATGAAGAATATCGCTCTGGTCCCTTGGAGAGGGACGGGAGCTATAATGTATTTCGCCCTGGTCCCTTCCTGAGGGACAGGAGTGATTTTGGCATTCTGGACCATTTTTCTTCATGTTTGCTCTTCAAGTTATATTCATTTGATAAAACATCTTCCCTTGGACCTCTTCGAATTGTCAAGTCGTCAAAATCTTGCAAGGACAAAGCAAAATTTGATTTGTAGCTCCGGTCCTTCACTGAAGGACAGGAGCGAACTTGACCCCTGGAGGCATTTCCGTGCTCATGAAAATCTTCAATTTATATTCAACGGAAAGATCATGCCTTCCTTGATCACTTCCAATTCGTAACTCATTTTGACCCTGCAGGAATAGTGAGATATTTGAAAACGAGCTCCGGTCCTTCACTGAGGGACAGGAGCGATTTTGCTCCTACAGGCCAAAATATCATAATTTTACACATTTTATCAATTCACGAGGCGAAAACAAATCATTCTCAATGCCCGGGATCAAAAAATCAAAAAACTCAAAATTTGGTCAAAAATATTCAATTGGACAAAAATTCACATTTCATAATCAACACTTAGACAAATTTAAGCTCTGCATTCAAAATTCCAATTGAAAATAGACCAATTTGGCGAAATCATTGCATTCAAAGTTTGCATCCTAGAAAAGGAAGCTCAAAAGCTCTCAAAACTGACTGGATTCTGGCTTGAAAAGACATTAATTAAAACCCTAAGGCTTAACCCTAAATCCAGACAACTGACTGACTAACAAAATCCTAAAAGCGAAGCGAAAAGCGAGCGAAAAACGAGCAAAAAGAAGCGGTCCCCATTTGCGATGGGGCGATGTGTGAAATGGTCACAACATCTAGCGACACCACTAAGAAATGTTGAAAAAACATTTGGGAATCAATCTTTCTACAGGAAAACTCAGAAAACCTCCCTCAACAAAACCAGGAGTTAAGAAACACTTACAAGAAGAGACCATCATATCGAGACAAAGTATCAAGTCCACAGTTACCCATGTGTGTGCAAATGCGTTAATTCCCCTCAACAAGACAATCATGATCTTCAGGTTCCCCTGTGATAAGCTACGTAGTTCGTCTCGACTCCAAAAGCATCCTAGATAGAGCCTCGCTGCCAGTCAGACGTCTATAGTCCCGACGAGGTTATCTCCGCAAGCTCACGAATATTGCTCCATTGCCAGCCAGGCGTTTATAGCCCCGATGGAGTTATTCGTAAATTCCCTTTAGCCAATTTGATATTTCTTTTAGCTCATTTTTTCCTTTTGATTTTCTTTTTCCTTTTTCTTTTCATCTTTTCTTTTGATACTGCTTTTTAGTTCCGTCAATTCTTGTGGCTCGTGAGAAGTGAAACTCACTAGGGTTTGAGGATTGCGGTGGCGCTGAAGCTAGACTTTAGATTTTTCACTGATCACAGCTTCGCCTGTAAACCATAATGACTCGGAGATTATAAGTGTGTGAAAATATAATAACTGGAGGACAAAAATACGTAAGTTCAATAAGCTAATCTACTTCAATGCAAATACGTCCTGACTCAAAGCTTTATTAAAAGAAACTCCCTTTGCAATTCCAAAAGACCTCATGATTTTCCAAATGCAACCAACAATCTAGTGGGAAGTCAGAGCATTACATAACAAAATCACCCACTGTCAAATGGATACCCCTCAAACAAAACAACTAACCTAAAACGAAAACAAAACACCTAAACTAAGAACGAAAACAAACAAACGAAAAACAAACAAACGGAAAACAACGAAAACAAACTAAACTAGCTATGTACAAGGGAAGGCCTTGGGCATTTCAGGACTGGAAATAATGTTTGAGATACCTCCCATTGACAGGCAACGGGATGTCTTCTCCAGTTAAAGTCTGCAACCTAAATGCGTTTTCTCCCAATATCTCTAAAATTTGATAAGGGCCTTTCCAAAGCTTATCAAACTTATCATGTTCTCCTCTTTTTTCATGTGCTTTGTCCCAATACAGGACGAGATCTGAAATTCGAAATGCCTTGACTCTTGCTTGGCGATCAAACCATCTCTTCACCACTCCTTGGTGTTTCGCAAAGTTCTCTAATGCTTGATCTCTCTTTTCTTCCAGGTTCATTAACTGCGTTAGTCGGGCTTGTACTGCATCAGTGTCTTCCATGTACTCCTGAATAAATTTCAAAGTCGGGATCCTGAGTTGCATGGGGAAGACTGGGTCTTGGCCATAAACTAGAAAATAAGGTGAAATGCCTAATGCGTTCTTTGTCCTGATTCTATCCGCCCATAAAGCGAATCTTAACTGGGTGTGCCATTCTCTTGGGCTTCTCTCTAGTAATTTCTTGATGACGCTGAGTAAATTCTTGTTGGTGGATTCAGCTAACCCATTACCCTGAGGATAATAATTTGATGAGAATTTGAGGGTTATTCCGTAATCAAAAGCCCAATTTGAGAATCTCAATGATGTGAATGCCGATCCATTGTCGCAAACCAACGCATAAGGACATCCAAATCTTGTGATTATGTTTTCCTCCAGAAATTTGATTACAATTTCAGTAGAGAAAACTTTAAGCGCTTGTGCCTCTGACCATCTGGTACAATAATCTGTAGCTGTAATGATGTACTTGTGTTGTGCTAAGGATGCGGGGTTAATAACACCAATAAAATCCATTCCCCATTTAGCAAATGGTCTAGCCTCAATCACTAGATTCAGTGGCATGGCAGGATTCCTTTCTCTAAAAGCTGCGACTTGACATGTGTGGCAAGTCCTGATATGATTAAATGTATCTTTGAAAAGCGTAGGCCAGTAATATCCTGCTCTCAGTATCTGGTGAGCTGTAGCGAGGTTGGCTCCATGTCCGGTTCCAAACTTGGAATGGAAATGTTCAATTATCTGCTTTGCTTCATCTTTGCCAACACACCTCAAATATACTCCCTCGTGATTTCTGCGATACAAAACAGATCCTTGAAGCATGTAGTGCTGACACTTCATTCTTAGTGCTCTCTTCTGTGTAGATGTCATGCGGGCAGGACATCTGTGATTAAGTAAGTATGTCACAATATCTTTGTACCATTCATCGTGTGTGACGTCTTCTAATTCATAAATTTGCTGGACTAATCCTGGTCCATCAACTGCCAATGTTTGCGCCAAAGCTTGCCCTCGGACAAGTTTCATGGGCTGGATCTCAATATCAAACTCTTGGATAATGGCGACCCACTTACCTCTTCTTTCTCCTAGTTCATTTTGCATGAGAAGAGTCTTGACTGCTGCATCAGGCACTATTGCATAAATCTTGGCTCTCAGGAGGTAATGTCTGAATTTCTTTACTGCCTTTACTAATGCGTACGCTTGTTTTTCAATGTTAGGATATCTGAGTTCTGCATCTTTCAGCGGAGTACTCATGAATGCAATCGGATTTTCATCTCTTTCTTCACTTCTTTGGGTCAGAATAGGGGCACAAGTGTAATCAGAAGCGAAGGAATATAAATAGAAGGGCTTGAGATAATTAGGACTTATCAATACTGGTGCCTCTGAGATGGCGGTCTTTATTTCTTCAAACACCCTTTTAGCTTGTGGAGTCCATTCAATTTTGGCATCCTTCTTCAGCATCTCATTCAAAGGTCTAACAATCTCGGCAAATCCGGTGATGAACTTTCGGACGAAGTTGATCTTGCCAAAAAATGACTTGAGTTCTTTCTTGCTTGCTGGCAAATTGATAGTGGATATAGCCTTCACTCTTTCAGGATCAATGGATATTCCCCTTTCTGAAATGACATGTCCCAAAAGCTTTCCTTCTGTTACTCCAAATATGCATTTCTTCGGATTGAGGGAGACACCGTATCCTCTGCATCTTTGGAAGACTCTTCTTAAGTCGTCCACATGATCTTCTCTCTGCCTAGAGAAAACTGTGATGTCATCCATATATATAATAATGCATTTACCAATTAAATCTCTGAAAGCGATATCCATAGCTCTCTGGAATGTGGCCCCGACATTTATAAGTCCAAAAGGCATCCTCTTGTAAGCAAATGTTCCCCACTTGGTGGTGAAAGCAGTCTTTAGTCGATCTTCAGGTTCGACTAGAACTTGGTTATATCCTGAATATCCATCTAGAAAAGACATCATCTGCGATCCATTGACGATCTGCAATACTTCATCTAATGATGGTAGCGGATAATTATCTTTCTCTGATGCTCTGTTGAGATTTCTGAAATCAACACACAATCTGATCTCTCCATTTTTCTTTCTAACAGGTACCAAGTTGGCGACCCATGTCGAATGTCTTACTGGGAAGATGATCTTGGCTGTGAGTAGCTTCTTCACTTCTTGGTATATCAGTGGTTCCAACAAAGGATTAACTGGTCTTTGTCTTTGCCTGAATGGCTTGCTTCCTGGCTTCAACGGGATTGTGTGAGTGATAATTGCAGTGTCGTAGGTCTTGAGATCTTCATAGCTCCATGCGATGACATCTGGGAAGTCCCTCATGTTGTTCAGGATTTCATCTCTTTCAGTCGCTGTGTAGGACTTTCCAATGAAGACATTCTTAACTTGTGTCTCATCACCTAGATTGATCGTGTCACACGTATTGCCTTCCACGTTGTGATTTTTCTTTTCTTTTAACTTGTCAGGATCAAAAATCCTTTCTAATTCTACCATTCCTTTTGGAATAGTGTTTGTCTTTAAATTTAGGACACCTTCAACATCGAATTCAGCTTCACCTACCTCATCTTCATCAATGATTTGTGTCAAGAAGACGTCTGTGTTGGTTAGGAAATCTAGAATATGCTTGTCGTCTTCGAAAACTTGGAAGTTGGTAATGTTGTCTGGGACTGAAGGAACTGATACTAACTCGACTGTGAACTTCTTCAATCCTTCCATTGCTAATGGTATCAATGAACTGGCGGCCTGTGCAAGGGAATTAGCCACTTGATTCTGGTGTCTATATATAGAATTGATATTGAAAGCCTCAAAACTTTCAATGAGATCCTAGACTCAATTTCTGTACTTGGTCAATCTTTTATCATGGCAAACATACTGCTTCCTGATTTGCCTTACGGCAATTTCTGAGTCTCCATATACTTGCAATACTTTCGCCCCCTTTTGGATGGCTAATAATAATCCATGAATCAAAGATTCATATTCAACTACGTTGTTGGTACAAGGAAACTGCAATCTGTGAGCGGCAAGGTAAGTTTCTCCTGTTGGACTAATTAATTCGTAACCAGCTCCAGATCCTTGTTTAGACTTAGATCCATCGAACCTTAATGTCCATATTTGATTTTCTTGTCTTTCTGTTTCTGGGCCTTCCTGACTTTCAGATGATGTATCGGATAAGACTTTGTCTTCCACAGAACTTTCATCTTCTGAACCTTGAATTTCTTCTAAGACCAATGTCTGTGGGGCTCTTTTGTATACTTGCTCCAATGCGGTCCGGCATAAAGCACAGGATAATTCTGAGTGGACGGCATTGTGAATTCTACACCAATTCAGAAGAAGCAAATCTCGGATGGATGCTAGGTTGCCAAGTTGCACACTTTGCTGGATGTTTCTATGTACGAACCTTCTTAAATTTTCAAACATCCCTTCATCCTCTTGGTCGGATCCTTGATCGCTTTCAATAACCATCTCTGTTGATTCTATCACCTCTTGCTGGGTATCTTCATCTTGCACGTTTTGCATCATTAAAAATTCCTCCACTTTAGGCTTGTACGTCCCCAAGTCGGATTCTAAAAACAGGACTTCATTGTCTTCCCCATATTCAGTTATCATCAGTCTCAACCTTGGAGTGCTATCAATCTTGATTTGATTCGGGACTCCTCTCCATGGGAGCCACATATGTGCGAAATCAGTCGATACATATCCATTCAATTTTCATGACCAATCTCGACTTAGGAGCATCCCATATGAATCTGGAATATCCACTACTGATATATCTATGAAATTCTGGACTCTTGGGTCTGCGGCCAATTGCATATGAATGTTGTTCAATTCGCCCATGACTGGAACTTCTGTCTTGTCAAGCTGAGTGACTTTTCTCTTGGTAGGAGCGGGAGTTATACCTAGTCTTTGACAAACAGCCAGGGGCATCACGTTGCTTGAAGCTCCGGAATCATAAAGGCAATTGTGTAGTAACTTTCCAAATATTCTAACTGATAACAGAAACGGGGCCGGTTCGTCTTTTCCTTGAGAAGGAACTGAAGAATTGCCATTGTGTTCTTGATTTTTGACTTCATCAATCTTTGAATGATCGTCCTTAGTTAGACTCTCCTCTTTTGAGTGATCGGCTTTGTTTGTGGATTTTCCTTTCTTGATCACATCTTTCTTAGTTGTGACTTCCTTTTCTGGAAGAGTCTGATTAGTAGCGAGGCCTTCCATAATGGTAGGCTGAGTCTTCCTATTTTCGCCCCTTTTGAGTAATACTTTTCCTTCCAACATATCTTCCTTTTTGGCTGGGAAGGTTATGGTCTGGACCATGCACTCGTTTTGTTCGGGTTGTCCTTGGGGATCGGCTTCTTCTTGGGTCATATTGATAGTAGCTTGAACATTTGACCTAGCTGTACTAGACTCACTTAGGCTATTGATCACTGCATCTTTGATTTCTGAAACTTTGAGCAACTCATAGAGTGGTAGGCTCACTTTGACCTTCTTAAGTTCATCCAACACCAGCGCGGCCAATCTTTTCATCTCATTTCCCGCGGGAGGTGCAATATTCCCTGGTCTGTATTCTTGTGTGTTCTGCGGGTACTCTGGAACGTTGCTGGCTTGGGGATCCGGCGGAGTTGAGAAATTGTTTGGAGGGATGGACGTAGTTAGAGGTTCTTGATTCCTCTGATTTCTGTGATAAACTCTTTGATTCACACCTCCTGATGATTGGTGAAATACCTCCTTTATTCCTTCTACTAGGACACTGTCGTTTAATGGTGGAAAATAATACTCTGAATCCTCTACAGGTCCATTTGCATATGCAGGTGGGAATTGAGATCCTGGTGGTACCATCAGTCCATTAGCTGACTCTGGTGGAAATCTTCCATTTTGTACTTGACTAATCTCTTCTGGTGAATACTTGCAGGTTTCCACAATCATGGCTTGACCATATTGTGTGGTTGGAACAATTTCGTATCCTGTCGTGGGAGGATTTTCAGGTGGATTAGTGGTGCGCATCTCCTGTTGGAAAATGTCAGCCGCAATCTTGAACTCAGGACACTGCAACTCGGAATGTTGATTCGTGTTGTGGAGTCTGCACCAACTGGACAAGGCTGCTTCAGCTAAAAACACTTTGCTTGTAGAAGGATTTTCTTGATTTTGCGAATTTAGTGGGTTGTCTAGAGGCGTCACCACATTTCCATTGTTGGGAGCCGTATTCCATGGTCTCCTCTGGAAACCTTGGTTGTTATTTCCTTGATAATTATTCCTAAATCCTTGATTATTGTTTCCTTGGAAATTTTGATTGTTCGTGTGTTGGCTATGGTTGGCTCTCTGCATGCTTTGGAGCTGGTTATTCTGGTTCCTTAGGTGGGTCACCTCGGTCGATAGTCTCTTGACTTGTTCAATCAGTTCTTTCATTTCGTCCTTTTCTTCTTGTGTCCTTGACGAGCTTGTGGCATTTTGCAGGTACACAGGTTGTGCAGGTGGAGCTTGAGAAATTGGGGCTCCAGGGTGAAGTACCAACTGATTTGCCGATTGTACGCTCGGATAAGTTGCCTGCGGAATTGGATTCATGACTGGAGTTTGGTTGACCAAGGCCGTACCAACTGCCTGCATCTGGTTCGGTGCCGCGACAGGTCCCATGTGTAGTAATGGCCCAGTGATATTCTGTCCCATGTGCTTACTCACTTCAATAGCCTTTGCATAGGCCACATTTAGATCATTCGGAGTCGGATGCGTCCTTACAAACATAGCTGTGAGATGATCTAAGGCTCCATAGTAAATTTCTCTTGGATCTGCAATGAGATAAGGGGGACGCAACATTGTGTATGCGCGGTGAAATCTGTTGTTGAAGGAAGTAATAGGTTCATGTTCTCTCCTTCGAACCTCCACAATTGTCTGTATAACTCAGCTGGTGTAGTTGGCATACCAAATTTATCAATGAATGCATCTTTCATCGCGTCCCAAGTCCTGATGGACCCTGTAGGCAAATGAATGAACCAAAAGTATGCCTCTTCTCCCAATGAATAGGGAAAAAGCCTACATGCCACATCTCCATATTCAATTTGTCTGTTGCGAAGAAGGTCCTCGAACATCTTGATATGATCTTCTGCTGTGCGATGGAAATCACTGACATTGAACTTGGAACAAAAGTGCTCTGGATTCTTCGGCATATCATGATAAATTGCAAATTCCAACGGTGATGGATTGTTGACTAGCCAAGTCGCACCATTAAGTATATGGGGAGGAGGAGGTGGAGGTGGAGCACGTTGAGCCATTGTACCTTTTGAAGCTGAACTTGATGAACTGGCTTGGCCTTTTGTTTGGGAAATTGCCTGGATACTGGATTGGATCGCCGCTTGTACTTGCTCTTGAAGAACTTGTGATGACTCAGGAGATCCTTCCAATCTTAGTTCGAACTCTTTGGGAGTGTCTTCTCTTTTAACTCGCTTTGCTTTGGAAGTAAACTGAAGTTCACATAGATCCTTGATGCCTGGTGTGGACCTCAACAACCTTTGATGTTTCTCGGGCGAGAATGAACCAATGCGATCCAGCGTGAAATCTTGTGAAGATTATTGTGGGTTCCTTTGATTGCGAAGTTCTCTAGCTATGACCCTTCGATGTTCTTCGGCTCTATCTTCCTCTTGTTCCAAGACAATTCTGACTCTATTATACTCAATTTGACTTCTCCTTGCGGTCCACGCTACTTGATTCAATCCTGAAATGATATCTTCTTGAGTGTTACCTATCTGCAAATTTGGTTGTATCACTTGATTCAATCCTTCATGTGGCAACACCATCGTACTTCATGATCACTCTTGCAATGTGTTCCTTTTCAAAATCTTTGGACTTTCAGACTTTCGGAAACTAAGGCCCTCCTTCTAGCGCCAATTCTGTTCACGTGTATTTTGTACACCATCATACACAGAATAAAATACCAATAGGCATCTTATCCTCTCTTGAGAAAATAGTCTCTAACTGCTGAAGATACGCATAAAGGATCAGTTAGGTAGACTCCAAGGTTCTTTAAGTAGGGTCTCTACGTGTGGACAAGCTTCCAGCGGTATGATGTGATTTGCTGTTTCCTCCAAGGGGCCTTACGTATTCCGAAAGCTCAAGATTTTACTAAACTTAAGAAACTTTTCAAAAATAACAAAAGAGTAGGGTTTGAAAGAGGTCTAATCTAATCTAACCCTATGAATGACTTAGTATGGACAAGACTTGGCAAGATTCAACCAACTTCAATTTTGCCATAAGATAACAACTCAATTGAAATTAGTGCGATCTTCTAAGGTAATAAAATGATATTCAATGCATCAAAGGTCATGGGCACTACCACGAAGGTACATATCCAAGACACAATAATGGTTGAAGATTAGGGGATTCAAAGTATTTTCCAGTCGACCACGCAAGGCGTTAATACAATCAGCAAGAAGCTAGTGGTTTAGATTACGAATCCTACCAAAGATCAAGTCTCACACTATGTCCTTCAAATTAACAAGCTACTTTGATTGAGCATGATTCAAGTAAGTTAAACAACCATGAAGATAACTTAAGAAAGTTGCAACAAAACACCATAACTTCAATATTTTATTGATTTCCAAGTCATCATATACAACAATTGCTTGAATTTCTCTCTTCAAACTCAATCTTGCTACAAAATAAAATTGCTTCTAACTCTAATCTCTCTTCTCTATTACATCAACTATTGACTATTACACTATTAACTATTTTCAAATGAAATGAAAAATGGGGGTATAAATAGCATCCCCAGTTACAATGAAAGGTCCGGATCGAAAGTAGATCAACGGTCAAGATCATGACACCTAAACCCTAATTAGGGTTTGTTACAAATGGCCTCCTTTTTACTGAACAATATTTAAATGCATAGCCAAATATTAAATTTGGCACAAAAACCTAGGAGACATAAACCAATGAGAAATAAGATGTCATGTCATCTGTAACAACCTTTCATCTAGAATCTTATTCCCTTTCCAATTCTCTTTCTTAGCATATGCAATGAATCTTGAAACGATTCCTTCGATTCCTGTGATTGGAATCTCGGGAAGATTCTTCATACTCTCTTCTAAGTGGATGACCTGATCGAATGCATCTAGAAGAGCTGCGTCCCAAGTAGATTCAAGTTCCTTCGTTCTTTCAATCAAGAGCATGATGGAAAACATCTGATCATACTGCTCATCTGTAACATTTGCGTCCTTGCAAAAGATGATCATGATTCTATCCTCTAGTTCCTGCATATCCACATCTGTCTCGACCTCGATCCTTCTGCCAAGAATGGTACGAAGTACCTCAAATACTCTGTCCTGGATCAGATTGATCACCTCCTCAACTTGGCCACATCTAGTACTGATGTCTTCGAAGAAAACATTCTTCATATGGAGTAAGGTTGACCAATGAAAAAAACTGTGAGGTTCTCCATCCAAGATCTTCTCCTGCGCTAAAATCTTCCTTGATGTGTGTCTAATAACTTTCAAGACAGGAATGATAACGTCCTTGGTATGGGCGAATGCAGCTACTGTTATCATCAAATTGTGGATCATCTCAAGAACCTGGATAGCTTGATGAATAATCTTCATCATCCTTGTTACAAACTCTATAGCCACTGTATGAGATCTATCCATCCAATTACTTGTACGTTGGACCATGTTCCTGAATCTTTCTGCTTCATTGATTGATTGAAGCGGCAATGCTTGCACTGGTGATCTAACTGGATCCTGACGTCCCAAAGGTTCATTGATGTGACTGAAATATGTCCTCCATGCACCGACCTCTCTCTCAAGCTTTCTATTCTTCTCCATTTCTTCTCTAAGCTTGTCTTTCAATGCTTCAAATGAATCGGTAGCATCATCTAAAGTCTGCTCTGCTGTGGATGGTCCTAACTCAAAAGTCTGTATATCATATTCCTCTGCTAGGATCTCACCTTCATATTTGTCTGCTGCCGGTGTAGCTATCTGCAGTTTTCTGGATCCAGTCTCATCTCGAATCATCTTGGACATCTTGGTAGCCTTCTTCTTTTCTGTTACTTCATGTGAGCGTCCAACAAGGCTCTCTAAATCAATTGCATTGTCCTCGTCCTCTACTACGATCACCTTGGTTAATCTTTCCTTCAACCAATCTGGGATAATCGATCTGGTTTCTTGAACTTGAATCTCTTTATGCACTATTTCTTCTTGTCTGGGAGGAGATGTTATTTCATTGTCTTCTTTGTCTTCATCTAACTCATAGTCTTGGAGAGATCCATCTGGTGAACCATGTTGTGCCTGTCCTTCCTCCTGCCTATCGTTCTGTACCATCGACTCCATGGATTCTTCAACTTGAATTGTTCTCTTCTCAGGTCTAGAAGAAGTACCGGATGATCGATCTCTGTTAGCCTCTTGTTTCTTCTTGGAAGACTCTCTCTTTCCAGGTCTCTCTTTCCTCTTCGAACCTCTTGAATGGAGATTGCCCTCACTAGCACATCGAAGGTTACCTTCACCTGAATTCCTAGGATTAGGATTGCCTTCACTCACACTAGCTCCACCTTCGGCTGGTTTTTCTTCCAAAGTGAAAGACATAGCTATGCCTTGTTCTCTCAACTTCTGATGTTGAACGTCTACCCATCTGCGAGTACAAGACAAAACTGGTGCCATAAAAGCATCTAAATCCACGACCTCGGGCTCATTCCAATCCAACCTTATTGATTTGCTTTCTCGATCATAGGAAGACTGGATATGTCTGCCACTGTCCTGAGCTTGGTCGGCAACTCTGTAAATCCTGCATTTCCTGATGAAATCCAAAGGCAATCTAGAATGCATTTTCCGTTTCACTTCAAGATCATCTAAGAGATTCATCATAAAATCTTCAATCTGGTACTCATGTCTAAACTTCCTGCCGACTGTCTCCTCTAAATGTCCATGTGGATCAAAGCTTTCTCTCAAAGCAAAAGATGAAAAAGAATACAAGGCTAACTCCTTCTCTGCGTCATCCATAGCTAAAGCATTAGGACATACCTCAACTGAATTACCCAAAATGATAGGTACTGGAACTCCATTCTGATGTCTGTGTCTGAATGCCTTCACATATGCTGCCAACTGTCTTGTTACTTCAAGTAACACAATTCTGTCTGTCGGATATCTCGGCAACATGTATGGAGGTAAAGGACATCCATGCACTCTAATATAAGTGAACTTGGGAAACTGAATGAACCAAGCACCGTACCTCTTTATGAATTCCTGGGCATCCTGAGATAATCTGTTGTGAATTCCACCTTGCAACGTCCTGGTGATGTTCATCGTGAAAGTATCGTTAACCAACTTATAGTTGCTCCCTGGCGGATGATGCAAGTAGGCGTAGGAATCACAAGCTCTGACCTCGCCAGGTCCTCTTCCAATCACTCCTCTGTGAGGTAGTCCTACGTATTCAACACTCCTGATCAAGGCATAGATGACATATGAACTCATGTGGAAGGACTTAGTAGCCTTGAGTCTCCTCAACTGTACGTCCAAGCAATGGCTAATCATCCTAGCCCAATGTATCGTACCTTTCCCTTGAACAATCACCTGGATGAAGTAAAACATCCACTTCTCAAAATAGAAGGCATGAGGGGCTCCTGTAACTCGGTTGAGCATGGTAATTAAATCTCTGTACTCCTCCTGGAAATCAATCCTGTGCGGTGTGTTCGGGACCTTGCTCAGACGGGGACGGCTTTTGAGTAGCCAGTTCTTATTGATAATGCTTAGACAAGCATCTGGATCATCTTCGTACATTGATCTGGCTCCCTCTATGCTCTTGTATATCATGTCCCTGTGCTCTGGAAGATGGAAAGCTTCACTTATAGCTTCCTCTGAAAGGTACGCCAAAGTGTTTCCCTCTTTGGACACGATCGTCCTGGACTGTGGATCATAGTGACGAGCACACTCGATCATCAACTCGTGGCACTGAACAGCTGGAGGAAAGCCGGCCGCCTTAATGATACCACTCTCGATTATTCTCCGGGCGACGGGTGATGGCTTGCCAATATAAGGGACCTCTCGAAACTTCTTCGTGCTGAAGTTCCCCAAGTTGGTATCTCCAATGTTGTTCCACTTCGACACGATCTTGGTCTCCACTTCTTCGGTCTTCTGATCTTCTTTCATGAGAGCTGAGCGACTGGTGGATGCTCCCGCCTTCGGGGTCGCCATACCTATACAACATTTCATAATGAGAAGCTAGATTTTGCAATAAATAACATAGATTAGAGGATAAATTTTAGGAAACTTCATGATAAGTCTTTGAGTTATCATTTCCTAAAATAAAACGATTGAGCTAGGAATTCAAAATTCAAAATAACTCAAAATTTAAAATATGACGATGAATAAATAAAACAATAAAAATCAAATCGCCATACCTCAATAGAGAGCTAACTCTAGAATGCAAAAAGACAAAATTCGCCTAGGCAAAATTGAGGTATAAATGATCTTCAACGTGATCTCCTCAAGAAATCAATTTCCCCACCTTTGTCCTCGACGTGATCTTCAAATATCGCCCTTGACGTGACCTTCAAATCTTGGCAAATTCGCTCAATATAGATCTTCAAATATCGCACCACCTTGGAAGTATTAGCGCCACCTTTGGATGATATTCGCACTTCTTCAAACACAATTTCGCACCACCTTTGATTGGGATGAAAGCTCGCACTTGAATGATAAAATAATGATGTAAAAATGATAGTTTTCACTCTCCTTTTATAGCGCTCACCTCTTCCATTCATTAAGGCCGACTTGGTGATATAAATCAATTTTCAAACGATTTTAATTAGATAATAAAGGCCGACCTCCATGTCAAAGCGCTCCATTCGATTTTTTCTTTTTTTGATTAATTAATTAATTATTAAATGCCTTTGATTTTTAATTAATAAATTTCGATTTTTTTTTTTAAACAAGGCAAAATAATTAATAAATGCCAAACGCAATTTTTTAAATGCTAATTTAATAGGATTTTCAAAACTTATCGATCTTAGCATTTAAGGTAAATTTAAAATGTTCATTTGAGCGCCAAATTTTGAAAATGGAGTAGACGTACCTCATCGCCCTGGTCCCTTGGAGAGGGACAGGAGCGATTCACCATTTTTGTCATGATTTCTTGTAACTTCCACGTTCAACTTCTTCATTTCCACGTTCAAATCACCCATTTTGTTGGGTCCTTCAAGTTAGATTGCCTTGCATGTGCGCATAAGTGGCTTTGGATGTATCATCGCCCTTGTCCCTTGGAGAGGGACAGGAGCGATCCTAAGGTTTTTGCTTGAAATTCTCCATCTTGATATGAACTTTTCCTTGTATCATCTTCCAAATGCCATTTAAAACCTTGTGCGGCTTTATCTTAACGTGATTTTCAAAGGATATCATGTGTTTTGGCTAACATCGCCCTAGTCCCTTGGAGAGGGATAGGAGCGATCTCCATGTCCTGGCTCAGATTCGTAAACATCTAACCTTTGTTCATCGTTTATTGCCTTCCAAATAGCGTCTTTTACCTTGTCCATCCTCGCCTTGCCTTGACTTTGAAGGAGTATGAGTGTTTTTGATGAAATCGCTTTGGTCCTTGTCCAAAGGACAGAAGCGATATGAGCTTTTTAGCTTGTTTGACAACATTTGGACGTTCCAAACTTTGATATATCACCTTCAAAAGACACCTTGAACCCCTTACGACCTTGTGATGTCTTGTCTTAACGTCATTTTTGCATAAATTGATCAATATACCCAATATCGCTCTGGTCCCTTCCTGAGGGACAGGAGCGAAGTTCAACATTGTGAGCTTGTTCTTGTTTTCTTCAACTTGCAATTATCTTCAATGCGTGAAATGATGTCCTTTCGATTCTCTTGGTAGCTTGACACTTGCTTGTCTTTTGAAATTCATGCCTTTATGGAAATATCGCTCTGGTCCCTTCCTGAGGGACAGGAGCGAACTGGGTCTTAGAGTGCAAATTCCTTCAATGTGATGACCTTGGTAACTTGTGCTTGATTGAAATGCCTTGAAACGTCCTTACCTCCTTGTTCCTCATCTTGGAAGGTCTTGATCTTGGAGGAACGGTTTTAAACTTGAATAAGAAGCAATATCACCATCATATCGCCCTGGTCCCTTGGAGAGGGACAGGAGCGATTCTAGCTCTTGTGGTCTTCATTTCACTTTATCACCTTCAAAGTTATATTCAATGGGTTCGTAATGCGCCCTTCCATTCATCCATGCCTTGGGATCGATTGAAACTGGACAAGAAAATCATGCATAACAAAAATCGCTCTGGTCCCTTCCTGAGGGACAGGAGCGAACTAGGCATTTTGGGTCCTTGCTGACGTTTCAAAATCTTCAATTTGTCTTCAATGAGTTCATTTCATCGTCTTCCTTGCCATCAAACACAAACTTGCCTTGATCTTTGCCTGAATTTTGTCCTATGAAGAATATCGCTCTGGTCCCTTGGAGAGGGATGGGAGCTATAATGTATTTCGCCCTGGTCCCTTCCTGAGGGATAGGAGCGATTTTGGCATTCTGGACCATTTTTCTTCATGTTTGCTCTTCAAGTTATATTCATTTGATAAAACATCTTCCCTTGGACCTCTTCGAATTGTCAAGTCGTCAAAATCTTGCAAGGACAAAGCAAAATTTGATTTGTAGCTCCGGTCCTTCACTGAAGGACAGGAGCGAACTTGACCCCTGGAGGCATTTCCGTGCTCATGAAAATCTTCAATTTATATTCAACGGAAAGATCATGCCTTCCTTGATCACTTCCAATTCGTAACTCATTTTGACCCTGCAGGAATAGTGAGATATTCGAAAACGAGCTCCGGTCCTTCACTGAGGGACAGGAGCGATTTTGCTCCTATAGGCCAAAATATCATGATTTTACACATTTTATCAATTCACGAGGCGAAAACAAATCATTCTCAATGCCCGGGATCAAAAAATCAAAAAACTCAAAATTTGGTCAAAAATATTCAATTGGACAAAAATTCACATTTCATAATCAACACTTAGACAAATTTAAGCTCTGCATTCAAAATTCCAATTGAAAATAGACCAATTTGGCGAAATCATTGCATTCAAAGTTTGCATCCTAGAAAAGGAAGCTCAAAAGCTCTCAAAACTGACTGGATTCTGGCCTGAAAAGACGTTAACTAAAACCCTAAGGCTTAACCCTAAATCCAGACAACTGACTGACTAACAAAATCCTAAAAGCGAAGCGAAAAGCGAGCGAAAAACGAGCAAAAAGAGGGGGTCCCCATTTGCGATGGGGCGATGTGTGAAATGGTCACAACACTTGGGCATCTAGATCGTCTCCTAAAAACCTCCATTTAAGATAACTCAAACCAACTCTAGCAAAGACTCTGTGTCTATCCAAATCTTTTCCTTTCAGATCAAGTAGGAAAGGGTAGTATTTGATGAGCTCTCTGTGAGCATTGAAAAGGATCGAGTGGCTTGGCCGAGGTGCCCCAGAGTCGTGGTAGCATTTGTTGATTTAATGTCTAATATTTTTAACAATATAATCTTAATAGTTGCGACTTTAAAGTTGTTAGTGTTGATCATGAAAAGTCACAAATCATATGATGCCACATTAGCACACCAATAAAACATGATTTGATGCATATTCTACTGTTCTAATCTTTTTTCTTTTTTATCTTTTTTAGACAACTTAACAAAATGCATACCAATGTGATGTCATATCTGATAATGTGACCCTTGCACCTTAATCATAAATAAAAACATGCCAAATATGCAACTGTAAAAAAATAGGACATATCAAATATGCAACTGTTGATGTGATCCTTAAACCTCACAGTAAAAAAAAATCATTCAATTATAAATGATAAATTGGATAAGAAATATCATTTCAAGTAAAATTTTAGAAATGATTAAATTAATTCCTAAAAGCAATGATATTTTGAAATTCTAACTCACTAACCAGGTATGCCTTGTTAAACATATTCCCACTTTGGATGGAGAGTTTGCATATTCCCAATGGCATTGAATATGGAGAGGATACTGTACAAGTGCTGTGCTTTCTTTAGAATATAGACATTGCAACTCTGTATAATTTTATATACAGGTTAATGGTCTTTCATAGAACATAGAACTTTTTCGTGCTCCAAAGTTTCATTTTTTAAGAATTCAATTCGATCATCAAGCTTTGTAGCAAATTTACCTTTGTATGTGATAACAGCCCATCATGAACTGCACTCTTGCTATTCTCGGTATCCATATTTTATATGAAGCCGGTGGCAAGTTCTATGTGCATCAAGTCTTTAGCAAGTTCTACAGCTGCACCTTGCTGAAAAATCCAGAGTGATCTTTTAGATAAGAGCAATAAGCATTCTTTTCATTACTTCTCAATGTTTTTTTACCAGTGAATTGTTAAGAAATATATCTGCATGAAAATATTAGTTTTAATGGAGGTTCATGTTAGAACACGTTTTGTAAATGTGTTAATTATATTCACAGCTAACTATAACTGGTTAACAACAAATTGAAGACTATCAACATTGATTATTCTAACACTCTCTCTTATTAGTAAAGTCTTTTTGTAAACGTGCTACTGTAGCTGATTGACAACAAACTAAGGCTATTGACAACAAATTAAAGACTCAAAAGATACTTATGGGTACATATACATCAGAAGTATAATTCGATTATAAATTATTCTAACACTTCCCCTTATGAATATGGAAATTTTGGTGGACTCCAACCCTACATCTATTGAGTAGAAAATTCACATATTTGTTAAGTCTTGTAAAGTGCATTTTTGGATCTAGCTACTGTTATGGAGATTTAGAACTTGAGAATTTTACAACGTTAACTGCCTTCTTTTATCTATATTTATATGGAAATCACCTGAGTTTTACAGTTGATGTTGAAATTCTTCTTTATTTTCTCAGGTTTCTAGACAAAGCCGCCATTATAGACCCACCAGTTGGGATGAATAGAGCAAGTACAACTATTGAAATTGGCCCAGCAAATCTGAAAACTCATGCATGCACAGTAACACAGGTAGAAGAAGTGAAGCTGATCCTTAGGATGGTTCCTATCTGGCTCTCCTGTCTCATGTTTGGAGTCACCATAGCACAAACAAACACCTTCTTCATAAAGCAAGGGAAGACCATGAACAGAAGATTTCCCAATACCCACAATGAAATCCCACCAGCCTCTCTTTTTGCATTCTCAGTGCTTTCCATGATTACTTTTGTAGCAATATATGACAGTTGCTTTGTCCCAATTGCAAGATACATGACAGGAAACAAGAGAGGCATAACAATTCTCCAAAGAATTGGACTGGGAATGATTATATCCATCCTAAGTATGGTTACTGCAGCTTTAGTAGAAGCAAAGAGGCTGAATGTAGCCAAAAATCATGGTTTGCTTGAAAACCCTAAAGCCACAATCCCTCTGAGTGTTTTTTGGCTTGCTCCACAGTTTGCTTTGAATGGTATTGCAGATGTTTTCACCATAGTAGGATTGCAAGAGTATTTCTATGATCAAGCTCCAGATAGCATGAGAAGCTTGGGGATTGCCTTCTATTTGAGTGTCATTGGTGTTTCAAGTTTTCTAAGCAGTTTTATAATCAGCATTGTTGACAGAATTAGCACCAGAGGAGGACATGAGGGGTGGTTTGTGAACAACATAAACAAATGCCATTTGGACTATTTCTACTGGCTTTTAGCCATACTTAGTGCTTTGAATATAATTTTCTATGGATGTATGGCTCACAGGCACACTTACAAAAAAGTGAAGCATGTCTACTGTGAAAAGGGTATATTGCCTATCAAAAAGTCACATCATGATGAGAATGTGACTGTCTGATTTGAGTTAGGTTCTGGAAAAAAAATTAAAGATGTATTGTAAATATATATATTAATAATTGTACTGTAAGATGTAATGGTATGGTCAAATGTATTTTGAAGTTAGATTTATGAGAATTATTTTAAATGTATGTTTATTTTTATTAGATATATCTGTATAAGTTTTAAAAAGTGGTTCAATGTCTGGTAATAAGATTTTTTATTATCATAATGTTTTATTATTAAATTGATAAGAAGGAATAAATTGTTTTTTAAAGTAGAGTTTTTAGAAATTTTTAGTCATAATAATTTATAGATCTTTGTGTAAATATTTTGAAGAACATAGATGATACATTTCAACCTTGTATATATTATGATTTTTAGATTTAAATAAATATTAAGATTATATTAGTATTCAGTGAGTATTGTAGTTTTAAACAATTTGCATGATTGAATATAATATTATAGAATAAATAATTAAGATGATATGTTATCCTAAGCTTGATATATTATTTCTATAATAGTCCTATTCTCAAAATGCTAAATTGTATTCATATGTGCAACATGAATTCTAGATAGGCTAGACTCAATCAACTTGTATCAAATTTACAACATTTAGATTTGTTATCAAGTTTCAAATGTTGTGTTTCTAATAACAAAATATACAAGTAAAAGTGGTCAGCTTTAGGCTACCAAGGGCAATGCCTCTTGAGTCCATACACTTTTCATAATTCCCCAAGAGATGTCCAATTGTATAAACTCATCGTATCATCAAATGTATCATCCAATACTTAAATTGAATGAGCAATAATGTAATAGAAAATAATAAGAATGGGTCTAATGTATACTCTAATAACATACCAAAAAAAAAAATTGAATTCAAATTTTGTTATTTTTGCATGATTTTTCTTCAAAACCAAATATATTGGAGAGTAAAAATTTAAAATTGTATGAATTTTATAAAAGGGATGATCAAAATTATTAAACTTTTTTTTTTATTGTGAATCACTAACATATATGAATTTAGAAATGATATAAACTAAAGTAAAAATTTATTTGAATGTAGTTTTTTGTAAAATTGACATTATACTTTAGTTGTTGATAACATGTTGAAAAATGGGATAAGAGGGATACTACTTTCCAAAAAAACTTAAAACTAATTTTATAATTTGTTTACAAAACATTCAGCTTATATTTTGGTGTTGATGACATACCTAAAAAAAATTGGGTTTGAATAAATTTTTACCCCTTTTAAGTGTGTATATGTAAATAGTGGAATGATTCAAATCTAATTTAAAAAATGACTTCAAGTTTTAAATTATTAAATTTAATTGTGCTAATTTCAATTGACCTAAAGTATGGATAGATTTGAAATTTCATCCTGAAAGTAAAGAATTTTCATACAATATTGAATATAAAGCAATAAGAATTCATTTAAATAAAGAGAAATTGTATTAAAAGATACAAATTTAGGGCTTGGGAATGATAAGAAAAGTTTCTAACATAGTCCATAGAAAACAAATCAAAAGATAAAATGTCAATTCTAGCACCTTGAATATGAGTGAAGGGATTATTCATTTCTATGAACTCTAATGTCTATCCTTGAACACAGTTTTATGGCATAAGGCTTCTCCACCTACACTATATAGGTAAAATATGCAACACCCAAATTTGTTGTTGTTATCTTTATCACAATAACTAGAGTTAATTTGGTGGATTTGGGGTTGGACAAGAGAGAAAAATAAGTAATTGAGATCAATAATGTCTTCCAAATCACTTGATCTGAGGCAAGGGATTGTGTGGTTGTCCATTACAAGAGATATAATTGTTAATGTGGTTAAGAATACAAAGGAAGTGAATATAATCATGACATGCCACATCATACATGGGAATCCTTGATATATGTGCATTTCTAAGCCTTTTTTAAGGCATGTACTAATACACAATCATCAAATAGTTACTTCTAAAACACCAACCCAATAGAGGCACCTTATGTAGATGGTTGATTATTTTAATCTCCAAGATGAATTCATCTTTTTTTCTTTTTTGAGGGTTATAGAGGCATGTGCTTCACATCATAAATAGTTTTTCATTTGAGAGGGTTGCTTTGTTGGCTCCTAATGTGTTAGAATGATGCTAGTATTTGGTGACACTGGATTTAAGCACAAGGTTTCATAATCATTTTAAAATAGGTGTATACAACTAGTTTTAAATATCATTTGATTCAATAATCAACAAAAACAATTATCTAATAAAAATAAGACAAATATTTATCACCTTTTAATATAAATTAAATATATAATTATTATTGATTGTTTGACTACTAAATTAATAATATTTGAATAAAACAATGTTCTCATTCAATAATCCTTTAAAAAATGCAAATTAATGATTACTCTAAAAAGAAATTGACATAAAATACCACATATAAAAGTAAAACAACTTTCTTTGTTCTCATGGAACAACCAATATTTTAAAGTGTCTGATTTTTTTTTTGCCAAAAAAGTAATGTACCAAAATAAAACAAGAATTATGATATTTATTGTATCAAATTATGCAACAAGTCAATGGGCCCTTGGTCTATTAGTGAAGTTGAATGGCTCCAAATGAGCCCACTAGGGATCAAGTCTTACTGAGTGCAAGGCTCTAACATCATAAGGGAAGAGGGTGGGATCGTGCCCCAGGTGAATTTGGCGGAATGGATACTCCTCAGTCTTTGGCTCTTAGCCGAAGAGGTTCAGCCTGTATCAGGTGGCAAAAAACACTTTGTGAAGGCCCTCGCTGGGCTGGTAGGTCTGTACCTCCATAAAAAAAAAAGAAATTATGCAACAATACTTCCACACCATTCTTTTCATGATTCAATGTTTCCTATGTGATGTGCAACACTCCACATATATTGTAATCATTGGAAATGAAATCAGTATCATAGGCATCATTGAAAATAGGAAAAATGATATTAATTGCTTATTCCATAGAGATAGAAAAAAGAAGACGATGATAGGCATATAAGTTATAAATTTCAACACCATGATTCTCACTCTACTTAAATGTTATATAGTTCATGCATTGAATAGTGACTTTTACATTTAATTTATATTGAAGAATAGTAAATTTATTGGATAAAATTGAGTTTTGATTGTTGAAATAGATTATGTCTAAAAGTAGTCATTGTTTATATTATCACTTTTTGATCATTTATCCAAAAATTTGATAGGTTTTTTAGTAGACACTTCTATCTTTAGGGGTGTAATGAATGAGTTGATAGGAAATTCAAAGGGATGTGTGGATACTTGGTATTATAGTGGTTTGAAATTAATCTTATCATTGTCAAGTTGATATGCAAAGATTTGAGTGCATACATTAAATAATATGGGGCTGGGGGAGGTGGACGGGGAAGGTGGGAGAGAAAAGAAAGATTAGTTAGATGTGATGGATAGCAAGATGTGTGTACCTAATGAAAAAGGCCATCAAAGAAAAAAAATGTTATTTTAAAAGATTAAAACCAGAAAGTTTGTTACACATTGGTCCAAAAAGAACATCAACAACAAAAATTATGAAGGACAAGAAGGTGAAGAAAAGTCCCAACTAAATTTTTATATAGCTACACTTATAAATACTCATAAATCTTAAGAATGTGCACTTCAATTAACTTGATCACCTATAATAATATTTTTCAAAAAATAACTATATAGATATGTACTTAAACAAAGTTTAAAAAAATAATAATTAACACTCTATTTGTAAAAGTGTTGAAAAATTAGGGTTTCCACCACAAAAAAGGATGAAAACTGCTATTTTTTTATTAGGGACCTACCACATTCAAAAGAGGGTTTGAATCCAATAGATCTAGTCACAAACCAGTAAGATAAGGACTGAGAATACTAATTGGATCCAAGGGATGAATTTGTTTGCCCTCTTTTGTGAGTTGAATTATTGAAATTAGGGTAAAGTTTTGGAAATGAAGGTAAAAGCACAAAAATAGTGAGCTACAATTGTTGGATTGAGACACACACCTAGATCTAAGAAATATAAGTAGATTCAAACTTGATCCCTAAAAGAGCTCCTAAAATGTCGGGTCCGTGGCGAAACTCGCCCCATTCCTCCAAAACATTTCGCACACCAAAGAGGGATTGATTTGTCTCTCTAAATGATGTCAATTCTCAAGATCACAACTTCATACATGTTTCATACACAGAAAGAAAGGGAATTAGGCTGGGAATAGGGGTTTTCCTAAGTCAAACCCCAGTTGAGGAATCAACCTTGAATGAAATGTTGCAAATAATGAAATAAATAATGGAAAGATATACCTCAGATCTACAATGATTGATAATGGTGCTTTTCTTCTTGATTATAATCACATATTGTTGGATTCAATGACAGTCCCATAGACACCGAGAGCGGGGGGGAGGGGGGTGAATTAGTGTCTAACTAGTTAATTGAATATTCAAACTTATTTATAATTATGCAACCCAAAAAGGTGAACTGGTAAAGAAGAGTAAATGCAGTAAACAAAAATAACAGAGACAACATAGAAACACACCATAACACAAGATATTTTAACGAGGAAACCCGGTGTGGGAAAAACCCCGGTGGGATTTGTGACCCACAATATTTACTCAGTGGCCAATGAATAAATACTACCTACAATAAAGGGGCCTGCACATGCAGGGAGGGCAACAACCTAGAGCTCACTGCTCAATGAAGAGTCTCACTGACTACAAAATGGATAATTAAATCCATACAATGTACTACTCAAAGCAACATCTCCAATGCCAAGTTCAGTACCGGTTTAAGCTCAGATAGATACCATAACCAAAAACCTTCACTGCTACTAAATAACTATCTTCTAGCATACATCTCTATCTTTTTTCTATTATCCGTCTCTCTCAAAATGATCTATAAGATCTCATACATATATGAGTCTTTACAATATACCATGTCAGCTTACAAAAGATAATTATATTACAATAAACAAAAGTTCATCACATGTCGATCGGAGTGCCAGTATGCTTTGTTGCTGATGTAATCTGAATGCCGGTGTAAGCGCCTGTCGGTGCCAGTGTCTACCGGTGTATGATATATGTGATGTTGGGCATGTAGAAACCTATTGCCAGTTGGTTTCTAGTTGGTTACCATCAATGACAACATCAACTATTCTCATTAGAGTGTAGAATGCCAACAATCTCCCCCTTTGGCATTAATGGCAACATTCATGAGAAAAATCCAAAATTGCTATCCCAAAACTGAAATCGAAAAAGTTGTGCTCCGCCTAAACAAGCAATCTCCTTTGTACATGCATTTTTCTCTCCAGTACTCCCCCTTTGACATCAATTACAAAGGATGTCATAAATAATCAAAAAAGAGTACAAAAATGCTACCTCAAGGTTTGTAACCGGTTAGTTACTATCTGAAAAATGTTTGCCAAAACTAGATTCAAACTCTGCATAAACTTGTTGCTGTCAGTTAGAGTTGCCTCAGTCTATTGGATCATACTGGTGAGATAGTGTATTTGCTACTCTGTTGTTCACTCTCCTTGTACTGTTGCCTTAGATAATTCAACTCTTCGAGTAATAAGATTGTCCAATTTTGGACCAAGTTTACTTTTGATTTCCCGAGCATTGGACCTTATCCTTGCCTTCTCTTTCTCAAGTTTCTCCAACTTGTCCTAAACAACCATCATTTCCTACTCAAAAACTGATATAAGTCCAAATGAACCTATTATATTATCTGCAATGTCATCAATTTCCTTTTGTATCTTTTTAATCTCCTCATCAATTTCCTCTATCAAACAGTGAGGTTTACATGCTTCTCTATATAACTCCTTATACTCCAAAATTGTAGAATTAAATACTAGTAAAAGTGTGTTCAAGTGATCGGTACATTTCTTTATGGTGTTCTCAAAGAATGTATTTTTCTCTTTGTCAACTCTCTCCTTAATGGTATCCTCATTCACCTTATCTATGGTTATTACATTATCAGCAATGAATTTGGACAATGCGTCCAATTTACCTAAAGAATCATTAATGTGATCTATCTTATAATTAGGGGCAATCATCTTTAGAATAGGTAAGGTGTTATCAATTGCCTTAAATGCTAAGGCATTGCAATCAATTATCCTTTTAATAGAATCCAATAGAACCTCTATAATTTTAGTGGGTCTAAATTCACTTGTAGATGTGCTCGGTTCTGTTGTGGGTTTCTTCTCAATAGATGTTTGACCAATTACCTTCACTACATCCTATTTATTTCCATCACATGCATCCACTTTACTTATATTTTCTTCTGGTGGATCTGTCTGTGTCTGTACCTCTACCTTTAATGGTTTCTCAGTTTGATTAAGCTCCTCTACAACTGTTGGTTTCCCAGACTCAACATGAACCTTTGCCTCAAATTGTTTCTCAGTCGGTACAACTGTTGGTTTCTCTGATTCTGTTTGCCCTATGCTAGTTGTCTTGTCCTCTGTTGGTTTCTCTGGTTGCTTTGCTTGAGCTGGTATCTAAGTTTCTTGAGAGTCAATAGTCTGTGTCGAATTCTCTGAGATCTTGTTGTCTTTGAGATCATCTGCCTTAACTTCTATAGTCTCTTTGTCCACCATAATGTTTATATTTTGTGTATCCACATTCATGGTAAAGAGTATTTCTGACTCCAGGTATAGGCAGGAGGCAGGCCAGTCAGCTTACACTTCATTAGCCAGTTGCCTTCCAGAATATAAGGAGGGGTGTCTTGAGCTGGTGGAGGGATGTTATCTATTAATTTTATAGAAGGTGCACCACCTATTTTACCTTTTCCCTTGTCTTTTTGATATACCTTAAATGTCTTTTCCACTTTCGATCAATTTCTTTCCTCTTGCTTTTCCTTCTCAACAAAAAATATGTCCCATTTATCTGCAGTCTCATCTACAATTTCCTTAACCCTTCTAGCCATCAGGATTACTTGTCGGTGTCCACTAACAAATACTAATCGGTTAGCTTCAGATATAAACTCATCTATCTCTTCTCTAGAATTTACCGAATGTACAGCCAAGAGTGCTTCAACTTTCAACTTCTTGTCCAGTTCCATCATAGATAGCCTTTTAGCTTCTAATCTCAAGTATAAATTGCTAGGTAAATCATCAATCACTTCTATCAAAACTTTCTTGTATATATCCAAATGTAGGATAATGATTTCTTCAATGGTTTGTTTGTCAGAATCCTTAAAATAATTATACCATTTTTTTATATTTACTAGATTGCCTTCCTGTGTAATCTCATTTAGTAGATCATCCAGTGTAGGGGTAACCAGTGTTTGTTTCTTCTTTGGTGTAAGCTTCTTCTGCGGTTTCCTAACTGCTTGTTGCATTTTCCTTAGTGTCCTTATTTTCTTAGGTGAAGGAGATGGTACTGGTGGGGTTTTCCTTTTCCTTTCCACTCTCTTAAACTCAACAGCCTTTCCACTATCAGTATCAGAAGATGTTACAACCAGTGAAACATGTGCTTCCTATTGTAGTCCTCTAAGATCACTAGCTGATATACCACTGATGTTCATGACATTTTCCTTTATTTCACTAGCCTTCTTAGAGGCATCTTTGATAAATTTGTCTCTTTTCTTCCTTTCTTTCTGCATAGATACATTACTTGCAATGGTTTCTGCATTACCAAATATTCCTTCAGATGGCTCCCTAGGTGCATCAAGTAGAGCTTTTGCATATATTTCTAGAATAGGTAGGTCTACCTCATAACCCAAACAGTTCTAGAGCTTACTGCTTCCATCTAAGTCTCATCTCAATTAATGACAAAACAAATTTGCTTGTCATACTTATCAACTATGCTATGCCATAATCTCTCTCTTGCTCTCATCTTAGTTTGAAATGTTTTGAAGTAATCTGCAATGTTCTTATCATAGTCAATGCCCATACCAGTGAAAGCTTCCTGTATTTATTTTCCTACCGGGATGTCATAACCAAAATCCTTGTGACCTATGTCAGGTATCTCTTTGGTGAAGTATATCATCAAGCATACTAGAAGGTTCCCAAAATAGAAAGTACCTTTCTTATCTCTCTTAATCTTCTTCAAATTGTCAATCAGTTCATCCTTAAGCCATTCACAAACATCTATCTTAGTATTATTGTTCACCATCTCATATGCACTGTGAATACAAAGGCTAGAAACCAAATTTAGTCTATTGGCATGTGTTGCTTTATATCCAAGTACCCTACTAATATATCTCACATTTGTATCCTTGACATCATTGACTCTAAGTGACCTGCTATCAGATGTGGCTCCAGTTAACTCCATAACTCCCTTGTTAGGTAGTTTCTTAGTTTTATTAGGCCTACTACCAGTTGAAGGTAAACCAGTGACTACCTTAATTGCTTCCTTGGTTATCTTGCAAATAGATTCTAACCATATGAACTCTCCATGGACTCTTCTTAATACAAGTCTTACAACTTCCTTTGGAAATTCGAGAATGTTCAGAATTTCTACAAAACCTAAGTCTTCCACAATCTTATGTTCAGGTTTAATTGTACCTTGTTCATCGGTAATAACCTCATTAAATATTTTCTTCAAATCCTCAGTCCCTAGGTTTTCTATGTTGCAATATATGTAGATTCTAGGGTCTTCAGCAAATGCTACACCCTTCGAAATTTTCAAAAAAGCTCCGATAGAATCATCCTGCTTTGCAATCTCGGGAATAATCTTAAACACGGGTCTAGGGCTTTTGACGTTTTCAACAATGATAGGTTTTACAATAAAATCAGGAACAAAAGATGAGGTTGCCATTATGATAAATACCTCTTAACTAAAGTTCTCTAAATGCTTGAAAATCACTTCGCAGCTCTACCTTAGGATGCCCTCACTCAGTTTCGCACTCTCTAATGTTTGAATGCTTGGTGAGTCGAAATGAGGGATTTTTGGTGCTTTATATCCAAAAAAGGTTCTTTAAAACCACATTAAAGGCTCGTCGACTAAGTGAAAAATTAACACATCTGTCTGTAAAGAAATGTATCTTCTCACCATCAACTAAGGGTAAAATGCATGGTTTTCAACTTGTTGCAATACCCCCTAAGGATTTTTCCTCAATTGGATGAAGAATCTCCTACCAGTGGAGGGTTACTCTATTCTACCAGTGTAGAGATAGATTCATCAACTTTTTGATCACTCTTCTTAATCCATTGTTTTGAAAATTCTTTCTTTACTTCATCTACCTTTTCTCTGCCCTTCAAACTAGACCCTTTCTTGTTTGTCGGTATAGTCTCACTTCTGCAAAATTTTGCAATATGTCCAATCTTGTTACATGCATAACAAGTTACATTATTCCTCTGAATATCCTTTCCATATCCTTGACCAATTTGTGATCTTCATTGATTAGATAAATGCCCAAATCTACCACAAACATAGCATTTCACATTCATTCTGTAATTTTCTGAATTATGACCAACTTTGTTGCATTTGGAACATTGACTGGTGGGTGAGTTTGTATTCTAATTATTTCTAAATCTACACTGATTTTCTCTATGACTATATTTGTTGCAATTGAAACATTTCCCATTAAATTTATAAGCATTAGGTTATCTTACTAGTTTATTCTGATCTTAATTATTTGCAGTATCAGAACTTTCTCTATGTTCAAATCCAAGTCCATTTGTATCTCCATCAGGTTTTTGTCTTTTCAGCATGTCATCAAGCCTTTTTGAACTTTTGTTAAATTTTTCTTTGTGTTCATTTGCAGTAACCAACTCATTTTCCAGAATTCCAACTTGTCTTGTAAGCTCCTCCTTATCCTATTGCATGTGAATCGGATCTATCTTTAGCATATCATTTTCATGACCAAGTCTCATATTTTCATTTCCTACATCATTAAGTCTCCTAGTCAAGTCTTCTTCATTCTTCTTCCTATCTTCAATATCCTTACATAACCTCATAGTCATATCTTTCATTTCATTCTTCATATTAGTGTTCTCTTGCCTTAACTTATTTGCAATGTCTCTAAGAGTTTCCTTTTCATCATCATCATTCTGCATCTTCTCATGAAGTTCCTTTCTCTTATTTTGTGCTATAGCCAGATTTTTTTGAAGTCCTTTAATGAATTCCTTAGCAGTCCTCAGATCATCTTCAAGTTTGATATTCTTCAATTTTTTTGCATCACAATCTTCAAGAGCTCATTCCAACTATTTTCTTAAGTTCTCCATCTATACCCGTTTCAGAATCTTCCTCAAGTTGTTAGGCTTTTGCAAATAGAGGACCAGGCTCTGATGCCAATTATTGGATTCAATGACAGTCCCACAGACACTGAGAGCGGGGGGGGGGTGAATCAATGTCTAACCAGTTAATTGAATATTTAAACTTATTTATAACTATGCAACCTAAAACAGTAAACCAATAAAGAAGAATAAATGTAGTAAACATAAATAACAGAGATAACATAGAAACACACCATGAAACAAGATATTTTAACGAGGAAACCTGGTGTGGGAAAAACATCGGTGGGATTTGTGACCCACAATATTTACTCACTAGCCAATGAATAAATACTACTTACAATAAAGGGGCCTGCACATGCAAGGAGGCCAACAACCTAGAGCTCACTGCTCAATGAAGAGTCTCATTGACTACAAAATGGATAATTAAATCCAATAAAATGTACTGCTCAAAACAACATCTCTAATTCTAGGTTCAGTATTGGTTTAAGCTCAAATAGATACCATAACCCAAAACCTTCGCTGCTACTAAACAACTATCTTCTACCATACATCTCTATCTTTTTTCTATTATCCGTCTCTCTCAAAATGATCTATAAGATCTCATAAATATATGAGTCTTTACAATATACAATGTTGACTTATAAAAGATAATTATATTACAATAAACAAAAGTTCATCCCATGTCGGCCAGAGTGCTAGTATGCTTTGTTGCCAATGTAATCTGAATGTCAGTGTAAGCACCTGTTGATGCCAGTTTCTGTCGGTATATGATATATGTGATGTCGGGCATGTAGAAACCTATTGGCAATTCTGATTAGAGTGTAGAATGCCAACACATATGTTGTATGAAATGGTGTGAACATGACAAAACCCTAATCACACATACACATGTTTGCATATGATTGATATAATGTTGCTCCACAATGAATGAAAAATGCAGCTTTGAAGATCTCTAGAAATGATCGATGATGAATACTTCAATGCCTAAATGATAGATTTCTTGAATGGGTGCCTTATGATTCTCCTATTATCCCCTTGATATCCCCCAAAAATGAGAGGGGAAAGCCTCCTTATATACTTGACATCAACAAAAAAGATTCAAACCACAAAGTTTGTTACCCTATAATCCAAAAAGAACATCGACAACAAAAATTATGAAGGTCAAGAAGGTGAAGAAAAGTCCCCAAAAAAACTTTAAATAGCTACACTTATAAATACCAATAAATATTAATAATGTGCACTTCAATTAACTGTTGGAAACTTGGAGGAATTGATTATGTGTTGCATTGATGTCAATACTAGCTTGTTTGGTTGTCTACTATGTTCCGGTAAAGTGGTTGGTTTGTGATGTTGATTTGGAGACTATCTCCGGTATTCTCCAGTATGTTTAGATTGGTGGAATTGGTTTGGTTTGGTCATTGATATGGTTCAAATGCGTGTCACATTTAGTTGGTTCGGGATTAGGTGATCCCGAAGCTATAATATGTTCTAGTAAGCCTTTTGGTTACCGGTAAGGGTTTTACTGATAGAGCTTTGTTGAAGATCTTTTGATGGATTCGATAAGTGGTGTTGGCACAACTTCTAGAAGGTTCTCAAGATGTTGATGGTTATCATGATTGTGTTCTAGTTGATCGGTGGTGTTGCATTTGGTTTATGGCGGCCTATTTTAGGTCTGATGCTATTATGTTAGGTTATGGACCGGCTTATGTAACATGTTGGTGGATGCTCCCAATGCATTATCGATTGGATTTATTATTTGGTTAATGTTGTTTCAATCTTAGGCTGACTTGTGTTATCATTGGTTTGCGATTTTATGTAATGGATTTATTGTATTATCTTTTAGGTGTCCGACCTAAATGTTTAGGTCAAGGTTAGTATAAATATGATGTAAGATCTCTTTTGTAGATAATGGTCATGGGATATGGGATTATCTGTGTGCGAATAAAGTTGTAATCATATGCAGAGGTTTTGGTTGATCTTACATGATTGAATTGGGTTTGTGTAATAGGTTTAAGACCTCTGGCATTGAGCTTAACCGTGCTCATGCATAGGAGATGTTATTCTTACAGTTCATTCTTATTTCTAGATTGTAGTCCAAAGATCTTTTGTAGTCAGTGGGGCTCATTTGTGATGAGCAGTGCACTCTAGACTATTGGCCTTCCTTCATGTGCAGGCCCCTTATTGTAATCACATACTGAAGAAGTATCATCTAATTGTGGGTAGGGTTTCCCACCACGGTTTTTCCCTTTACTGGGTTTTCCACGTACAAATCTTGGTGTTATGTGTTGTGGATGGATGGTATTTGGTTTATAATTTATGTTTGTGCTTAATTGATATATCTGTTATTCTGGTTAAAGGTTTTGTGTGCTTAAAGTTTCATAGTTTGTTAACAACTAATTCACCCCTCCCCCTCTTAGTTGTTCACCGGTTATCCTAACAATTGGTATCAGAGCTTGGTCTTCTCTATAGAAGCTTAACTTCTTGAGGAAGATCCTATGGTGAGTAAGCATTCAACTTAAATTTCTTATCGAAAGGACAACCCTAGGCTTGAAGGAACAAATTATGGAGTATGGAAGCTTTAGATGGAGACTCATCTAAGATATCTTAACAAGGAGATTTGGGAGATCACTGAGAAAGGTTACACCCTTTATGATCCGACATCTGGCAATCCTCCTCCGGCAGACGATTAATGGACAAATCATCTACAAAAGCTATATGGGATAAGTTGGAGACTCTGAATGAAGGTGACCCTACTGTAAAAATTGCTAAACTTGATGGTTACCGGGTGAGGTAACTTGAGAATGGAGGAAGATGAAAGAATTACTACTTTTATGGAAAGAGTCAATGAAATTGTGTTGGGAATTCAATGTTGTGGTGGATCTCTGAGCGAAGATGCGATTGTTTCTAAAGTATTGAGAGCTTTGCCATTGACTTTCAAAATGAAGGCTATTGCAATTAATGAGTTGAGAACAATGTCTAATACTTATGTCAATAGGGATACTTTGGTAGGAAAGTTATCTTCTTTTGAGCTTGAAGAATTCGATCCTTAAGGAGCTGCAAAGACAAATTTTGCATTCAAGGCATCTACATCATCAACAGATTGGAAAGCATTATATGCGAAGAAATTGGAGGATATGAAGAAAGAAGATGAAGAGATTGAGGAACTTGAAGCCCTATTTTCTAGAAGGGTACCTAAAGGTCCAACAAGAAGTAAGTATGAAGGAAAATCACCTTTCAAATGTTTTGCATGTCATAAGATAGGTCATTTTGCATCTAGATGTCTTGAGAGGAATTCAAGATTTGAAGAGAAAGCTAGAAGATCTTTTAAGCCTAACCATGAATAACATAACAGTCATAAGTACAGGAGGAACAAAGACAAATCATGCTACTATGCTGATGAGGAAGGTGTAATTGATGATTCTAATAATGAACCAACAAAAGATTCAGCTAGTGGATCCAACAATGGAAAGGAATGGGTATTCTTAGCTATCAAGGAAGATGCTCTGGAACCTATCATTCAAAATGAAGAGATGGCCCTTGTTGCTAAAGTTGAAGACAAGGATGAATGGATAATATATAGTGGTTGTTCACATCATATGACTAGAGATAGAAGGAAGTTTCTATCTTTGCAAGAATTTGATGGTGGTCTAGTCAGATTTGGAGATGACAAAGCATACATGATCAGAGGAAGAGGAACTATATCATTAGATGGTAAGCATAACACTGATAATGTTCATTATGTAGAAGGCTTAAGGCATAATCTTTTGAGTGTAGAATAGTTGGTGGATAAGGAATTTCAATTACAGTTCAAGGATGGAAAATGCAAAATCATCAACAGATCTGGATTGGAGATTGCAACCAGTACTCAGACTAGAGGTAACATCTTTCATTTCAACTTTGGTGAGAAGACATGTTTGATTGCACATATTGATGATAGTTGGCTATGGAATAAGAGGTTGTGTCATGTGAATTTTGATTTCATTGTAAAGATCAATTCAATTAAGGCAGTTAGAGATATACCTAAGATTGTGAAGCCTCATAATCTGATATGTAAGGAATATCAAATGGGAAAGCAATTCAGAACTTCTTTTAAGAGTATACAAGACAAATCTAATGATATTCTTGATCTTATTCATATTGATTTGTGTGGTCCTACTAGAATAAGAAGTTTTTCAGGGTGATAGATATTGCATGCTAATCATTGATGACTATTCTAGAATGATGTGGGTTACTTTTCTAAGGGAGAAATCTAAAGCCTTTGAAAAGTTCAAGATATTTAAAACTATTATTGAGAAAAAGACAGGGTTGAAGATCAAATTATTAAGATTCAATTAGGGTGGTGAATTCACATCCAGTAAATTTAACAGTTATTGTGAGAAACATGGCATAAGGAGACAGTTGTCTGCACCCTGAACACCTCAGCAAAATGGTGTTGTGGAAAGAAAGAACATAACTATCCTGGATGCAGCAAGATATATGATGATGGAGCTAATTTGCCTCATATATATTGGAGAGAAGCTATGAGAATGGTGGTATACATATTCAACAGAGTTTATATCAAAGGAGACACCACTAAGACACCTTATGAGTTATGGTTTGGTCATACACCTACAATTAAGTACTCTAGAATATTTGGTAGTAAATTCTATATCAAAAGAGATGATTCTATTGGAAAGTTTGATCCTAGATATGATGAAGGAATATTTCTTGGTTATTCAAATGAAAGCAAACCATATAGATGTTATAAAAAAATATTGCAGAGAATTGTGGAGAGTGCTAATGTCAAGGTGGATGAGCAGTATAGAGGTCAAATCAGAACTTATGAGAGAGAACCGGAAGTGGAAATGATCATAACTGAACCGATAACACCTGTATCGGAACAAAATGTTGAGCTAGTTACTCCGACACTAACAAAAAATTCAACACTAACTCAAGATCAGAGTAGAGAAAGAGAAAGTCAGAAGACTCCTAGGTATGTAAGGTTGAATCATTCAGAAGATCATATCATTAGAGACAAGAGAAAAGGAGTGATGACAAGGTGAAGGTTGGTAGTTGAAGAGGTATGCTTAATTTCTCAAATTGAACCGACATTAGTAGATGAAGCATGCAAGGATGAGTGTTGGATGAAGGCTATAGAAGAGGAATTGGATCAGATAGAAAAGAACAACACATGGACTTTAGTTTCCTGGCCTCTAAAAGAAGAATGTTATTGAAACTAAATGAGTTTTTAGGAATAAATTGAATGAAGATGGTCAAGTTGTGAGGAAAAAGGCTAGATTGGTTTGTGAAGGATAATCTTAGAAGGAAGGAATTGATTATGATGAAACTTTTTCTCCGGTAGCTAGGATTGAAGCTGTGAGATTATTTCTTGCTTATGATGCCCATAAGAAATACAAGGTTTATCAGATGGATGTTAAGTGTGTATTTCTAAATGGAGATCTTGAAGAGGAAGTCTACATTGAGTAGCCTGGTGGATTTTCCCTTTCAGATGACAATAAAATGGTTTGTAGATTGAGGAAAGCTTTATATGGATTGAAGCAAGCCCCTAGAGCTTGGTATGCTAGATTGGACAAATATCTTTTGAAGCTTGGTTTCACTAAAGGTAATGCTGATAGTAAATTATATTATAAGATCACTAATGATGACATATTGATTTTTGAGGTCTTTGTGGATGATGTCATTTTTGGAGGTGAGGAAAAGTTATGTATGGAATTCTCAGATAATATGAAGAATGAATTTGAAATGTCTATGATTGGAGAAATGAAATTTTTCATAGGATTGTAGATTTCTCAAACCGATAAAGGTATTTTCATCTATCAAACTAAGTATGCTAGAGAGTTTTTGAAGAAATTTGGTATGGAAAATTCTAAACCAATTGGTACTCCTATGGTTACAAGTGATAAATCAGCAAAGAAAGATGTATCAACTTCGGTAAATCCTACAAGGTATAAATCTATGATTGGAGGTTTGTTATATTTGACTCAGACTTGACCAGATATAATGAATGCAGTTTGTATTGTTCATCAAGATACCAGAGTGGTCCTAGACAGAATCATGAGAGTGCAGTGAAAAGGATTTTAAGATATTTACAAGGAACAACTGAATATGGTTTGTGGTATCCTAAAGATGATGACTTTACACTATGTGCATATACAGATGCAGATTGGGCTGGAGATATAGATGATCGGGAAAGAACATCTGATGGAGCTTTCTTTCTTGGAAAGAAACTTGTTTCATGGATCAGTAAGAAACAATCATGTACTTCTTTATCTACTGTTGAAGTTGAGTATTTTGGTGTTGCTACTAGTTGTACACAAGTTCTATGGATGAAGCAAATATTGAAAGATATAAGGGTATATTTTAATGAACTGGTAGTTATTCGCTGTGATAACTCTGTTACTATTGAGATATCAAAGAATCTAGTATTTCATTCTAAGATAAAGCACATATCAATCAAGTATAACTTTTTGAAGGAAAAGGTGGAAGCAAATGAAGTCAGATTGGTTTATGTGAACACTAAAGATAAGATTGGAGATATCTTCACTAAACCTTTGTCGAAGGAATCATTTGAGTACTTTAGAAATAGATTGGGGGTCTCTGCACCTCCAATTGAGACTTAAGTGATGCTAATTGGCATCAGTCTGGTATGCATTATCAAAACTATCATTCATTCCAGATTGGTGAGTTGGTGCTACTACTTAGGTGGAGTAGTCAGTTGTGTGGTTCAGAGGATCCATGGTTTTTATTTGATGTTTATGTCATATTTTTGGCATTGATGTCAAAGGGGGAGAGATATCAGTCACAGTGGGAGTTTTCTCTATGGTTTGGTTATTTGATTCAAAACTTCATTGATATATCATTTGTTGGATGTCTTCTATTGGGGGAGACTTGTTTGGCATTTCCTGGCACTTGGATGTTTTTCGCTTCTAGTGTTTCCATCAATGCCAAAGGGGGAGATTGTTAGCAATTTGTTGGAATTGATTATGCATTGCATTGATGTTTGTCATTGATGTCAACACTAGTAGAGTGGTTGGTTTGTGATGTTGATTTGGAGACTATCTCTGATATTCTCTGGTATGTTTAGATTAGTGGAATTGGTTTGGTTTGGTCATTCAGATGGTTCATATACATGTCACATTCAGTTGGTTTGAGATTTGGTGATCCGAAATCTATCATATGTTCTAGTAAGCTTTTTGGTTACCAGTAAGGGTTTTACCGACAAAGCTTTGTTGAAGATCTTTTGATGGATTCAATAAGTGGTGTTGGTATGACTTATAGAAGGTTCCCAGGATGATGATGGTTATCATGATCATGTTCTAGTTGATTGGTGGTGTTGCATTTGGTTTATGGTGACCTATTTTAGGTCTGATTCTATTATGTTAGGTTATGGACCGGTTTATGCAACATGTTGGTGGATGCTCCCGATGTGTTACCAGTTGGATTTATTGTTTGGTTAATGTTGTTTTGGTCCTAGGCCAACTTGTGTTATCATTGGTTCGTAGGTTTATTGTATTATCTTTTAGGTGACTGACCAAATTCTTTAGGTCCCGGGTTGGTATAAATATGATGTAAGATCTCTTTTGTAGATCATGGTAATGGGATATGTGATTATCTGTGCCCAAATAAAGTTGTAATCATATGTAAAGGTTTTGGTCGATCATAGGTGATCGAAATGGGTTTGTGTAAGAGGTTTAAGACCTCCAACTGTACTTAGACATAGGAGATGTGTTGGCATTTCAATAGAAGGAGATTGTTGATATTCATTAAGGATATTGAGAAGGTTGTTGAAGATTATTTGATATAACTGAAAAAGGATGATAACTATCTTTATAACATTATTTTGTCATTGATGTCAAGAAATTGATTTTCTGATTCAATATGATGTTGCCATATCTTAAGAAGTATGTTTTGATGAGTATTAAGTAGTCGGTAAGTGACACAGATCACATTGGATGGATAAAAGAATTATTTAATGAAGGACAATGATGAGCTAGAGTTGATTAAATGATTGGTATGTCATGCATGAAGTTTGTTAAGGATCAATGGCAATGGGAGATTGACAGGAAGATCTACAACTTAGATTGAACTACAATAACCTTGTGCAAGTTCCAAGAAAGGAATGCAAGTCCCAAGGCAAGGTAAAATGTTTTCAGATCGAAGGATGCATTGAACCTAGTCAAGATTGAAGATCTGATGGCTAAGATTGATCATGGGAAATGTGATCAAGGAGATTCAGCGGTTAGCAAATTGTTTATAAATAAGAAATTATTGATGAACAATGTATGTGGCCAAGTGTAAGCACAAGGATGCTACATAGTGATTACCGAGCATAGAAGCTTGAAGACCTATTTGAATAATAGAGTAAGGAGCCCAACAAAGGGACAAGATAAGTCCTATGACAAGATTGTTTTGAGCAAATAAGAATCTGCTTTAGCATTTCAGATGTGAAGTTGCAGATATATTTATTACTGTTGTTTATTTTGTAAGTGACAGAAAATCTCTTAACCGAGTGGACTTAATAGTCTTATTTGTAAACCCTCTAGCAAGGTAACATTCTAAATGAGTGTTTGAAATCCTTTGACAAGGTCACTTCTAACAAGGTGAAGATCCTAACAGATCTGAGGGAAATTCCTTAACTAGGTCACATCTAGCAATGTGTTTGTAATCTTTAACAGGATTTGCTTTTAACCAAGCATACTCTAGAAGAGTATATTTCTTAGTGGGTTCGAAATCCCATAGTGATTTTTCCCTATTTGTGTTTCCACGTTAAATCTGGTGTTATATGTGTTATGATGATTATGTGTTTATGAGTTTGCATGTTTAGCAGTTTTTGGTTATATTGCTGAAGTATAAGTTACCAAGGTTGAATCTATTGATTTTATGGAAGATGAAGTTTGTATGATTCACCCCCCCCCCTCTCATCTTGTTAGCTATTGGCTTCTGAACTTTACAATTGGTATGAGAGCTTTGGACTCTGGAAGAAAAGTTTAAAGGTACTTGAGGCAAAGATTTGAAGATGTATAAAAGGGATGCACCAAAGCTGAACAAGTCAAGTTTCTCCACATGGCAGAAAAGGATGAAGCTGCATTTATCAGGAATTGGAGAATATGCAACATATTATTTGGAGAATGATTACATACCACCAAGTACCAACCTGATGACCTTGGAAGAGATAAAGTCAAATCAAGAACATATTCAAGCTATGATTGAAATAACATCAGTATTGACCGACTCAGAGTTTAATGATCTAGAAGGCTGCAATGATGCAAAAGCAATGTGGACCAAGCTCATATCTGTGTATGATAGTGATGAACATGTTCAAAGAGAAAAAGTAGATAGTCTAAGAGGACAACTTGAATCCATGAGAATGAATGAAGGTGAGAACATAACCCAATATAGTACAAGGTTAAAGGAGACTGTCAATCAAATTAAAGGAGCAGGAGGAACTATTGAAGAAAAGGATATAACAAGTAAGTTGTTGAGAACCCTTCTACCTACTTATGCCATTCGAGTCTCTACAATAAATGAACTAAGGTCTATACCTAACATGCTAGTTTCTTTGGATGCTACTATTGGTAAGCTACATGCATTTGAGTTAAGTAATTTTGATAACAGTGGGTCTTCGGTAAATAAAGTAGAATCTGCATCTAGTTCTTTTCATATTGGTGAGTCTGATGATTACAATGATAGAATGAGTAAGTACTCTAAAGGGAATCATAGTGGAGAAAGTGAAAGATTTTGTAAGAACATGGAAGAAGTGCACAAACTATATGAGGAAATCAAGAAGCAAGAAGAGTTTGAAGCATTATTAGCTAGAAGGTTACCGAGAGGAAAAGGTAAGTATAAAGGAAAGCTACCTTTAAAATGTTTCAATTGTGATAAAACAGGACATATGGCTTCTAACTGTCCTGACAAAGAATCTAGTGAAAAGAGAGAATACCGAGATAACAGACAGAAAGACAACCAATATAGAGGACACCGAGACTTCAAAAGGAGAGATAGAAAGACATGCCTAGTAGCTGATGAGGAATCCAACGATGACAAATTTGATGAAATAGATATAGAGGAAGTTGTTTATGTGGCTATTAAAGATGGATCAGATGAAGAAAGGTATGAAGAAAAAGCCCTAATATCTCACATAAATAATAATTATTCTTGGATCATAGACAGTGGATGCTCACATCAGATGACAAGTGATCAACATGAGTTTGTTAAATTAGAAGACTGTGATGGAGGCTATGTAAGATTTGGTAATGATGCACCATGTCTGGTGAAAGGTAAAGGATTTATAACACTTCTTGACAATGCTAAATGTGATGATGTATACTGGGTTGAAGGTTTGAAATACAATTTGTTGAGTGTAGCACAACTAAACAATACAGGATACTGAATAGAATTTCAGAAAGGAATTGTCAAAGTTCATGACAAGCATGGAAAGTTAGCTACTACTGGGACACAAACAAAAGGTAATACATTTCATCTTGACTCAACTCAGAACAAGTGTATTTATGCAAAGATAGATGATACCTGGTTATGGCATAAAAGGTTTTGTCATGTAAATTTTGATAATCTGATCAAAATAAGTAAGAAGCACCGAGTAAGAGGTCTACCAAGTCTGGAAAAACTGGAGAATGCTATATGTCAAGGATGCCAGATGGGTAAGATGATAAGATCAAGCTTTACAAGTAAGTCCTACACTTCTAAAGGAATTTTAGATCTAGTACACACTGATCTTTGTGGTCCCATGAAAGTTCAAAGTTATTATGGTGATAAATATTTCATATTATTTGTGGATGATTACTCAAGGATGATGTCAGTTATGTTTTTAAAAGAAAAATCAAAATCTTTTCAAATGTTTAAATGGTACAAGGCAAGAGTTGAAAATAAAACAGGAAGACAACTGAAATGTCTTAGATTTGATAGAGGAGGAGAGTTCACTTCTGATGAATTTAACTTATTCTGCAATGATCATGGTATAAAAAGACAAGTATCTGTACCGAGAACACCTTATCAAAATGGGATAGCCGAGAGAAGAAATAGATCAATTGTAGATTGTGCCAGAACCCTGATGATAGAAAAAAGGGTACCTCAAACATTTTGGAGAGAAGTAATCAGCACTATAGTTTACACCCTGAACCGAGTTCAACTGAAGAAAGGAACTATGAAGACACCATATGAAATCTAGTATGACAAGAGACCTAATGTAAGTTACTTTAAAATCTTTGGAAGTAGATGCTATGTTCACAAAGATGACAAAAATGGAAAGTTTGATCAGAAAAGTGAAGAAGGAATATTTCTTGGTTATTCTTCTAGAAGTAAAGCATTTAAATGTCTGATCAAATCATCTAACAAAATAGTGGAAAGTGTAAATGTGAAAATTGATGAATTTGAAGAAAGAAATGATGAAGGAAATTCCAAAGAGCTAGAAGATTATGAAGAATTAGTTTATGTTCAACTGAGAAGTCCTATCGAGAAAGCTGTTGAAGAAAATGAATATAATGTCCAGTTACCGAGTGATGAAGAAGATCATATAGAACCTGCCGAGACTATATTAGCCAAATATGTCAAAAGACATCATGCATCAAGTCAGATTATAGGAGATAAGGAGAATCCAATGATGACAAGGAACAAATTGAGATAGAACACATGTCTGATATCTGAATTTGAACCAAGAATAGTAAAAGAGGCATTTAACAGTGAAGATTGGGTAAATACTATGATAGAAGAGATTGATCAAATCAAGAAGAATGACACATGGACACTGATCCCAAGACTGAAGGATAAAAATATAATCGCTACAAAGTGGATTTTCAGAAACAAGCTAAATGAAAAAGGTGAGGTCGTTCCTAACAAAGCAAGACTAGTTTGCAGAGGTTATGCTCAAGAAGAAGGACTAGATTATGGTGAGACTTTTGCATCTATGGCTAGACTTGAGGGAGTAAGAACATTGTTGGCATATGCTACTTTAAAAAATTTCAAGGTATATCAAATGGATGTTAAATCTGCATTTTTGAATGGTATACTAGAAGAAGAAGTTTATATTGAACAACCTAAAGGATTTGTTGAAGACAAAAGTAAAGATCAGGTATGTAAATTAAATAAAGCTTTATATGGTCTAAAACAAACATCTAGATCATGGTATGAAAGACTGTACTCTTACTCAATCAAGATTGGTTTTATAAGGACAAGTGAAAACAACAATATGTACATGAAGAATGATGAGAACAATGGTATACTGCTTTTAGCCATATTTGTTGATAATATTATTTTTTGTGGTAAAGACTCCTTATGCAAGAACTTTGGAAATGTAATGTGCAAAGAATTTGAGATGTCATTAATTGGTGAGATAAAGTATTTTATAGGTTTACAGATACTGCAAATGAAAGATGAGATTTTCATTACTCAATCCAAGTACATAAAGGATATCTTGAAGAAATTTGGAATGGAGGATTCTAAACCAGTAAGTACTCCTATGACTACTAACTATAAACTATCAAAGAATGATGAATCTGCATCTATTGGTGAGACACTTTATCAACCTATGATTGGAAAGTTGCAATATGTTGTGCATACTAGACCGGATATAGCACATGTAGTAGGTATTGTTGCAAGATTTTCTGCAGATTGCAAGGAAACCCATATGACAGCAATCAAGAGAATTTTCAGATACCTTAGAGGCATTGAAGACTATGGCTTAGTATATGAAAAAAGGAATGATCTTGATTTAAAAGTTTATACTGATGCTGACTGGGCAGGCAACATAGATTACAAGAAAAGCACAAGTGGTGGAGCTTTCTTTTTGGGAGAAAGACTAGTAAGTTGGCTTAGCAAGAAATAAGGATGCATTTCATAGTCAACAACAGAAGCTGAATATGTTGCTGCAACATATAATTGTAGCAATATAGCATGGATCAAACAACTGTTGGAAGGTATAAATGAGAAAGTTACCAAGCTAGTAACTATATTCTGTGATAATACGAGTGCCATTAACATTTCAAAGAATCTGGTAATGCACTCTAAGACGAAACATATCTCTATAAAGTATCATTATCTCATAGAAGAAGTTCAAGAGAAGAAAGTTGTGCTATAATATATTAGTTCAAAGAAGCAATTAGCAGACATCTTCACAAAGCCACTGCCAAGGGACACTTTTGAGTATCTCAGAAGCAAGTTAGGGGTCCTACCCCTATCTTCTACTCATTGACAGAGTTTGGTGAAAGCATCAATTTGATGAATCTATAGAATATTATGTGTGGATTGATGTTGATTTACGCACTTTAGAAGGTTTTCTAAAGGTGTGCAAGAAATAGTGAATAGAGACAAGTTGCTATGAGCGAGACTGAGATGATACACAGCAAGGCAAATCACTTCACCGAGGAAGAAATCATGATTTAGTTCTTTTTACTTTTTGGCATTGTTGTCGAAGGGGGAGAAGACTAAATGGTAAAATCCTAAATGAAGAAGATAACAGAAGACTAATGACAGGGGGAAAAGATTACTGCAAAAAGGGAGTAGACTAAATGCTAGACAACAACTCTAAAGCCTAATGAAAAAGGGAGAAGACTCCAGGAGATTTTAACAGCTCAAGGATAATAGGAGAAGTCTAACAACAATCTGAATCTGAATCAATTTGAATATCTTGTTGGTATTACCATTTCAAAGTTGGTTTTGCCATCAATGCCAAAGGGGGAGATTGTTGGCATTTCAATAGAAGGAGATTGTTGATATTCATTAAGGATATTGAGAAGGTTGTTGAAGATTATTTGATATAACTGAAAAAGGATGATAACTATCTTTATAACATTATTTTGTCATTGATGTCAAGAAATTGATTTTCTGATTCAGTATGATGTTGCCATATCTTAAGAAGTATGTTTTGATGAGTATTAAGTGGTCAGTAAGTGACATAGAAAGAATGTGCTAAGAAAGGGGAAAAATAAGTTATTCAATGGGCAACTATTACCGAGTTAGACAATGACAAGATCATGATGTTTAGATTGTTTTGATATCCTACAAATGTTGTTGATTGTAAGGTTAATACTATACTATGTCACCGAGTAAAGAACCTAGTCGGTAAACCCTAAAGTTATTGATATCGGTTAATGAAGGCAGAATGTCTATTGAGTAAAGTTTAGTATTTATCGAGTTGCAACCGAGTTATGATAGATCACATTGGATGGATAAAAGAATTATTTAATGAAGGACAATGATGAGCTGGAGTTGATTAAATGATTGGTATGTTGTGCATGAAGTTTGTTAAGGATCAATGGCAATGGGAGATCGACAGGAAGATCTATAGCTCAGATTGAACTGCAATAACCTTGTGCAAGTTCTAAGAAAGGAAAACAAGTCCCAAGGCAAGGTAAAATGTTTTCAGATCGAAGGATGCATTGAACCTAGTCAAGATTGTAGATCTGATGGCTAAGATTGATCATGGGAAATGTGATCAAGGAGATTCAACGGTTAGCAAATTGTTTATAAATAAGAAATTATTGATGAACAATGTATGCGGGCAAGTGTAAGCATAGGGATTCTACTTTGTGATTACCAAGCATAGAATCTTGAAGACCTGTTTGAATAATAGAGTAAGGATCCCAATAGAGGGACAAGATAAGTCCTATGACAAGATTGTTTTGAGCAAATAAGAATCTGCTTTAGCATTTCAAATGTTAAGTTGTAGATATATTTATTACTATTGTTTATTTTGTAAGTGACAGAAAATCTCTTAACGGAGTGGACTTAACAGTCTTATTTGTAAACCCTCTAGCAAGGTAAAATTATAATTGAGTGTTTGAAATCCTTTGACAAGGTCACTTCTAACAAGGTGAAGATCCTAATAGATCTGAGGGAAATCCCTTAACTGGGTCACATCTAGTAATGTGTTTGTAATCTTTAATAGGATTTGCTTTTAACCGAGCATACTCTAGAAGAGTATATTTCTTAGTGGGTCCAAAATCCCACAGTGGTTTTTCCCTATTTGGGTTTCCACGTTAAATCTGGTGTTATATGTGTTATGATGATTATGTGTTTATGAGTTTGCATGTTTAGCAGTTTTTGGTTATATTGCTGAAGTATAAGTTACCGAGGTTGAATCTGTTGATTTTATGGAAGATTAAGTTTGTATGATTCACCCCCCCCCCCTCTCATGTTGTTAGCTATTGGCATCAGAACTTTACAAGATGCTATTCTTGTAGTTCATTCTTATTTCTAGATTGTAGTCCGAAGATCTTTTGTAATCAGTGAGGCTCCTTTGTGATGAGCAGTGCAATCTAGGTTGTTGTCCTTCCTGCATGTGTAGGCCCCTTATTGTAATCACATACTTACTACAGAAGTATCATCTGACTGTGGGTAGGGTTTGCCACCATATTTTTTCCCTTTACCGAGTTTCGCATGTACAAATCTTGGTGTTATGTGTTGTGGATGCATGGTATTTGATTTATGATTCATGTTTGTCATTAGTTTATATATCTGCTATTCCGGTTAAAGGTTTTGTGTGCTTAAAGTTTTATAATCTATTAATTGATTCACCCCCCCCCTCTTAGTTGTTCACTAGTTATCCTAACATTAACTTCATTACCTATAATAATATTTTTCAAAAAATTAATTATATAGATGTACTTAAATTTTTAAAGTTTAACAAAAGAATAATTAACACTATTAAAAAACTAAAATAAAACTATTCAAAATCTTTCAAAAGAACAACAAATAAACTTATGAATACTATTTGTCAATTACTATCCTTTTAGTAAAAGAATGTCTATTGTAGTTGTCTATGGATAGCACAATAATTGGGAACTAATTTATTATATAGCTTTTAAGTCATGTTGGTATTCGGTAAAATGGTTCAAATTTAAAAATGTGGGTTAAAACTGTAAATGAATTAGAATCTTAAAAATTATTAGAAAAAAAGTAGCAAAAAGATATTGGTGTTGTCAAGGTAAGTTCACAAGAATGTAATTTTGAATTAGTTTGGATAATTTATTTTCAAGTATATTTTCATCTTTTTATTTTATAAATACCTTCTAGTCTTTATAATTTGGCTGTTTTAAAATGTTTGTTTTGTAGAATTTGTTTTCTTATTTCTATTTTGTTCACCCAAGCAATTCATCAATTCAAATTGGAAGGGCTAGTACTTATTGAGATAAGGTGTTTCAACCTTACTATCCCAATGTTCATGCATTGGTATTTTGTATTAATATTTTTATCGTCTTTTGTATCTTTTATCTCCACTTAGGAAAGTTGATCTTCTATTTTGGAGCGACAAAAGATTCATCTTTTATTTGATTTTGTCTCACTTGAACATGTGTCAACATATTCAAACGTATGTAAGAGAATCTTAACTAGTCTTCATGGAGAAAATATATGATACATTCTTATTATATGAAGTACATGTAAGAAGAAGATTTCATTTGAATCTTGGCTAGCCTTATGATAGTGTTGGAAACTTGTCACACAAAATCTAGTGCATGGAAGAATATGAACCAATTGGATACCTAATTTTGCTATATAGTCAAATATTATGTGTTATGAATCTTAACAACATTTAAGAATAACAACATTTAAGAATAGGTTATAAATTAGATTTTGATTTAAAATATTGGATTACTTGTTTTGCAGATTGTAATAAATAAATAAATATTGCAAGAATTCAAAGAGAAAAGTTGTATTCATGTGACTCTTGTTAAGGATTAATATAATCTTTAGATCTCTTTAGGTGTGCATTTTTTTTTTTGCAAAGATTTCTCTACATATATCATGTGTTATTGTTGCATCTATTTTATGATTATTTCTACTTTAATCTATAATTTATCATTGTTTAAGTATTTGAATGCTTTAATTTACAAAATTTATTCATTTGTTAATTATATCATGTTTTTATAGCAATTTCATCTTCTAGAATGATCTTAATGTTGTGAATCTTTCAAAATATCTATCCCTAAATAGTAACTATTTTTTTATATTTTCATAACCCTCTTCATATTTTAACTCTTTTGATTTTTTTTTGAATTTTAGAAGCATATTAATGAGATTTATAAAGGAAAACTTATAAAAGCTAAAAATTATAAGTATTTTAGTTGGAACATAGTAGGAAATTGACATCATTTTTTTCTTCCTTTCATGATAGTAGTGCATGTCACAAAGATTTGGTTCACTCTAATTTCTAATCATTGATATGTGCATAAGGTTTATAGTTTTTAAAAGTATTGTAGAAGAGTTTGTCCAATAAATGAAAAAATGGTGAATATGTAGAAATGTAAATACAAGTAAATGCAAATGGATAGAAAAGAAACATGAATTAAATCTAATATATAATTGTACTATTTAACTATGTATAATGTATCAAACACATTTAAATTAAATGAATATTATACTAAATAAGAAAAAAATAGAAATCACACAATTTATTATTAGACACTATTCATACAAAGCTATATGAACCTTCTCTTTTATTTTCAAGGAAGTAACTTTTTAGCCTCTTAACTATACTTTAACCTCAACCTTTTAGTAGTCTTGAAAGTGAAATTGTATTTTTTTTTTAATTGTAACTTATAATATGTAGGGAAGCCAATCTCACCACATTCAACCTTTTCATTCTCATTAGTCTTCTATCATAATATTGAATAGATCAAAGAAAAAGTACACAAAATTAAGTATAATAGTTTATATTAATGAACCTAAGAAGTGGTATGGCAAATAGAACATACCATGTGTTGGTCATTTGAAGGAATTGATTATGTTTTGCAAATTGATGTTTTGTCATTGATGTCAACACTAGTTGTTTTGGCTATTTTACCAGTATCCTTCTGGTCCCGGTAAGTTGTTTGGTTTCTAGTTGGATTAGATCATGATGATCCAGTATGCTCCGGTATGTTTTGGCTTTTAGAATTGGCTTATTCATGCTACTCAGATTCATGTTTAGTCAATTGGTTTTGATTTGGTGATCGGATGCTATCCTCTATGCTAGTAAGCTTGGTTTGTTGATCCGGTGAGGGTTTCACCAACAGAGATTTGTTGAAGATCTTTGATGCTATGCATAAGTGGTGTTGGTGCAGCTTCTAGTGGAGATTCAGGATGCTAATGGTGGTCATGTTCAAGACTTGGTTGATTGGGATCATTGCTTTAGTGTGTGTGGACTTGAATTGGGTCCCAATTTATCTAGGTTATGAACTAACTTAATGTAACGTGTTGATTGGACTTCTCGATGTGTTTCTGGGATGTCTTATGGGTTGGATATTATTTGTTTGGTCTCAAGCCGACATATTTTGTAATTATGTAATTGCTTTATTGTCTGGTGGCCGACGTTATTGTTTATGGTTGAGGGTTTATATATATATGATGTAAGATCTCATTGTAGATCATATGTAAGGGATAAGGATGTAAGGAGAGAATAATGTAGTAATCATTCACGCAAAGGATTTGGTCGATCATTGGTGATCAATTTGGGTTTATGTATGAGGATTTAGTCCTCCATTATTGAGCTTAACCAGAACTGTACTCAGGCATAGGATATTCTATCATTGCAATTCATTCATTCTTCTGGATTGTAGTCTTGAGTTCTATGTAGTCAGTGAGACTCCTTTTGTAATAAGCAATGTGCTCTAGGTTGTTGGCCTTCCTGCAAGTGCAAGCCCCTCAATTTGTAATCACATACTTACTGCAAAAGTATTATCTGACTGTGAGTAGGCTTCCCATTATGGTTTTTCCCTTAACTGGGTTTTCCACATACAAATCTTGGTGTCATCTGGATGGTATTTCTTCTCTAATTGTTGCTTGTACTTAATTGGTATATCTGCTATTTCAGTAATTGGTTTATGCATTCCAGTATTGATCTTTTGGGTTCTGGTATTAAAGCTTTAATTTCTTAAGGTTTTGGTAATTTGGTGACAACTGATTCACCCCCCCTCTCTCTCAATTGTCTTTTAGTTATTTGAACTGTCTAACAATTGGTATCAGAGCTCTGGTCCTCTCTACAGAAGCTTAACTACTTGAGGAAGATCCTATGGCGACTAACAGTTCAAGTTAATCTAGTTCATCTCCTGCTATCTTTCAGAGAGGTATTCCTAGGCTTGATGGAAAAAATTACAGAGTATGGAAGATTCAGATGGATGCTCATATGAGATGTCTCAGTAAGGAAATTTGGGAATTCATAGAGAATAATATTACACCTTTTAATCTGGCATTTGGAAACCCTCCTCTGAGAAACTTGGATAAGAAGCTTGAGATTGATTGTAGAGCAAGAGAAGCCCTCTTGTGTGCACTTTCTGATCAGCAAATAATGGGATTAACTGACAAATCATCAACAAAGGCTATATGGGAAAAGTTGGAGACTCTTAATGAAGGTGACCCTACTATTAAGATTGCTAAATTTGATGGTTACCAGGTGAGATATGAAAACTTGAAGATGGAAGAAGATGAAAGGATTACTACATTCATTGAAAGGGTAAATGAAAATGTTATGGGAAGTCAATGTTGTGGTGGAGCTCTGAGTGAAGATGAAATAGTTTCTAAAGTTCTAAGAACTTTACCACTGACTTACAAGATGAAGGCTACTACAACTAATGGCTTTAGAAAAATGGTTAATACTTCTATCAATAGAGATACCTTGGTTGGGAAATTATCTGCTTTTGAGCTTGAAGAATTTGGATGTTCTGAAGCTATGAAGTCTTAACCTACTTTTCATGCATTTACATCATCAACCGACAAGCAAGATTGGAAAGCTTTGTATGCAAAATAATTGGATGATATGAAAAGAGAAGATGAATAATTTGAGCAACTTGAAGCCCTATTTGCTAGAAGAGTACCTAAAGGAATAGTAGGAAGTAAGTATTAAGGAAAAGCACCTTTTAAATGTTTTGCATGTAATAAGATAGGTCAATTTACATCTAGATATCCTCAAAGGAATTCAAGATTTGAAGATAGATCTAGAAGATATTTTAAGCCTAAACTTGGATATCAAAACAAGTATAAGTAAAGGAAAAATAGAGATAAATCTTGCTACATTACGGATGAGGAAGGTGTGAATGATTCTGATGATGAACCGACATAAGACTCTACTAGTGGTTCCGTCAATGGAAAGGAATGGGTGTTCCTGGCTATCAAGGAAGATGTTCTGGCACTGGAAGAGAATGTACCCAAAGAGAAGGCACTTGCTGCTAAAATTGAAGATAAGGATGAATGGGTAATTGACAGTGGATGTTCACATCATATGACTAGAGATAAAAGGAAGTTTCTATCATTGGAAGAATTTGATGGCGGTCTGATTAGATTTGGAGATGACAAAGCATGTATGATCAAGGAAAAATGAACTATATCATTAGATGGCAAGAACAATACTAATAATTTTTATTATGTTGAAGGTTTAAGGAATAATCTTTTGAGTGTAGGACAATTGGTCCAGATAAGGGATTTCAATTACAATTCAAGGATGGAAAATGCAAAATCATTAATAGATCTAGATTGGAGATTGCAACTGGTACTCAGATAAAAGGTAATACATTTCATTTGAATTCCGGTAAGAATACATGTTTGATTGCACAAATTGATGAGAGTTGGCTATGGCATAAAAGGCTAGGTCATGTGAATTTTGATTGTATGGTAAAGATCAGTTCAACTAAGGCAGTTAGACATATACCTAAGATTGTGAAGCCCTATAATCTAGTATGTAAAGAATGACAAATGGGAAAACAAGTAAGATCCTCTTTTAAGAGTATACAAGACAAATCTAATGATGTTCTTGATCTTATTCATACTGATTTGTGTGCCCCTGTTAGAATTAAAAGTTTTCAAGGTGATAGATATTTTATGCTAATCATTGATGATTATTCTAGAATGATGTGGGTTACTTTTCTAAGGGAGAAATCTGAGGCTTTTGAAAATTCTAAAAATTTTAAATCTAAAGTTGAGACTGAGACATGATTGAAGACTAATTGTTTAAGGTCAGATCATGGTGGAGAATTCACATCTGGTGAGTTTAATAAGTTTTGTGAGAGGCATGGCATAAGGAGACAATTTTCTGCTCCCCAGACACCTCAGCAGAATGGAGTTGTGGAAAGAAAGAACATAACTATCTTGGATGCTTCTAGAACCATGGTGATGGAAGCTAATCTACCTCATATCTTCTGAAGAGAAGCAATGAGCACATCAATTTATAAATTCAATAAAGTACATGTAAAAGGAGAAACTAGTAAGACGCCTTATGAATATGGTTTGGCAATACACCTACAGTTAAGTATTTCAAAATCTTTGGTAGTAAATTTTATATTAGGAGAGATGATTTCATTGCAAAATTTGATCCTACATGTGATGAAGGAATATTTCTTGGTTATTCTAATGAAATAAAAGCATATAGATGTTATAACAAGAGATTGCAAAGAATTGTGGAGAGTGCTAATGTCAAGGTGGATAAGCTGAATAAAAGTTAAATCAAAGTTTATGAGCAAGAACCGCCAGTGGAAATGATCATAACTAAACCGGTAACAGCTTTACCGGAATAAAATGTTGAACCAGTTACTCTGATAGTATCAGAAAATTCAACATTAACTGAAGAACAAGAAAGAGGAACATTTAATCAGAAGACTCCTAGGTATGTAAGAATGAATCATTCAGAAGATAAGATCATTTGGGATAAGAACAATGGAGTGATGACAAGAAGGAGATTGACAGCTAATGAGGTATGTTTAATTTCTCAAGTTGAATCGGTATCAGTAATTGAAGCATGTAAAGATGAATGTTGGATGAAAACCATGGAAGAAGAATTAGATCAGATAGAGAAGAATAACACATGGATTTTAGTTCCCTGACCTAAAAATAAGAATGTTATTGGAACTAAATGGGTTTTTAGAAATAAATTAAATGAAGATGGACAAGTTGTAAGGAATAAAGCTAGATTGGTTTGTAAAGGATATTCTCAGAAGGAAGGAATTGATTATGGTGAAACTTCTGCACTTGTAGCTAGGATTGAAGCTGTAAGATTATTTCTTGCCTATGTTGCACATAAAATCTACAAGGTTTATCAGATGGATGTTAAGTATGCCTTTTTGAATGGGGATTTTGATGAGGAAGTTTATATTGACAAACCTGATGGTTTTTCACTTTCATATGATAAAAACATTGTTTGCGGGTTAAGGAAAGATTTATATGGAATGAAACAGGCACCTAGAGTTTGGTATGCAAGGTTAGATAAATATCTTTTGAAGCTTGGTTTCGCTAAAGGTTTGCAGATTACTCAGACTAATAAAGGTATTTTCATATGTCAAACTAAGTATGCTAGGGAATTGTTAAAGAAATTTGGTATGGTAGACTCTAAACAGGCAAGTACTCCTATGGTTACCAGTGAGAAATTGACAAGGAAAGATGAATCTGCACTAGTAAATCCTACAAGATACAAGTCTATGATTGGAGGTCTGCTATATTTGACTCAGACTAGGCCTGATATAATGAATGTTGTTTGCATTGCATCAAGATATCAAAATGATCCTAGAGAAATTCATGAGAGTGCGGTGAAAATAATTTTTAGATACTTGCAAAGTACATCTGAATATGGTTTACGGTACCCTAAGGATGATGACTTTACTTTATGTGCATATATAGATGCAGATTGGGCGGGTGATGTTGATGATCAGAAGAGAACTTTTGGTGGAGCTTTCTTTCTTGGAAAGAAACTTATTTCATGGACCAGCAAGAAACAGTCATGTACTTCTTTATCTACTGTTGAAGCTAAGTATGTTGTTGCTGCTACTAATTGTATACAAGTTCTATGGATGAAGCAAATGTTGAAGGACATAAAAGTACATTGCATTGGACCGGTAGTTATTCACTATGATAACTTTGTTGCTATAGACATATCAAAGAATCTGGTATTTCACTCTAAGACAAAACATATATCTATCAAGTACAACTTTTTGAAGAAGAAGGTGAAAGAAAATGAAGTTAGACTAGTTTATGTGAACACTAAAGAGCATATTTGAGATATTTTCACTAAACCTTTGCCTAAAGAATCATTTGAGTACCTCAGAGATAGATTAGGGGTTTCTGCCCCTCTGATAGGAAACTGATTGATGCTATTTGGCATTAGTCCAGTATGAATTATCAAAGACATGATTCATTCCATATTGATTTGGTGATGCTACTACTCAGGGGGAATAGTTAGCCTTGTGATTCAGTGGTTTATGATTTTTGCTTTGATATTTTTGTCAGATCTTTGGCATTGATGTCAAAGGGGGGGATATATTCATGTGAAAAACTTAAGGGATTTATACATTAGGGGGAGAAATTTGAAGAACTTAATTGAGATGTCATTTACAGGGAGAGTATGGATCAGAACTTCATTGCTATATTCTTGGATGGGAGATTTGTTTGGCATTTATTGGCACTTGGATCTTTTTCACATCTAGTGTTGTCATCAATGCCAAAGGGGGATATTGTTGGTCATTTTGAGGAATTGATTATGTGTTGCATTGATGTTTTGTCATTGATGTCAACACTAATTGTTTTGGCTTCTTTACCGATATCCTTTTGGTCTCGGTAAGTTTTTTGGTTTCTGGTTGGATTGGATCATGATGATCCAGTATGCTCCGGTATGTTTTGGCTTTTGGAATTGGCTTATTCATGCTACTCAGATTCATGTTCAGTCAGTTGGTTTTGATTTGATGATAAGATGCTATCCTGTATGTTGATAAGCTTGGCTTATTGATTCGGTAAGGGTTACACCAGCAGAGCTTTGTTGAAGATCTTTGATGATATGCATAAGTGGTGTTGGTGTGGCTTCTAGTGGAGATTCAAGATGTTGATGGTGATCATGTTCAAGACTTGGTTGATTGGTATCATTGCTTTAGCATGTGTGGACTTAAATTGGGTCCCAGTTTATCTAGGTTATGGACCGACTTAATGTAACATGTTGATTGGACTTCTCAATGTGTTTCCGGGATGTCTTATGGGTTGGATATTATTTGTTTGGTCTCAGGTCGACATGTGTTTGTAATTATGTAATTGCTTTATTGTCTGGTGGCTGACCTTATTGTTTATGGTTGAGGGTTTGTATATATATGATGTAAGATCTCGTTGTATATCATATGTAAGGGATAAGGATGTAAGGAGCGGATAATGTATTAATCATTGATGCAAAGGATTTGGTTGATCATTGGTGTTCTAGTTGGGTTTATGTAAGAGGATTTGTTCCTCTGGTATTGAGCTTAATCGGAACTGTACTCAGGCATAGGAGATGCTATCATTGCAGTTCATTCTTTCTTCTAGGTTGTAGTCTGGATTTCTATGTAGTCAGTGAGACTCCTTTTGTAATGAGTAGTATCCTCTAGGTTGTTGCCCTTCCTGCAAGTTCAAGCCCCTCAATTCGTAATCACATACTTCTTGCAGAAGTATTATTTGACTGTAGGTAGGCTTCCCATCGTGGCTTTTCCCTTTACTAGGTTTTCCACGTAAAAATCTTGGTGTCATGTGGATGGTATTTATTATCTAATTATCTGCTATTTTGGTAATTGGTTTATGCATTCCGGTATTGATCTTTTGGGTTCCGATATTAAAGTTTTAATTGCTTAAGGTTTTGATCTTCCAGTTATTTGAACTGTCTAGCACCATGTTCTAATTTTTGTTATAGTTTATTACCATCTTTCATCCACAAATGTTACATTCTTATTATAATAAGCTACAAATGTAACATACTTTTTATTTTTTGATTGTAGGGTTTTATATCAAACATACAAAATCATTTACCACTCAATACAAAAGCACAAGTCTTAAGTTGAAATCTTTTTTATTTTAGGGTTTTATATAAAACACACAAAATTATTTACTACCCAATACAAAAGTACAAGTCTTAGGATGAAATCTCCATGACTAGAATTTTAAGGACTGGGAGACATCCATTTTGCCAAAATCATCCTAAAATTAATTTTGACCTCATTCTTTATTTATTCTATCTATAAAAGAATAGAAACTTGATAGATGACATAATAAAGAAACATCCATCACACTCATCAATTGTATTCAACCAATTATATTATGACTCCTTGATATAAAAGATACATATATTTGTAGACTGCATCCATGAAATTGTCCTTTTATCTTACCTATATACCTAAGAATGAAAAGGAAGTGAAAGATCATGAACAAAGATTTGGAAAGAGCAGGGAAATATCAATGTGAGAATGGCTGGAAGATGGCGTTCATGCGGGTGCGTGCAGGAGGCCGAGCTAGGGATTCGTGTGAGGGTGGGGGGGGGGGGAAAAGTGCTGGGTGTTAGGGGAAGATAGAGGAGGAAGGGGTTGCTAGGGCTCGATGGTGGTTGTGGGGGTGGTCATTGGGAGGTGTGAAGGCTGTGCGGGGTGGGGTTTTTGTTGCTGCGGTCGAGGCTATCCCAGGTGTTTGGGCTTTTAGGCGGGCTGATCTTTGGTGGTGCGGGTGAGGGGAGGGGCCTTGGGTGCTGAGCCCCCATGGGGAGACCTTGGGGTGTGGGCCCTTGGCCATTGTCCTTGTTATTTATTAATTTTTTGTGTGCCCCGATGGTGACTTTGGGTGGGGAAGCCTCGCAGTTGGTTCCAACCATGGATTTTTGTGCTACGGTGGGCTCAAAACCCCCATTTCAGAATGTGAAGACGTTTAATAATAACCTATTCTCTTCTGATTAGGATCTGGGAGTGCTAGTAGGTCTCGCATGGTGAAAATTAATGGTTTCCTGGAGAGATGCAGTGAGAGGTTGAAGTTGATCATCCCTCCTGAGATTATAGCTGAAGAAATTGAATACTTTTCAAATCACTCGCTATAGTGCAAGTTTTTGGGAATGAGGGTTTCATTGCAGTTTCTGGAAAACTGGGCATAGAGGACATGGGCATCAGAAGGGGAAATGGAGATTATGCTGCTGGCAAATAACTATTTCATGGTTACGTTCAACTGTATGGAGTATCGCAATAGGGTCTTTAAAGGAGGTCCATATTTTTACAACCAGGTGGGATTATTCATCAAACCTTGGCATGAGGGATTTAATCCTTTAGAGGAGCTCCCAAATAGAGTTCTAGTGTGGGTTCGGTTACCACATCTTCCAGTGGAATGCTGTTGAGAGGATGTGCTATGGATTCTCACTGATCTGCTTGGGAGGTCAGTGGGATCATCGTCGCAAACTCTAGTGAGAAAGGTAATGACCTTTGCACGTATTTGTGTTGAAATAGATCTTAGTAAACCCTTTCCAGATGCTATGGATATGTGTGCAGGCTCTTATTCATGGGTTCAACAGCTAGATTATGAGACTTTACCATTTTGCTATCGTCTGTGTCATGAGTATGGTTATTTACAATGTAAGTGTCCTAGATACAAATTGGTAGTGCAACAACCTCAACAGTCAGAACCGAGCCTTGATAGGGCTGAGAAAGGGAAAGTTGTCGTGTTGGGTGTGGTAGAGGGTGCTGATGGTTTTGTCTCAGTTAAGACAAAGAATAGGAAGAGAGGACAAAAGAGACCCTTACAGGAGAGACGTCAGGAGGATACCTTTAACAAATTTGAGGCTTTGGATGACTTGAGCCATCAGGAAGTAAACCTGGGGTTAACTCCTCTAGATTAGGGTGTATCAGGAGGGGTGTTGGAAAGTGTAATGGAGGAATCTTCCCAGGCCTTGCTAGTGGTTGGAAGCCAGCAGATAGAGATGGACTAGACAGTAGGGGTTTAGCTGGGCCTGGCTCTTGGTATTGAGGTGAACCTGGTGGAGGGGGAGGGTTCTCTGATAGCTTTGAAATTGGAACTGGGTGGGGCTAAAAGTAATAAGTCAGTTGTTCACTTGGGTCTACATTAGAGAGATATTAAGAAAAGTGCTTTAGAGAAGAGCTCAAAGGTTGGCAGAAAGAAGGATCTGGATAAGATCAAATTGATGGGGGAGAATTTGGTTGAGTCAGGGTCAGTGAATACTTTGGATTCACACTTTTCCAACTCTCCTAAATGATTGTGCTCTCATGGAATGTAAGGGGCTTGAACAACGGCCCTAGACAATAAGCTATTCAAGATTTGATTACGAATTACTCACCTGATGTCCTTTTCTTGAAAGAAACTAAACTTTTAGTGGAGAGTATGATGGGTCTCATGCCAAAGTTGTGGGGGCAAGGCAAGTGTCAGTGTGTTAGGGTAGTTGGTTCCTTGGGAGGGGTGGCCTATCTTTGGAACCCTTTAAGGGTCTGCCCTATCTAGTGGGTTGCCTCTAGATCCTCATTATTCGGGGTGTTGTCTAGTCTTGAGACTGGGGAATTCATCTTGTTTTCGAATATCTATACTCCCATTGATTTTCAGGGTAAGAAAAGCTTATGGTCACATGTTTCAGGTATGCAAAGGTTAGCCCCTTTTCATTCTTGGATTATGGTAGGAGACTTCAATGCCATCTTGGAGTTGAGTGAAAAGAAGGGGGGTGTTATGTAGTTGGAACCTTCTTCTTTCCTTTTCTAGGATAGTATCTCCTTGTTGCAGCTAGTTGATGTCAAGCCTAGCAATGGTTTGTTACTTGGAACAACAAGAGGGTGGGAGAGAATTGGATTACTGAATGATTGGATCATTTTCTGGTTTCCTATTTTTGGATTGGCGGGGGGTGGTCCTCAAGTTCTAAGATTCTCAACTAGAGAGGTTCGGATCACTGGCCCATCAAGTTGGTTTTGTCTTCGGCTTGGGTAGCCCATTCACCTACATTCAAATTCCAACTTATGTGGCTTCGGGACCCTTCTTTGTAGGTTCTTATTGCGGACTAGTGGAGGAAAGGGAGACCAACCTTTGGCACTACCATGTACTCTTTTGCCAAGCAGCTGCAATTTGTTAAGCTTTAGCTTAAATAGTGGAACTGTCAAGGTTTCGGGAAGATTTTTCATGAGAAGAAAGCTGCTCAAATTGCACTGAATGAGATCACTAGTGAAATTAGGGAGCATGGGTTGTCTGAGGAACTATTTAGAGAGGAAGACAGGGCTGTCAAGGTGGTAGAGGAATGGGAGCTTTGGGAAGAAATATATTGGAAACAAAGAGCTCGCATTGACTGGCTGAAGGAGGGGGACAAGAACACTGCTTTCTTCATCAACTCAGTGAAAGCAAGAAGACATGGAAATTCCATTCCTATTCTGGTTAATGAAAGAGGTGAGCAGTGCTTATCCTTGCAGGAGATGTCTAGGGAGTCTCTCCAGCTTTTCCAGTCCCTCTTTAGGGAGGAGTCTTAGGGGGAAACAGTGGAGGATAATCTGGTTCTGGATTGCATCCCTTCTCTTGTCTCGAGGGAGATGAATGAGCAGCTTTTGTGTCCTATTTTGTTGGAAGAACTTGAGAGGATTGTCTTCCACATGAGGAAAGGAAAGGCTCCTGGACCGGATGGGTTCCCAATTGAGTTCTTTCAATATTTCTGGGATATAATTAAGCTTGATTTATTGGAAGTAGTCCAGGAGTCCTAGAGGAATAAACAAATGCTTAGGGCATTGAATGCAAATTTCATTGCTCTAATCCCCAAGGGTGCAGGGGCCAACCGGTTAGGCCAGTTCTACCCAATCTCCCTCTGCAATATGATTTATAAGATCATCTCTAAGTTGATAGCAGATAGATTGAAGAAGTGCTTGGGGAATGTTATTTCTGAGGAGCAAAGTGGGTTTGTGGAAGGGTGCCAAATTCTGGATGGGGTGGTCATTGCTACGGAGACCATTCATTTTATGGCAACCTCCAAGGAAAAGGCTATGTCTATCAAGCTAGATATGGCTAAGGTGTACGATAGAGTTCGGTGGTCCTTCCTTCAGAAGATCCTCAGGGCTTTTGGTTTTGCAGACAAGTGGATCTAGTGGGTTATGAGTTGTGTTATGTCCACCTCTTTCTCTGTGCTTATCAATGGAGACCATACTGAGCTGTTTGGTGCTTCTAGGGGTCTCTGCCAGGGAGATCCTCTCTCCCCTTATTTATTCATTCTTCTTGCTGAGGGTCTGGGGAGGCTAATTAAGCATAATGTGGGTTGGGGTTCTATTAAGGGTTGGAGATGGGGTAATGACTTGCAGCCATAGTCTCACCTGCAGTTTGTGGATGATATAGCCCTTATGGGGCTAGCTCGGATCAATGAAGATTCGAATCTATGTAAGGTCTTGGATGTTTATCTTGCAGCATCTGGCCAAATGATCAATAAGGATAAATCTTCCATCCTTTTTTTCAACACCTCTGAGTCTATTCAGAGGAGGATTTCTCTTATCTTGAGATTCCAAGTTGGCTCCATGCCCCTGACGTATTTGGGTATTCCTATTTCTCCTGGCAACACCCCTAGGGATTCATGGTAGGGGATCTTGGATAAACTCCACTCCAAGGTTGAACACTAGACTTATAGATGGTTATCCTTTGCAGGGAGGGTTCTACTGATTCAGTCAATGGTTCAGGCTCTTCCGATCTATCGATGTATGCTTCATGTGGCTCCTAGGTGGTTCTTGAAGGGTTTGGACTCTCTGGCTAGGAAATTCTTATGGGTAGGTAATCTCACCTCTTTCAAATGGAGTCTGGTCAATTGGGACTTGGTTTGTAGCCCGAAGCAGTCCGAGGGGCTTGGGTTAAGGCAGTCTATTCTTTTTGGGGAAGCACTTGCTACTAAATTGTACTGGAGGTGGTGTGTTGAGCGGGACCAAGGCTGGGCCAGGATTTTGGCCAACAAATATATGCAGAGGATCCTGAAGGAGGAAATCCTCATATATCCGCTTGAAGGAAAGGGATCATTGATCTGGTACACTCTCAAGAGGGGGGCTTCTCTCATTAAGGCAGGGCTTTTTTGGATCTGCAGAAGGGGGGAAGAGGATCTTTTCTGGAATGATTCTTGGGATGGATACCCTCCCATCCTTGATCAGTTTCCTAACCTTGGAAACCTAGGCCAAAGGTTCTTGGAAGCTATATGGTCAAGGGTGAGTGACTTTAAGGCTATCTATAGGTGCGGTCGGCTGGATTTGGAGTTGTGGAAGACTCCTAATGACTGGCCAGTGGTTGGGATGGAGGAAGAGTGTGCAGAGTTGCAGGGCATTTTGGCAAATAAACACTGTAACTCCCTTAAGGGTAGGGATGGGCTTTCTTGGTCTCCAAATACTAAGGGCATTTTTGCTGTGGCTAGTGGTTACTGGGAATTGTTGATTCAAAGACTTGAGGGAGGAGAAGTGAACTGGTGGAAATAAGTGTGGAATAATGCTTCTTGGCCAAAGTGTAATTGCTTTTCCTGGACTTTGGCTTGGAATAGATGTCTAACTTGGGACAATATCTGCAAGCGGGGATCCTTGGGGCCTTCTATTTGTGTTTATGTGGTAACGGAGAGGAAGAATCCTCACACCTATTCTTCAGATGCCCCTTCTCTATGCTTATCTGGCACTATTGGTGGGGGGTGTGGAAGCATCCTTGTGTCCATGCAGACTCTCTGGTGGAGTTTTGGAGAAGTTTGGGAAGACCTCCTATTCCATCCCGCTTCCTCCAGACGGTCTGGTATATTGGGCCCATCTTCATTCTGTGGAAGATTTGGCTCGAAAGGAATAGGAGGATCTTTCGGGAGGCCAAACTATTTGTTCAACAAGTTTGGAATAGGATCACTGCTATGATTCAGGAGTTAGTGGAAGCTAAATGTGAGGTGAATTTCCTGTTGGGTAGAGATGAGGCGGATATTGTGAGTAGGCTTGGCTTGCAGGAGTTCTCTTGCCTCTGCTTGTGTCAGGAAAGGTATATGAGCTATGAAGAAGGTGCAAAGGGTTGGAAGGTGGATACCCCCTCAGGATGAGTATATCAAGATCAACACTGATGGCTCATCTAGGGGCAACCCAGGCCTTGCTGGTGTAGGGGTGTTGGCAGGAATAGTAGGGGGAGGTTATTTTTTTCTTTTTAGTGCATAAAGGGTGCTAGTCTAATAATTTTATGGAGGGTTTTAAGATTCTTTATGCACTTGAACAGGCTTTGGCATGGGGTTTTAGGAAGGTGATTTGTGAATCAGATTCACAAATTGTTGTTAACTTGTTATCTCATCAGAAGGTGAGTGGGATTCAGTGGCAGTTGGCAGGGATTGTTCAGCAGATTCTCTAGATTAGCTCTTTAATGGAGCAGGTGTCCTTCATCCATATTCCTCGCACATGGAATGGTGTGGCTGACTGTTTGGCCAAGTGGGCATCGAAACATGATAGTGAGTGGAAAGTGGAAGGCTGGGAGCATCTCTCTGGGGATTACTGCCAAGAATTGCAGAAGATTCTCATTGAGGACATGGGTGGCTTTGAAGCTGGTTGATCTATGGTTGGGCTGGTAGTTCTTCTCTGGGGCCTTGGGGCTTTGATTCTTTTTGTAATGCTTGTTTCTGATTCTCAATAAATTTTTTACCCTTTTAGTAAATATCAATGTGAGAATAATCTCCAGGTTTGGAACGGATGCAAACCTACATGAAACCACAAATTTTCATAAGTACATATTGTAGACGTATAAAAATAACCATATTCCTAAATGAATATTTAATATTCATTTTATTCTCATTCCTCTATTTAATTAAATATAATTTAATTAAATCATCCACATTCCTCTATTTAATTAAATAAATTATTCAATTTATTTATTTAAATTCACTTAAGCATTTTATATCAGTTAATTAAATAAATCATTTTATTTAATTAAATCCTTTCTCTCTACTTTAAATTAAATTTACATTTGATTAAATAGTTCACCCCAAGTAAATAAACCTAATTTATTTAAATCCCCCACTTGCAACCAAATTAAAATAAAGCAATTTATTTTAATTAAATCCTATTATCCCTCACCCACTTGTATTTTCCTACATCTCCCACTTGCCTCCTAACCCTCTTCCTAAATTCTTCTAGAATCCCTCTAATCCTAATCAATTAACCTAAACCCTTCAATTATCCCCTTTACCTAAATTTGAGGAGGTCACTTCTCAAATTTGGAGTAAAGTCTTCCAAAGGCATTAAAGCCTTTATGCCTTCAACAAGCTAACTTGTTGAATACCCCCAAATTTGTAAGAGTCAAAGTCTTTCAAACCATTAATGGTTAACTAACCCTTTGTGGCATGGTTAGAGACTTTTTGCCTAACTCAACCCTCATCTAACCCAGGGGTCTCATCAAGCATTCATTGCTTTGACCATGGTTATCTCCTTAACCCTTGCACAAGAGTTTACCCCTTGGGTAAAAGCTTTATCCAATGGATAACCCTAACCTAACCTTAACCCTTACCTCCTAAGGTAATCATGAGGTCTTCTCAAGCATCTAATGCTTCTTACATCTCCTCTCAAGCAGACTTATGTTGACAATTGTCACCATTTCATTGGTGAGAATTGTAAACATGGATTGATAACTTTCAATCCTAACCCTTGATAAGATCATTCAATCCTGACCATCCATTGCCCCATTTCTCCTATAAATAGAGCCCTCATCCCTCCATTTTAGAATCCAAGTCTTTAGCATCACACTTATACTCATTTTTAGCAAAGCATTTAATCTCTCTTTGAAATAGAAATAAATCTAATAATCATTTTAGAAGCATTTCTATCATCTTAGTTAATCATATAAACTAGTATATAATGTTAGGATAGTATTTCACTAATCTTTTCATCTTATCATCACTAGTTTAGTTCATTTGTTAAATCATGCATAGATAGGATGCATTCATACTAAGATTGATCAAAAGCATCCCTCATTCTTGCATTTGTCATCCCTAAGTCACTTTGCTCAGTGATCTGAGAGTAAAGGTATTGGCTTGAGGGATCTTGTGAGATACAGAACCATGGAACACCCCTTGGGAAGTTGAGATATTCCTCATAGCTCCATAACTTGCACCAAGAGTCCCATGGGTCTGTGGGCAAGTCTTTGAATAATTTTCACAATTTCCATTTCATTGAACCGCTTTTCCCGCATACATTTCTGGTGCCCACCGTGGGGCATAACCCCATTAATCAAATCAGTTTTTGAATATGACCAACTTTGTAGGTACACAGGAAATGAGAATCAACGCGTAGGGAACATTTCATAGTGCATCCGGTTAAAACTTCAGCGCATCTGGTCTTCTGTTTAGCATGTTGGACTCATCTCTTAGCGTGTAGGAACCCTTATTTAGTGCATATAATTTTTTTAATATTTCCTGTAGCTTTCAACATCAGAATTTAACAGTCCAGCACATTTGGAAAATAGTTTAGTGCGTCGGGTATTTTTGATAGCGCATTTAGGGCATTCTATAGTGCATCCAGTGCATTCTATAGTGCATCACAAACAGAAAGAAGGAAATAATTTGTAATAGAAACCTCAAATTAGACTTGTGGAAGTCCATGAAACCATCTTTTTTTTTGCTAACTGATTAACTAATTTTCTACAGGTTACTAATAGTTTGATTGCAGGTTTGGAGTCTATTTTATTTAAGCTAGGATTAAAGTAGTTTAAATTTTACTAACTTTGCTAAGTTTTTTTTTTTTTGATTGATAAAAGGTCGAGGCCAAAGAATTTTATTAATTTAAAAAATAGATAGATTTACATTTACACCTCCATTCGGTGTGGGCACTGGTAGGAAACAATGGAGGGAAGAAAACCTCCAGTCTAGCCTAGATCCCTCAAGGATCAGAAAAATTTAAGAATGCGATACAAAATGGAGGTACAAGATCACAAAGGGAACTTGTCCAAAATAATGAAGATTATATGTAGAAATCCTCTATGTAAAGTTGAGCAGCAGATTGCCCATCTCTTGGGGTGATGCTGCCATTTGTGGGCAACAGTTCTTGCTATTCCTGAAACAAAGGGTTAAGCATGCTCTGCTCCTTATGCTGCAAAAAATATTGAGAAAATCTCTCACTAGAATGTTAGGAAAAGGAAAATTGAACAGGTCAACTTATACAATATATCATACCTGCCTGGATGGTCACCCTGTTAGGATACACAACTCAAAATATTAGTCTCAAAAAATCTCCAGAAACATAATGCGAGAGTGATTATCCATCGAAGAGCATAAACTCAATAAATATTAACGAGGCAAATTCCATAAATATTCCTGCAAAGAGATCATGGGAGCTACCATCTTAAAGAATATGGTTTGAGAGCCTTCTAGGCCCTAATTGAGTGTCATGGGAAAGTTGGATAATGAGGAAGCATTATCGATAAACTTAAAGATCGATAAGACAGTTGTGAAATGCAGTGACAAAAGGATTCCTATTGAAAATAGGGTTTCGATGAACTGATGGAGGATTACATTGACACATAAGGTAAAGCTTTTGATGAAAATGAGGAGATCAATGAAACCACAAGGCTCATTGATGATAAGGATGGCTTCATCAAAACAAAGGTAACATCAATGAAACATGACATTTCGAAGGAAGATAAAGTGATGCCACCGAAGTGTGTGATTCCATCGAAACAACAGTGTGCTACGGAAGTTTTCTATAAAAAAAATGAAATCAAACATACTCTTAAGAACTTTGATAGAACCCTTGAAACTTCCACCGACATTAGAATCCTAAAAGCTATGGGCCAAACCAAAGCCATTGGATATACACACTAACCTCTCACCGAAATATCTAGTTTGACTGAAATGGTACACCTGTTGTATCGAAGAAACCTATCGATGTTTCATCGATAAGATGATTTATCGAACAGACTTGGGCCTCAATGAACTTCAAAAGAGACTTATCAAAAGCATTATTTTTCATCGATAGAAGGTATATCGAAGAAACCAAAGGAGGTTTCATCGATGAAGAAAGGCTGCTGAAGAAACTATGGTATCGGTAGGACATGTAAAGAATTCATCGAAGAAGATAGTTCTACCGAAATGATGAGATTGAAGAAACTGGGGAAGGTTTCATTGATAGGACTTTTCGAGAAAAGAAAGGTGTTGAAGAGATACTAAAGTTATTGGCCGATAGTGATAGTTTCATTGAAAGACAAAAGGTTGATAAAACATAAGAGATTTTCATCGATAACATGCCATTGATAAAAAAAAAAGGTTGAAAGAAGATATTCTTCTTTCACCGACATAAGGAATTTAATCGATGCCAATGCAAAAGCTAGATGATGAGGAACCATTATCGATAAACTTAAAGATCGATAAGACAGTTGTGAAATGTAGTGACAAAAGGATTCCTATCAAAAACAGGGTTTCAATGAACCGATGGAGCATTACATCGACACAAACACGTAAGGTAAAGATTTCGATGAAAATGAGGAGATCAATGAAACCACAAGGCTCATTGACAATAATGATGGTTTCATCGAAACAAAGGTAACATCGATGAAACATGACATTTTAAAGGAAGATAAAGTGATGCCACCAAAGTGTATGACTCTAACAAATTATGAAAATGAGAAAAGGCATATATACCTTCAGATGAAGAGATGGATAAAAAAGGATTTAAGCTGATATTCAAGGATGAAAGATCAGTAAACTTCAAGAGACTAATAAGAATATGTATAGATATATGTATATATATATATATACATATATATATATATATATGTATACATACACATATATATATATATATATGTATACATATATATATATATGTATATATGTATTATATTGATATATGTATATAGATATATATACATATATGTATATATGTATACATATATACATATATATATATATATATATATATATATATATATATATATGAATATATATGACTATATATATATTTACCTATAAATGTGAATCAAGGATCTAACTTAATATAGGTGTTAAGATAGATATATATATGGATATATATATATATACATATATATATATATGTATATGTATATATATATGTATGTATGTATATATATATATATATGTATATGTATATACATATACATATATGTATATGTATACATATATGTATATGTATATATATATATATGTGTGTATGTATATATAAATGTATATGTATATATATATATATATATGAAATGCCTATATATCTGTAAAGAGAAAATTATTACATGCATTGAGAGTGCTTATCTGTCCTAGATAATTCCTGAAAGGGTCCTGGGCTGCAAGAATGTGAGATAAAACCTATATATATATATATATATATATATATATGCCAATGAGAGGCTGAATATGAGGATGGATGACTGAATCAAGGTGAGGGTCTGATAATGAAAGTTCCCAGATAAGTATATACAAAAATATTGTTGGTATTTTGGTATGGTTTTGTCATTGATGTCAACACCTACTAAAACACTAGCACTTTGGAGATCCAACAACATTCACTGGCAAGCAAGTAACTATTGCATAGTTACTAGTATATGGCTCACCGGTAGGGTATAATGTTCACCGGCACTTGGAATGATATGGAAGACACTTGGTAATGTCGAAGACATCGTGTGGACACTTTGTTTTGAAGAATTAATCATTGGTATATTCATATTTACATATTTGCTTTTACCGACAAATAGGTCCAGTGTTACCTAGGGTTACACCGATAGGTTTATCTTTTCCAGATCAGCATGGCACGCTATGAAGATGATTAATTATTGTTGTAAATGCATTAAGCCAACATGTTCAATTGGTTATTGCATCGGATATTATATTGTTTGTAAAATGTTTTTATTGTAATATCTTGTAGAGTTGGCCTACTAAAATTGGTCTTAGGTTATGGTATAAATGTAAGATCTTATTTGTAAGATCGAATGTGGAATGCGTGAAAAAGGATTGTGAGAAGGTATATGTGAGATTAAGCAGAGGTATACACGAAGACATCATTTGAAGGTGAAGCTAGGCTTTTTGTAGAAGCATATCAGCATTACACTAGTACTGAATCCAGCATATGAAGATGCTATTTTGTGTAGTAAATTCTTATTGGATTTAACTATCCAACTGTAGTCAATGTGACTCCCATTTTGTGATTGAGCAGTGAGCTCTAGGCTGTTGGCCTTTCTACATGTGCATACCCCATTTATGTACACTTACTATCTGTAGTAGTATCATCTAATTGTGGGTAAGGTTTCCCACCATGGTTTTTCCCCTTATAGGGTTTCCACATACAAATATTGGTGTTATGTGTTATGGATGACTTTATGTTTATGTTTCATGTATTAATCTTTACCGGTATAGCAATTTACTATCAACACTGTCTACCGGCATACTTAACTAGTTTACCGGTACTAAGCATTAAGTTGGTTAAGTGTTTTTGGTTTGAATTTATTTGACAACTAATTCACCCCCCCCTCTCAGTTGTCTCTAGGACCTAACAATTGGTATCAGAGCCTAGTCCACTTTTTGCAGAAGTTTAACAACTTGAGGAGATCCAATGACTACTAATTATTTTAGGAAGGATAGTCCTAAACTTGATGGAACCAACTATGGGATATGGAAGATCGGGATGGAGACACATCTGAATTGCATTGGTAAAGACATCTGGGAAGTTACAAAGATGGTTATACTATTGCTGTAGCTGGTCAGACTACTCCAACTACCTTAGCTAAAGATGAGGAGAATGATTGCAAAGCAAGAGAAGCAAATTTGAGTGCTTTATCAGATCAACAAATTATGGGATTCTCAGATAGGTCTACTACTAAAGCTATTTGGGATCATTTGGAAACACTGAATGAAGGAGATTCCACAGTCAAGAATGCAAAACTTGAAAGCTTCTGAGTCAGGTATGAACATCTAAAAATGGAAGAAGAAGAAAGGATTTCTGCTTTTATGGAAAGAGTAAATGAAATTGTTTTGGGTATTAAATGTTGTGGAGGAACCTTGAGTGAGGATGAAATTTTTTCAAAAATATTAAGAGGATTGCCACTGGAATATAAAATGAAGGTTACTGCTATAAATGAGTTGAGAACAATACCTAATACATCAGTAACTAGGGATACATTGATTGGAAAACTTTCAGCTTTTGAAATTGAGGAATTTGGTCCTGTTACTACTATAAAGATAGATTTGGCCTTTAGAGCATCAACATCATCTACTCCATCATTTGACAAATCAGATTGGAAAGACTTTTATGCAAGATAACTTGAAGAAACTAGGAAGGAGAATGAAGAACTTGAAGAACTTGAAACACTATTTGCAAGGAAAATGACAAAAGGTCCAGTTGGAAGTAAGTATGAAGGTAAAGCACCCTTTAAATGTTTTAACTGCAATAAGATTGGTCATATGGCTTCGAGATGCCCTGATAAACATGCTAGACTAAGAGAAGAAGCTAGAAGAACATACAGGCCTAATCCTAAATATCAGAGATACAGATTTAAGAAGAACAAAGACAAATCTTGTTACATTGTTGATGAAGGTTTGACTGATGATTCTAATGAGGATCCAACAGACAATGGATGGATTTTTGTTGCTATAACAGAAGATCAACTGACACCTACTGCTCAACTGGTAGAACAAGCCCTAGCAGCTAAAGTTGAAGTAAAGGATGAATGGATCATTGACTCAGGATGCTCACATCATATGACAGGAGACAAAGGTAAATTCTCAAACTTTCAAGAATACAATGGAGGTTTAGTAAGATTTGGAGATGACAAAGCCTGTTCAATCAAAGGTAAGGGTACAATATCTCTTGATGGTAAGCATAACACTGACAATGTCTACTATGTTGAAGGATTAAAGCATAATCTTTTAAGTGTTGGTCAATTGGTTGAGAAAGGATTTTAGTTACAATTTAAGATTGGAAAATGCAAAATCATGAATAGAACTAGTTTAGAAATTGCAACCGGTAATCAGACTAGAGGTAATATCTTTCATTTGAATAACAGTGAAAAGGCATGCTTGATTGCACATATAGATGAAAGTTGGTTATGGCATAAGAGACTATGTCATGTAAACTTTGATTGCATGGTGAAGATCAATACTTCTAAGGGAGTTAGAGATCTACCTAAAATTGTGAAACCCTAGAATACAATTTGTAAGAAATATCAATTTGGAAAACAAGTTAGAGCTAGTTTCAAAAGTATTCCAGAAAAATCCAATAATCCTCTTGATTTGATTTACACTGATTTATGTGGTCCAGCTAGAACTAAAAGCTTACAAGGTGATAGATATTTCATGCTAATTATTGATGATTATTCTAGAATGTGTTGGGTTACTTTTCTCAGAGAAAAATCAGAAGCACTTGGAAAGTTCAAACTATTCAAAGCAATGGTTGAAAATGAAACCGGTAAGAAAATCAAATGTTTAAGATCAAATCAAGGAGAAGAATTCACATCTAAGGACTTTAATACATTCTGTGAAGTGAATGGAATCAGAAGACAACTATCAGCACCTTGGACACCATAGCAGAATGGAGTTGTTAAAAGGAAAAACAGAACTATCTTGGATGCAGCAAGAAGTATGTTGTCTGAAGCAAATTTACCACATGTATACTGGAGAGAAGTAGTGAGCATAGCCGTCTATACATTCAACAAAGTTCACATCAAAGGTGAAACCGGTAAGACCCCTCATGAACTATGGTTTGGTAATACTCCTACTCTAAAGTATTTCAGAATTTTTGGAAGTAAATGTTATATTACAAGAGATGAGTATATTGGCAAATTTGATCCTAGAAGTGATGAAGGAATATTTCTTGGTTATTCATCTAAGAGCAAGGCATATAGATGTTTTAACAAGATATTTCACAAAATTGTTGAGAGTACAAATGTAAAGATTGATGAACAATTCAGAGGAACTTTAAGGTATATAGACTCTAAACCGGCAATAGAAGTTGTGACAAATGAACCTACACTAAATCCACCGGTCCAGAATTAAGATCCAATTACCCCAGTACCATCAGAGGATTCCATAGTAATTGAAGAACAATAACAAACTAAGACACCCCGGTATGTAAGATTGAATCATTCTGAAGATCAGATAATTGGAAACAAATTTAAAGGAGTTATGACAAGAGGAAGATTGGCAAAATGAAGAGGTATGTCTTATTTCTCAAATTGAACCATCATCTGTTAATGAGGCATGTGAAGATAAATGTTGGATTAAAGCTATGGAAGAAGAATTAGGACAAATTGAGAAAAATAATACTTGGACATTAGTTCCCCGACCTAAAGATAAAAATGTAATTGGAACCAATTGGGTATTTAGAAACAAACTTAATGAAGATGGTAAGGTTGTCAGAAATAAAGCAAGACTAGTGTGTAAGGGACATTCTCAGAAAAAAGGAGTTGATTACAATGAAACCTTTGCACCGGTAGCTAGAATTGAGGTAGTCATATTATTCTTGGCCTTTGCAGCTCACAAGAACTACAAAGTTTATCAAATGGATATTAAATGTGCATTCTTGAATGGAGATCTTGAAGAGGAAATCTATATTGAACAACTTGATGGATTTTCTTTGACAGATGACAATGATATGGTTTGCAGGTTAAGAAAAGCTCTGTATGGATTAAAACAAGCCCCAAGAGCTTGGTGTGCAAGGTTGGATAAGTATCTTTTAAAGGTTGGTTTTACTAAAGAAAATGTAGACAATAATTTATATTACAAAATAACTAATGATGACATCTTGATTATAGAAGTATTCGTTGATGATATAATATTTGGAGGAGAAGATGGATTATGTAAGGAGATTTCTATTAAAATGCAACAAGAATTTGAAATGTCTATGATTGGAGAAATAAAATTCTTTTTAGGATTGCAGATTTCACAGACTGACAAAGGTATATTTTTGAGTCAATCCAAGTACCTAAAAGAGTTACTAAAGAAATTTGGGATGGAGAACTCTAAACCGGTAAGCACACCTATGACTACAAATGACAAATTATCTCAAAGGGATGAATCTACACCTGTTAATCCAACTAGATACAAATCTATGATAGGAGGTTTACTATATTTGACACAAACCAGACCTGATATTATGAATGCAGTATGTATTGTTTCTAGATTTCAAAGTAATCCTAGAGAAAATCATGAATCAAAAGTAAAAAGGATTTTCCGGTTCTTACAAGGCACTGCAAATCTTGGATTATGGTATCCTAGAGATGAATATTTTGATCTATGTGCATACATAGATGCAAATTGGGTAGGAGATGTGGATGATAGAAAAAGCACCACCAGCGGAGCATTCTTTCTTGGAAAGAGATTAGTTTCTTGGTTGAGTAAGAAACAGAGTTGTACATCTTTATCAACAGCAAAATCAGAATATGTTGCAGCAGCAACTAACTGTACACAGGTACTATGGCTTAAACAAATGTTGAAAGACATAAGGTAAAATGTAAGGAACCTATTACTATATATTGTGATAACATTGTAGCAATTGATATATCTAAGAATCCGGTATTACACTCTAAAACAAAACATGTTTCTATCAAACTGAATTTTCTAAGGGAAAAAGTTGAAGAAAAGGAGATAAAACTGGTTTATGTGAATACTAAAGAACAACTTGTAGATATTTTCACAAAACCTTTCCCTAAGGAGACTTTTGAATATCTCAGAGATCAGCTTGGAGTCATACCACCACCGGTAGAGACTTAGACAGTTGATGATTATCATCAAACCGGTAGAATTAAAAGACAAATCATTTACTCTGGTCTTTGATGAGGAAGCTACTTCTCAGGGGGGAGTAGTTGGTATATTGAATTGATTGGTATTTTGTATATGAACTTGATTTTTGTAACTTTGGCATTTGATGTCAAAGGGGGAAAGATATCTATGGAAATTTTTTTTATCTTTTAAAGAGAGATTGGTATTGAAAACCTTTTGATAACATATGTTGCTCCCAGGGGGAGAGATTGTTGGTTTTTGGTATTTGGCATTTCTGTTTTGGCACTTTGATGGTTTTTCCATCTTGTGTTGTCATCAATGCCAAAGGGGGAGATTGTTGGTATTTTGGTATGGTTTTGTCATTGATGTCAACACCTACTAAAACACTAGCACTTTGGAGATCCAGCAGCATTCACCGACAAGCAAGTAACTATTGCACAGTTACAAGTATATGGTTCACCAGCATGATATAAAGTTCACCGGCACCTGGAATGATATGGAAGACACTTGGTAATGTCGAAGACATCATGTGGATACTTTTTTTTGAAGAATTAATCATTGGTATATTCATATTTACATATTTTCTTTTACCGGCAAATAGGTCCAGGGTTACCTAGGGTTACACCAGTAGGTTTATCTTTTCCAAATCAGCATGGCACGCTATGAAGATGATTAATTATTGTTGTAAATGCATTGTAATACCCACCCTAGTGACTTTTCTTGGCATGGACATTATTTGTTATATTTGGTGATGTTGGACTCTATATTTCTTTGTTAGAGTAGATGATGAGACATATTTAGTTATATTTGCACCTTTATGGTTTAGTATGTTATCTAATGCATTAGTGAGTTAGGGGTTTCATTGGTTTATGTACATGATTTCATTATGATAATCTTTTCATATGGCTGCTATATTTTATATTTATTATCTTGATCTAACAATGCTAACCCAACCATACTTGGAATAGATTACCATATGAGATATCTGTAGGATGAGGGGAGGTAGTCATAGTTACTCTACGGAGACCCACATGATGTCCAACTCCCCCTCCTTGTTTATCATTTGTATATGGATATATATTTTGGTGATGCAGGATTGCAGGTACTGGGCATCGACTCCACCTGGCTACATAGGTCTGAGCGTGCCTCTAAATCATCGAATGTTGTTGTTGCAGAGATAACACCAAGGTTCCCATAAGTAAACCTATTGGACGTAGGTCTCCCGTTTAGGAAAATCACCCTATCTTGAGGGTTGGGCAATGTCATGTTTATGATGGGTATTGGGTTGAGTATTTTGATTGGTTTAGACTTATATTGTTCATATTTTTTTTATTATTTCTTTGATAGGATACCTACACATTAAATGATTTAAGTGGTTAATGTTATGTTGCATTAAAAAGATGAAACAAAAGTAATATAGATTTATTATGTTATATTTATGAACATATATATATATATATATATATATATATATATATGGGTGCACACATATATGCCTACATATATATATATATATATATATATATATATATATGGGTAAAATAAGATTTGTTTTTTATTAATTCTATATATATAAAGAAAAGGATAAAATAAAAAGATCAAGGTTTAAAATAATGTTATATTAGTTTTAAACCGATGACTTCTCTTGTATGAGTCTTGATAGTTACCGTTGAGCTATATGTGTTATTTGAGATTTTGATTAGCTATCTAGTATTTAGTATGCTTATTTACGTGGGGTATCTATTAAATTTTAAATAAACTATTATAGTTAGTGTTAATAAATAATACCAACCATAGAGGTTGGAACGGTTGCTTCCCGTAAAACAACCTCTCCAACTAGACAAGTTGGTATTATTTATTGAAGTTTGTATTTTTGGAGAAGGGGGTTGGTATTTTCCAGGAAGGTAATCAAAAGGAATTTGAAGGTTTAGGAGCAGGAAGAGAGATTTTCATAGGAAGAGGTTGGATTTTTTCTTGTTCTTTCACAAAGAATTTTCTCTGCAGGAACCAAGGTAGGCCTCATTCCAGGAAGAATCCATGTGGCTTGCTTGTGCTATGCTTGCATAATTTAAATAAATATTAGATGAAAATTTAAATTTAAAAATCTGAGTGTTATTCTTGAAATGCTTTCTTCTACTTCTTTCTTTGCTTGTGTAAGGGATATGCTTGGCTGGGAAATTCAACCTGGAGAAAATGAGTGTCATGTTGGGAGTAATAACTCTTGTATTTGTTTTAGTTTTATTTTTATAATTTTAAATTGTCCCAGTTTTGTTAGTTCTTATTTTGTTATTCATAACTTTCACTATGCATATTATTTGTCAAATCACTTCGGTGAAAACGTAGAAATCTAGGCGTACTAAAACATATTCAAAATTAGGAAAATCCAACGGTTAGTTTGAAAGTTATGTTCCCTATCTCGAGACTAATTTTCTGTCAATCAAAACAAAAATGTTATTCATTGTTTGTGTCACTAGGGCATCGAATACCTTCCTCAAACTAAAATGAAATGATTATAAAATAAATGGATATGAAATAAAACTCCAAATATTATAATAATCCATCATCTTTTAATGATTTAAAATTAATTTATGAACATACTCTTTTACTCAACTCTATCAAAGAGGGTTTTAAATAGTTTTAAGAAAATTTATTTAAACTTTTATTATAATCTTTGGTTGAGGCTAAAATTAAATATAAATCATTATACTATTTTCTCAAATATATTTCAGTCTTCACTCAAACCATTTATCAAGATAAATATCTATTAAACAACAAGAAACATGGTTCAATTTTAATAGGTTTTTGAGTTGTTCTTTGGGTTGATTTTCCTTCTTAGGGGTTTGGGTGCTTTCTATAGTAGGTACCTCTATTTTAAAGACTCTAATTCATGTATGTGAGGTGTTCATGATAAAAATAAAATAAAATGTTTTATGTATGTTATGTATTGGCCACCTCCTTCTCATGCTTGATTGTGGCTTAGGGATATGGGTCAAGCTCATCCTTATGGTTTGGAGTACATGGGAGAGTACTTGAACTTATATTCTTATTGTGTGAGATGAATTATTATTATTTTTATTTGATAAATGTTTTGAGTAGGGTAACTAGATACCCTAGGTTGGTGGCTCACTATAGGTTGCCAGGACTGAAAGTGGTTTCTAGGAGATCCTATGAGTGGGCTCTATTCAAGTGATAACCTTTTTTAAAAATGAACTTGGGTTGGGTTGGGATATAACACACTAATACAAGATAAATGATTATTTTAGTCCATATAGGCCTGTTGGAGTATCATGACCATTCTTATAGGCTGGGTGGATCCTTTTGAGAGGGGACCACGGTACATGGTAGGCAGGGCGGATCCCAACATTAAGGTTGTATGATGACACCCACCTAGTAGGTGTTCTAGTTCTCTCTCTCTCTCTTGTGATGTTATTTGATGTTGTTATGTGATATGTGGTTCTTGTTTATTGTTTTGGGGGAACATGTCTCATGGCCTTAGTATTGCCCTAGTACTTGCGTGGACCTTGGTTTTATCTCCTAGCACAGGGGAGTGTACCTTTGTGGTTCCACGTGGTTGGGTGGTAAACATTTTTCGAGGTGTGTTCGTGATCTATTTTGATGATGCTTCTTGATCCTTGATTGAAGATGTTGAAGACCTTTCTTTTGAGATAGTACATTCAAATATTATAAAGATTATTTTTAAGTCATGAATGGCCTCATAATAAACATGCAATTTTATGAAAAGCATTGTAAAAGGGAGGGTAGTTTATAGGAACTATGTTAAGGGATGATTACTTTGTATTTTAAACAATGTTTTTAAAAGTTATGTTACCCTTCCTAACCTATCCCTTTATGATCTTATTGTGTTGTTATGAAAATTGAGTAGAAGGCATTAATAGAAATTGCAATTGCATTATTATATATGTTGTTATCAAATGAAAAGTATTAATTGTATGGATGTTGTAAATAATAATCAAGGGGAAAATGATGCAAAGGATAGTTATTCATTCTATAGTGGGAATGGGATTGTTTTGTACTTTTACTTTGGTCTCAAATGAAATGATAAAATCTTTGTGGCGTATTCAATAGATAGTAAAGTTAATGTGTTGTGAAATATTATATCATGCTCATACTTAAGAAGATCATTGTATGTTTATTTTATGCACATTATGTTATGTGTTAAGCTGTTATATCTTTGAATTATGTTGATGAACATTAAAGGGAACCTGTAAGGGCATTAAGTATGTTTACTTTCTAGAGGTGGTAGATGTATGTTATATTAAAAAAAAAATTGTAGCATATTTTGGAACTTTTGTTCTTGTCCTACCGAGTTCCTTGGCGGAGCATGACAATTTGGTATTAGAGCCCTAGGTTGCTACACTGGGAACTCTAGGGTCTATTATGCTTAGTTAGGTTATATTTTGCATCTATATATATCCTTTCTTATGTTGTGTTACTCTCCCAGATGGCCCTTGTTACCCTTAGAGTAGCTAGGGATGGAAACCGAAACTCTACCTCTAGGTCTCAGCAAGAGAGTTTCCAAGGGGACCATGAGGGAGAACAATCCCAAGATACCCATAGGGAAGAGAGAGATGCAAGTTAGAATAATGAATCTGAATGGGTTCAATTGAGGTGCATGATGGGGGAGATCCTACAGAGGTTAGATACAATTGAAAATAAAGAAAACCATGAGGAAGGAAATAACTCTCAACATCATGATAGGGAAAGAGATAGGAGCCTTAGGAGAGAGACAAGAAGACCAGATAGTGATTCTATTGCTCACATGAGGGATTTACTTAGGGCTAAGATACCTCTTTTCTTTGGCAATGAGGGGGATCTACGACAGAAACTTGGATATTTGATCTTGAAAGATGTTTCACCATGCACCCTTTTAGTAGCAATGTTAAAGCTAGATGTGCCATTATGCACTTAAGAAAGTTTGCTTCAACATGGTGGTGAATGGAGGAAGAAAAACTCCAAGTTAGCATAGACACCATTTCTTGGGAATTATTTTTAGAAAGCTTTAAAGATAGATTCATGTTAGATCAATGGAGACATGGTAGAGCAGAAGAATTCCATCACCTAAAGCAAAACAACATGTCAGTTGAAGATTATGAGCGAAAGTTCTATGAACTTAAGCCCTTCTCAGGTTACAAGGAGGATGGACCTATGTTGGTGCAACATTTTATTAGGGGATTGAATGGCCATATTTCTAGGGATGTAGTAGTCTTTGAACCAAAGAGTCTTTGAGATGCAATAGCCAAAGCCTTTATGGTGGAAAGGAATGTTAATTTGGGTTTAGGAGGCCATTCCGACAATCGTGGTAATAGTGTTGGGGCCATCTCTAAGGGGAACCAATATCAAGGGATGTCAGGATCTAAGAATCAACAATCAACTCTCAAAGGAGGACATTTCTCACACAAGAAAAAGTCCCAGAATTACAATCAGAGTGGTAGAAAATTTCAATACCAACAAAATCATGGTAATTCTCGCACCTAGCAGAAGTATACCCCTCAACCATCCCAAAATTCTTAGAACATTAATAAAGGGAGTTACCAGCAATCGAGTGCACCATCTACAAGAAATTTTGTGAGAAACACAGGTTGTTATTCTTGTGGGTAGCATGGGCATATTGCAGTACATTGTCCTCAATGCACCAAGTCCCTCGCAAACCAGAATTAGGCAACCTCCGAACCCATAGTAGGAAATGCAGGCCAGTCCCATAGAATATTTTCCACAATAGAGAAAAAGCAAACTAATCACCAAGGCATAGTTATTGAAACCACAGGTTCGTTAAAGGGTAAAACTATATCTATTTTATTTGATTCTGGAGCAACTGATTCCTTCATATCTCCATCTTTAGTAGAAAAGTGTGGGCTAGTGGCAAAAGGGCAAGGAGTTAAGTGGCAGGTAGAACTAGCCTCTGGGACCAAAATGAGCACAGATTTATGTGTCCAAGAATGTGAATTGGGATTAGGACCCTTCACTACAAAGGTAGACCTTCATGTAATCCCTCTTGGCTCTTATGGAGTTGTTTTAGGTATGGATTAGCTAGAAGAGCATGAATCCAACATAGAGTGCAGAAAGAAAACTATATATTGTATTGATGATTCTGGTGAGCATAGAGTGATAGTAGGTATTCAGCGACCCATATCTCTTTGTATGATATCTGCAATGCAACTCAAGCAATGTATGCAAAAGGGATGTCAACTTTTTGCAGTCTCAGTTAATGATCTTGATGAAGAGGAAAGTAAGGAAGTAACACTTGATCACCCCTTGCTTCAAGAGTTTGTTGATGTATTTCCTAAGGAAATCATAGGAATGCCTCCAAAAAGGGATATTGATTTTCGTATAGACTTGGTACCAGGAGCGGAACCCATCTCCAAAGCTCCATACCGCATGACTACTCAGGAACTAAGTGAGTTAAAGTTACAATTAGAGGAACTATTGGAAAAGGGTTTTATCAGGCTGAGTGTATCACCATGGGGTGCTCCAGTGATTTTTGTGAAGAAGAAGGATGGTTCTCTCAAGCTTTGTATTGACTATCGACAACTCAATAAAGTTACCATTAAGAATCGATACCCACTACCCCGTATTGATGACTTGTTTGATCAAATGAAAGGGGCAAAGGTATTTTCCAAAATTGACCTTAAGTCAGGATACCACCAGCTAAGGATCCTTGAGACCGACATCTATCGTACAGCCTTCCGTACTTGATATGGCCACTATGAATTCACTGTGGTGCCTTTTGGTCTAACTAATGCTCCTTTAGTATTCATGGGCCTTATGAATGGAGTATTTAGAACTTACTTGGATAAGTTTGTGATAGTTTTTGTAGATGATATATTGGTGTACTAAAAAACAATGGAAAAGCATGAACAACATCTATGCCAAGTGTTACAATGCCTATGAGAAAATTAGTTATATGCTATTGTTGAGAAATGTGAGTTCTTTCAAACTGAAGTTAAGTATCTTGGTCACGTTATCTCAGGGGGAGGAATATCTGTGGACCCAACAAAGATTCAAGCCATAGTAGAATGGCCAACGCCCGCTAATGTCTCAAAAGTTCACAATTTCATGGGCCTAGCTGGCTATTATTGACATTTTGTTATGGGTTTTTTGAAGATAGCTCATCCTATCACTTCCTTGCAGAGGAAGGGGAAGAAGTTTATTTGGACCGAAAAATGTGAAGAATCTTTTCAATGTTTAAAGGAGAAGCTAACCAGTGCTCCAATTTTGGCAATACCTAACCCCTCAGAAGATTTTATGGTCTACACAGACGCTTCCTTGGAAGGCATAGGGGTAGTATTAATGCACGAAGGTAGAGTTATTGCTTATGAGTCTAGGAAGTTGAAAAACCATGAACTCAACTATCCTACTCATGATTTAGAGTTAGCGGCTGTAGTTCATGCCCTAAATCAATGGAAACATTTCTTGTTAGGTCATTGATTTGAACTCCATACAGATCACCGTAGCCTTCAGTACATATTTACTCAGCCTAATCTCAATGCCAGGCAGCACAGGTGGATGGAATTTTTGTGTGAATATGATTTTGAAGTAAAATACATTCAAGGAAAAGAAAATATAGTTGCAGATGCCTTGAGCCATTGGAGGCATGAGATATCAACAGTAATAGTTGAAGTTGATTTGAAGAGTAAGATACTTAATGCACTCCCATCAGATGACTGGTATCAAGAGGTCCGATCAAAGATTGCTTCAGGTAGAATGCTAGAAGGTAGATATACTGGATATTCAATGGATATTGATGGTCTTCTTAGGTGTATGGGATGTATTTATGTTCCACCCTCCGATGGACTTCGAAGGTTAATTTTAGTGGAAGCCCATCATGCACCTTACTCAGCACATCCTGGTGTCAAGAAGATGCATGCAGATTTGAGGAAACTCTACTATTAGGCAGGAATGAGGAGAGCCATAGCAGACTTTGTATCTTGTTGCCTTGAGTGTCAAAGGGTGAAGGCAGAGCACCAACATCCACCAGGATATTTACAGTCCCATGCAGTTCCAGAATGGAAATGGGACATCATTTCTATGGATTTCATAGTTGGCTTTCCTACATCTTCATGACGTCATGATGCCATTATGGTTACCGTTGATCGGTTGACTAAGGTCGCTCATTTTTCTCCTCTTAGATCTTCATATACAGCATCTTCAGTAGCACAAATTTTTGTCAGAGACATTGTTAGATTAGATGGAATTCCACGTAAGATTATTTTAGAACGTGATCCAGTGTTCACTTCGTCTTTTTGGATAGCCTTGCAACATGATTTAGGGACTCAGCTAAACTATAGTACTACTTACCATCCTGAGACCGATGGTCAAATAGAATGAGTTAATCAGATTTTGGAGGACATGTTGAGGATGTATGTGATGGATCGACAATCCGCTTGGGAGGATTACTTGTATCTAGTCGAGTTTGCATATAACAATGGGTATCACAGTTCCATCGGCATGTCACCGTATTAGGCCTTGTATGGTAGACCTTGTCGCACACCCTTGAGTTGGGATAGATTGGATGATAGGACACTTCTTGGATCATAAATGTTACAGGATATGGAAGTACAGGTTTAGGGTATCAGATAACATTTGGCAACTACACAAGATAGATAGAAGAAGTATGCAGATGCTCATAGGGTTGATAGGCAATTCGTAGTTGGTGATAGGGTATTTTTTAGGGTCCGCCCTCATAAGAGCCCAATTCATTATGGAAAAGGTTCTAAGCTAGCACCTAGATTTGTAGGTCCATTTGAGATCCTGGAGAGGACAGGACCAGTTGCTTATCGACTTGCCCTGCCGCCTAGCCTTGCACGTATTCATGACGTATTTCATGTTTTTGTTCTTAGAAAATATATTCTAGATTTGACACATGTATTGGATTGGACTTCTTTATAGGTCGCAGATGGGCAGCTGGCTTTGGAGCCAGTACGTATATTACAGTAGTGGACCCTAACCCTTAGAGGGCGCACCATAGAGCAAGCAAGGGTCCAATGGGACCCAAATGAGAGACTTCAGCTACATGGGAGGATTTGGGCAGACTTAGAGCTACTTACCCCTATTTGTTTATAAGCTTCCAGGAGTAGGCCTAGTTCTAGGGGGGGAGGATGTAATACCCACCTTAGCACCTTTTCTTGGCATGGACATTATTTGTTATATTTGGTGATGTTGGACTCTATATTTCCTTGTTAGAGTAGATGATGAGACATATTTAGTTATATTTGCACCTTTATGGTTCAGTATGTTATCTGATGCATTAGTGAGTTAGGGGTTTCATTGGTTTATGTACATGATTTCATTATGATAATCTTTTCATATGGCTGCTATATTTTATATTTATTATCTTGATTAAACAATGCTAACCCAACCATGCTTGGAATAGATTGCTATATGAGATATCTGTACGATGAGCGGAGGTAGTCGTAGTTACTCTACGAAGAGCCACATGATGTCGCACTCCCCCTCCTTGTTTATCATTTGTATATGGATATATATTTCGGTGACGCAGGATTGTAGATACTGGGCATCAACTCCACCTGGCTACACAGGTCTGAGCGTGCCTCTAAATCCTCGAATGTTGTTGTTGCGGAGATAACACCAAGGTTCCCACAAGTAAACCTATTGGATGTAGGTCTCCTGTTTAGGAAAATCACCCTATCTTGAGGGTTGGGCAATGTCATATTTATGATGGGTATTGGGTTGAGTATTTTGATTGGTTCAGACTTATATTGTTTGTATTTTTTTTATTATTTCTTTGATAGGATACCTACACATTAAATGATTTAAGTGGTTAATGTTATGTTGCATTAAAAATATGGAACAAAAGTAATATAGATTTATTATGTTATATTTATGAACATATATATATATATATATATATATATATATATATATATATTCGCATATATGGGTGCACACATATATTCCTATATATATATATATATATATATTGTATGTATGGGTAAAATAAGATTTGTTTTTTATTAATTCTATATATATATATATAAAAGGATAAAATAAAAAGATCAAGGTTTAAAATAATGTTATATTAGTCAATGAGTTTTGAACCTATGACTTCTCTTGTATGAGTCTTGATAGTTACCTTTGAGCTATATGTGTTATTTGAGAGTTTTATTAGCTATCTAGCATTTAGTATGCTTATTTAAGTGGGGTATCTATTCAATTTTAAATAAATGATTATAGTTAGTGTTAATAAATAATACCAACCATAGAGGTTGGAACAGTTGCTTCCCGTAAAACAAACTCTCCAACTATACAAGTTGGTATTATTTATTGAAGTTTGTATTTTTGGAGAAGGGGGTTGGTATTTTCTGGGAAGGTAATCAGAAGGAATTTGAAGGTTTAGGAGTAGGAAGAGAGATTTCCACAGGAAGAGGTTGGATTTTTGCTTGTTCTTTCTCAAAGGATTTTCTCTGCAGGAACCAAGGTAGGCCTCATTCCAGGAAGAATCCATGTGGCTTGCTTGTGCTATGCTTGCATAATTTAAATAAATATTAGATGAAAATTTAAATTTAAAAATCTGAGTGTTATTCTTGAAATACTTTCTTCTGCTTCTTTCTTTGTTTGTGTAAGGGATATGCTTGGTTGGGAAATTCAACCTGGAGAAAATGAGTGTCATGTTGGGAGTAATAACTCTTGTATTTGTTTTAGTTTTATTTTTATAATTTTTAATTGTTTTAGATTTGTTAGTTCCTATTCTATTATTCATAACTTTCACTACAGATATTATTTGTCAAATCGCTTTGGTGAAAACATAGAAATCTAGGCGTACTAAAACATATTCAAAATTAGGAAAATCCAATAGTTAGTTTGAAAGTTATGATCCCTATCCCGAGACTAATTTTTTGTCAATTAAAACAAAAAAATTATTCATTGTTTGTGTCACTAGGGCATCAAATACCTTCCTCAAACTAAAACCAAATGATTATAAAACAAATGGATATGAAATAAAACTCCAAATATTATAATAATCCATCATCTTTTAATGATTTAAAATTAATTTATGAACATACTCTTTTACTCAACTCTATCAAAGAGGGTTTTAAATAGTTTTAAGAAAATTTATTTAAACTTTTATTATAATCTTTGGTTGAGGCTAAAATTAAATATAAATCATTATACTATTTTCTCAAATATATTTCAGTATTCACTCAAACCATTTATCAAGATAAATATCTATTAAACAACAAGAAACATGGTTCAATTTTAATAGGTTTTTGAGTTGTTCTTTCGGTTCATTTTCCTTCTTAGGGGTTTGGGTGCTTTCTATAGTAGGTACCTCTATTTTAAAGACTCTAATTCATGTATGTGAGGTCTTCATGATAAAAATAAAATAAAATGTTTTATATATGTTATGTATTGGCCACCTCCTTCTCATTCTTGATTGTGGCTTAGGGATATGGGTCAAACTCATCCTTATGGTTTGGAGTACATGGGAGAGTGCTTGAACTTATATGCTTATTGTGTGAGATGAATTATTATTATTTTTATTTGATAAATGTTTTGAGTAGGGTAACTAGATACCCTAGGTGGGTGGCTCACTATAGGTTGCCAGGACCCAAAGTGGTTTCTAGGAGATCCTATAAGTGGGTTTAATTCAAGTGATTACCTTGTTTAAAAATGAACTTGGGTTGGGTTGGGATGTAACACACTAATACAAGATAAATGATTATTTTAGTCCATATAGGCCTGTTGGAGTACCATGACCATTGTTACAGGCTGGGTGGATCCTTTTGAGAGGGGACTGTGGTCCATGGTAGGCAGGGTGGATCCCAACATTAAGGCTGTATGATGACACCCACCTAGTAGGTGTTTTGGTTCTCTCTCTCTCTCTCTCTTGTGATGTTATTTGATGTTGTTATGTGATATGTGGTTCTTGTTTATTATTATGGGGAAACATGTCTCATGGCCTTAGTATTGCCCTAGTACTTGCGTGGACCTTGGTTTTATCTCCTAGCACGGGGGAGTGGACCTTTGTGGTTCCACGTGGTTGGGTGGTATATATTTTTTAAGGTGTGTTCGTGATCTCTTTTGATGATTCTTCTTGATCCTTGATTGAAGATGTTGAAGACCTTTCTTTTGAGCTAGTACATTCTAATATTGTAAAGATTATTTGTAAGCCATGAATGGCCTCATAATAAACATGTAATTTTATGAAAAGCATTGTAAAAGGGAGGGTAGTTTATAGGAACTATGATAAGGAATGATTACTTTGTATTTGAAACAATGTTTTTAAAAGTCATGTTACCCTTCCTAACCTATCCCTTTATGATCTTATTGTGTTGTTATGAAAATTGAGTAGAAGGCATTAATAGAAATTGCAATTGCATTATTATATAGTAAAGTGGGAATGGGATTGTTTTGTACTTTTACTTTGGTCTCAAATGAAATGATAAAAGCTTTGTGGCGTATTCAATAGATAGTAAAGTTAATGTGTTGTGAAATATTATATCATGCTCATAATTAAGAAGATCATTGTATGTTTATTTTTTGCACATTATGTTATGTGTTAAGTTGTTATATCTTTCAATTATGTTGATGAACATTAAAGGGAACCTGTAAGGGCATTAAGTATGTTTACTTTCTAGAGGTGGTAGATGTATGTTATATTAAAAAAAAAAATTGTAGCATATTTAGGAACTTTTGTTCTTGTCTTACTGGGTTCCCTGGCGGGGCATGACATGCATTAAGCCGACATGTTCAATCGGTTATTGCATTGGATATTATATTGTTTGTAAAATGTTTTTATTGTAATTGTAGACACCTAAAATTGTCCAATCTAATTAAATAAATAATTTTATTTATTTAATTATCTAAGCTCAATTCTTCTATTAATTAAATAAATCTTTATTTATTTAATTAATTCATTTATCCTCTTCTAGCCTTATTTCTCATTTAAATAAATACATTTATTTATTTAAATTATCCTTTTCCTAAATTAAATAAATATTTTATTTATTTAATTATCCCACTTCTTCTATTAATTAAATAAATCTTTATTTATTTAATTAATTCATTAGCTTTTTCTACCCATGACACATGTCATTCATCTCTTAATTCCTACACTACCTACCCCTTTCATTTATTTTATTATTTCCCTTACCTACCCTCTAATCATAGCCAACCTCCTTTTTACACCTCTCAATCTTATCCCTCCATTTCATATAGTGTCTTCTATATAAGGAGATGCTTCCTTCATTATCAAACCCTAATGAGCTAATGAGCTAATGAGCTAATGATGCATCCTAATGACTTAACTACTTGATCAATCGACTACACTATGATCCTACTTGCAACCACATTTCGTTCTTTGTTGAGCTCTTGTGCATATAAAATTTGAGAGCAAATATATCAAGCAAGATCAATGGAGATAGGAAGAATGGAGATCCAAACCCTATTGGACATGTGATGGTATAATCTTTGTGATTTCATTTGATTTGCATTGTCTTAGGTAATCTTCATATGTTATGGTGGATCTTTGTTTATTGTTAGGCTAGGGTTTTATGGTTGAATTCATTTATCCTTTCAATATTCTTATTATTGTTATCCATTTTCACCATATACATTTTGGTGCACCCGGTGGGACTCTTGTCCCTTTTGCGTTTAACATTTTGTTGCAGATTTTGTGTTTGAAGTTGCAGATCTGACGTTTTTGGCAGTATTTTGATATTTCCACATCTGCGTTCTTTCGGATCGCATATTTGATTTTTTGGTGCATCTGCGACATCTGGATCTGGATCTATGTATTGGCAATATTTTATTTGCAGGTCCAAGAAAATGCGTCTATGTTGTAAAGTCACGTCTGCGCTGGTTTTAGCCGCGTCTGTGTCCAGAAGATGTGTCTGTGTTCTATAACCGCGTTTGTGTCTCACAGAACCACGTCTGTGTTATCCAGTCACATCTGTGTTGAGGGTAACCGCGTCTATGTTCATCAATTTTGAAATTTTTGGTTTTCATTGATTCAGTTTTTCGGATTTTACATTTAGGGTTTCAGATCTGGTTTATTTTGAGCTAACATTTTCAGATCTAGCTAACGAAATTGGTGCAGCTTGTCTTGAAAGCAAAATCGTTTGGTCGAAGGCCCCTATTTTTCACAAAGTCTTTTGGGTTTAAAATTTACCTAACTTGTGTGCTTGCAGGAAGGGGTGATTATTTCAAATAATCCAAACTACTAACAACTCTTTGTTGCAGGTCCTTGGCAAGGATTTTTGGGCTTTTTTTTTTTCTATTGTGTGCCTTGTTTTTATAGACTAGCAAACACTTCCATTGGTGCACTAAAATTGGATCATTGTCTTTTGTGTCTTGAGCAATAGGCTCTTTTTGTTTAATCTTTAGAGGGCCTATCTTCCTGTGTGGTCATTAGGACTACTAGTGAGAAGAGAACAACCCAAGTGGTAGCGAGGAAAACCTACCTCTTCCGAACCACTATAAAAAAAATGTATTCACGGTGAAAACTATGGATAACGTGTGCTGATTAGTTCATACCGACACTATGTCTTCCCATAAACACGTTTGATCAAATTTATTTGATCAGTTGTAGGGTGTAACCCCTACCAGCTGGGAGCCTTCTGTATTTACAAAGCTGAAAGTGCCGCATGTATGGCCACACAAGCGGATGCCCTTACTAGCACCATTTTGTTTTAGAAGCCCAAATCCTTCTAGTTGTTGGGGTAGGAGGTCAAACCTCTAGTAGCGGCCCACACACATATAGTTCTTAGTAGAGATACAAAGTTCGCCACGGGGAGTTTTCGTGGGGACTGATGCTTGGCTGACCCGAGAAGTGAGTGCCGAGGGTGGAGCCAGTGAGGTCAAGCATCTAAGTATCCACTCTGAATAGCATAGCCTCGAGGGTAAAACCCCATGTGGGATCAACAACTATTGTCTTGGCCAGCCATAAGAATTGTGCTTGACTTATGTTAAACATTCAAAAACATTCAAGACCAAACAACAAAACATTGTGTCTTTTGTGTCTTCAAGTGTATGCAAAACATTTTTACATCAAACAACACACTTTTCTTGGAGTCATTTTGAGTCTAGACACTTGCAAACATTGGGTCTTCATCAACACTGTGTCCTCTTGTCACGAAAAATAGTCAAATAGTCAGATTTGGTCACAACAAAACGGCTTCACAGATTGGAAAAAATTGCACAAATTTTACAGAAACGCATCTGTGTCAGACATAATAGTGTCTATGTGGTATAACCACGTCTATGAAGGGCAGAATTGCATCTATGTTCCAACAGTCAACATTACACTTTGCAAAAAAAAATCAGAAACATGTCTGTGTTAAACAGAGCCGCGTCTGCATCAGGAAACCACGTCTGTGAAGTATACAGGCGCGTCTATGTTCAAAATTGAAAAACTGTTACAGTCCAGCAAACAAACATAGTTAGTTTCGGAATTCTTGAGCTTCCTAGGTCATTTCTCCAGGGTTCATCTAGCATTCAACCTATCTTGGGGTCTCACATAATCCATCATTGCTTCACATCTCACTTTACAGTCACATTTGTCTAAACTTGAGTCAAAAAGTCACTTGCTTGTCCTCATCATACTTTGTCAACACACTACATACAACAACACTTTGCTAAGTGGTCCCTCATCAAGGTCTATCACCTTTGGGTCTCATTTGGTCTTACTTAGAGTCAAGGTCAACTTACCTCATCAAGAGAAACTATCCTCTCTTTGGAAGTCACACCTACTCTACTACATACATACTTGGTCTTACACTTTGGACATTGCAAGTACACTTCAGATTCATTTACATTCCATCCAACCCTTGGTCTTCCATAATTTTTCCATTTTCATCTAGTCTCACACATCTTGGTCACTACCTAGTTCATGGTTGAAACTTGTCTTCAAAAATCTAGGAGAGAAACTAAAGAGGCTCAAGAATTCACAAACATGAGTTCTTATGAGTATGACAATGAGATCTTTTTCAATTCTGATCATACTACATTACCTGACATGGATGCCTATAGAAACATTCCAAATGTTGAGAACATGGACACTATAAACAACAATGCTACACATAATGACAATATGGACAACTTTTATGTACATTCAGCAGATGTGGAAGAATCCATTATGAATCCCCATTTCAATCGATTGGTTGAGGAAATAATGAGGAGAGATAGACAATACTTCTTACAAATGATGGCACAAAGTGGAGCCAAGATACCTCATGATTTTGACATGTCTCAAATAATGGAAAATCAACCTTTGCAACAACCTCATTCCAACATGGATCAAAGGAGACCTAATAGTGGAGGAAATAGAGGACCATATATGGTACCTGAATCACCATCAGCTTTGCTTCAAAAACTAGAGGTCCCACATACACATGGTCAAACATATGATTCTCACCTTCGCAGACCATTATGGAATACTTATGGAGAAAAATATGCTCAATCACATATCAAAGCTAAGGATCAACCACCAAAGCAATGGGATATTCCAAGGCATTCTCAAAATTTGGACACAAGGAAACCTCGTGTCAAATTTGGGGGCAATACAATAGAACATGACATGCCTGTAGAGTATGGTATACATGCACAAAATAGATATAGTGTTCCTCAACATGAATCTATACCAAGTGGTCCATATATGCAACATCATTACAGACCTCCTCCATATGGACATGTGTATGATCAATATCATCCATATATGGAACATGCTCCTCCTCCAATGGGTACCTCAAACATAGGATATGGTCCAAGAAGTTGATCTCCACCTAAGAGTAATTTGGAGCAACAAATCAGGGACTTACAAAAGAAAATGGAGGACATAAATACACCAAAGCCAACATACACAATGAGAGACATATGTCCTTATCCATTTGACAAGAGCATTCCAATGCCTCCTTTTCCTACACATTTTGTGACACCTAAATTTGATAAGTATAGAGAAAAAGGGGATCCTAAGGCACACATAAGACAATTTTTCATAGCTTGCATTGAGGTAGCCGCAGAGGAGACATATTTGATGAGATTATTCCCACAAAGTTTAGGTGATCAAGCTATGGAATGGTTCTCCCAACTCCCACTTGGTATTAAGTCATGGGGTGACTTAGCAGAGGCATTTATCCAACATTTCTCCTACAACATAGAGACAGACATATCAATCACTACTTTGTGCAACACCAAGCAAAAAGAGGGAGAGTCTTTTGCATCATTCTTACAAAGATGGAGAAATCTAGGCAGCAGATGCTCTTGTGAAATTCCACAAAAACAAATGGTAGAAATGTTCACCTAGAATGTTAACAAAGAAATTGGCTATGATCTAAGGAAAGCTTGTTTGTCCACCTTCAAGGATGTTATTGAAAAAGGCTTAGCTATAGAAAAGGTTCTAATTGAATGAGAAGTCATCAAGATATTTAAGGCAAACAAAGATGACTTTAAAGGAAAAGACAAGCCAAGATTTTGGAATAAAAACAAGAACACAGTCAATGATGGTGTTGTTGATGCCAACACAGTGCGACCCAAAGTCATCTTTTCAGGATCAAAATCTACAAACAATCAAGTGAATACTCAAACAACTTCCAGATCATGAAGAAAGTACACTCCATTGGGAGAACCACTTGAGTTAGTTTTCAAGAAGCTTGTGGCAAACAAGGTAATCACAGTTCCAAATTTTCCTCCATATGAACCAAAGGCTAAACCAAATTGGTGGAATGATGATGAGTATTGCAAATTTCATAAGAGCAAGGGTCATAAGATAGGAAATTGTCACCGACTAAAGAACATCATACAAGATCTCATTGATAGAGGTGACATTGAGATTGAGGGACATTCCTCCAATCAAGAACATGAGATGTTTAAGGAACCATTCCCAAAACATGACAAGGGAAAAGATAAAGACATAGAGGATCAAACCAACTATACCAGAGCATCTTACAACTATGATTCAACTATCAATCACATTTCAATGGACAATTATGTCTCTACCATTATCATCAAGGACAAAACGTCTGATAATTCTACCCAGAGACCCATAATTGTCCTAAAAGGTGTTGGATCTTCTTCTGAACCTACCTCTGAATGTAATGTTACAACTCGTCGAGGTAAAATCACTTTGCAAGGTGCTCCAACTAAAAGCACTAGTTCTTCATCAACCAAACCTGAATATGACCTTGTAGAATAGTTAGGGAAGACACCCACGTTCATCTCCATTCTTGAGCTCCTATGCATATCCCCTACTCATAAAGCCATTCTTGACAAAATCTTGAGAGATACTACTGTTCCTACTGATCTAAACATGGACCAGTTTCAAGCCATGGTGGGATACCTTTCCATTCCACATTCCCTTACTTTCACAGAAGTCGATGATGCCTCCATAAGTCAGCCACATAATGCGCCACTACACATTGAAGCCTTCATACACAAACATCGAATAAAAAGAGTCCTGATAGATGGAGGAACAGGCCTAAACATTTACACATTAAGCACTATCACACAATTGGGATATTCTAATAAAGCTATGAATTCTACAAACAAGATCACCATTAAAGCATATGATGACGAAGAGCGTTCATCCAAGGGCACAGTCACCTTACCTCTCAGAGTTGGGCCAGTTACAAAGGATGTGGTATGTCAAGTCCTGGATTTAAATCTCACTTATAACATATTGCTAGGACATCCTTGGATTCATGAAATGAGGGCAGTCCCATCCACATATCACCAATGCATTAAGTTTCCTCATAATGGAGTGGAAGTAATAGTTAACGGTGATCCTAATCCATTCATATACTGAAATAACCTGAAATCAAAGACTGAGACCATCATTCCCAGTAATTGTGAGGCTATTCCTTCTTTGGCATACATTGATCCTGAGTCATTAAAACCTTTGACATCAAAACAAGGTGAGCTTAAAGGCAAATTTCAGGACAAAGACATGGGGGAATATACTTTAAATCAGACCATGTACTTACGACAAGTCATGAGTTCCCCAAAAGAATATGGGAGACCACATCCTAACAAGCAAGTATCCATCATGATGCTCAAATGGGACCCTACTACCTTTCAAAGATGGGGTGAACTAGAAGAGGAAGATTTATACCAAATTCTTTGCAGAGACAATGAAGAGGAAACACAAGAGCACATTAGTCTACCATGTGAGAAATATGGCAAAGGCTTCAAAATTCTACAAAAATTCGAGTATGATGGAAAAAGCCCTCTGGGGTTATGAAAGGAAGGCATCATTGGACCTTTACAACCTGAAATGACTCTCAAGAAGGAACGCTTGAAAGGACTTGGTTTCTTAACTTCCAAGGTCCACACCCAAAGGACAGAAGAAGCATTACAAATCAAAGCTGTCAAAATTGAACAAGAGGATTGCTATTCCACAAATTCCAATGAATGGGAATGGGGTTCCGACAAGTCTTCCAGTGACTACAAGCTCACCAAGACATAAAGAGAGCCAGATGAACCCACAGAAGAAGAGGAGTTTTATAACAAGTTCAGAGTTGGTCAAGAAACAACCCATGAGGATTCCACACAGTCCTTGTCTCAAGGTTCTAGGTTGAAATCACATAGGATGACAACACCTGTCCCAGAATGCGCTACTAGTGATGATAATTTGGATTTTCTCATGATCAAGACTGATGAGGAGAGTGCCATCGATGACCTCAATAATTACCTTGACATACCCGAATATAATTGCATCTTCACTCTTAGCCCCACTAACTTCGAAGACATTAACGACCTTCCCCTTGTTCACCACCAACTCATTGACTGGGATCATAAAGGACCTGTACTGTTTGACACATTCCAAAATGATGAAGCTTTTATTAACTATCTAGGCGTATGAGATGATCTTCCCCTTGGAGACCATAAAGCGGGATACACTATAGAACTCAATAGCGTGGCATATTTTGGTGAGGGTGTCGGACCTTCCAGTCGCAAAAATGTGAAAATAAGAACAAATCAAAGGTCTTATGGCGAAAACCACATTGTGGCGCTATCTGACCCCAAAAAAGTAAAAAGAAAGGACGTATCTGAGGGTGAAAACCTCTCTGAGGCACCCGAAGATGGAAGGCTTGACATTCTCCCAGCATCATATGAGGAAAAGTCATCCATGTTGGTAGACGAGACTATCAAAACAAACATTGGTACAGAAGAGGTTCCACACAACATATTCCTAGCTCAATCACTGACAGAGTTCGAAAGGTCAAAATTCATAAGTTTCTTCAAAGAATGACAAATCAACTTCGCCTAGTTATACGCTGATATGCCTGGATTAGATCCGGATTTGGTAATGCATCATTTGACAGTCAAACTGGGGGCAAAACTAGTAAAATAGAAACTAAGAAAAATGCATCCACAAGTGGCATTACTAGTCAAAGTAAAACTTGAGAAATTACTCGATGTCAGATTCATACACCCAATTGATTATCCTGAATGGATCTCCAACTTAGTGCTTGTCAGTAAACCAGATCGTAGCATCAGAATTTGCATAGATTTCAGAGACATCAACAAAGCTTGTCCAAAGGATGACTTCCCATTACCAAATATTGACTTGATTGTTGATCTCACAGTAGGTCATGAAATGTTATCACTGATGGATGGATTCTCTTGTTATAATCAAATAAGGATCGTACCCGAGGATCAACACAAAACATCATTTACTTGTCCATGGGGAACTTTCTGCTAGAATGTCATGCCTTTCGGGCTAAAGAATGCAAGTGCTACATATCAGCGAGCCATGACTACTATCTTTCATGATCTCATGCACGTAACCGTGGAAGATTATGTTGATGACCTCTTGGGCAAATCAATAGATAGAAATACACATTTGGACATACTTTCAGTCGTCTTTGATTGGTTGGAAAAATACAAAGTAAGATTAAACCCCAAGAAATGTGTCTTCGGAGTAACCTCCGGGAAGCTCCTAGGATTCATTGTCTCCAAAAGAGGAATTGAAGCGGATCCAGCAAAAGTTAAGGCCATCTTGGAAATGCAACCACCAAGAAATATCAGTCAACTTCGATCCTTACAAGGTAGATTCTAGTCCATCCAAAGATTCATAGCACAACTGGCAGATAAGTGTAATCCTTTTCAGCACCTGCTACATAAAAACATAAAATTCAAATGGGATGATAACTATCAACAGGCTTTCTAGACACTCAAAGATTATCTTCTAAATCTGCCAGTTCTAATGCCACCAGTTCTAGATCAACCACTGTTGCTATACATATCAGCTACTCCAACAGCACTGGGGGCACTCTTAGCACAACAAATGGCTGAAGGCAAGGAAAAAGTAGTATACTATATCAGTCGCACATTAGTAGGATACGAGCTAAACTACACACCAATTGAGCATGCATGTCTCACCGTGGTCTTTGCTTCGCAGAAATTACGACATTACATGCTCACTCATAAGACTAAGTTAGTTGCAAGGGTAGACCCATTGAAATACCTTCTCAATAAAGCAACACTTACTGGGTGACTAGCCAAATAGGTAATGATCCTGAGTGAATTTGACATCGAGTATGTGGACAGAAAAGAAATAAAAGGACAAGCCATCGTAGATCAATTAGCATATGCTCCCATGATAGATGATGTTCCTATAAATTCAGAATTTCCAGATGAATCCATTTTGATAATGTCACATGCAAAGCCATGGCAACTGTACTTCGACGGCTCATACACATAGCATGGGGCAGGAGCTGGCATCCTCTTTATAACTCCTCAAGGGGATTCTATACCAAAATCATACCGCTTATCATTTCCTTGCACTAACAATATAGTGGAGTATGAGGCATTAAAAATAGGATTACGAATTGCAGTTCAATGGAAGATCTAGGAGCTTCATGTTTTTTGGGACTCCCAACTTGTCATCCATCAAGGAACTGATGATTACCAAACAAAAGATGAAAAGTTAACACCTTATAAACAAATGGTGGACAACCTGAAATAACACTTTACAAAGATAGACTTTGAGCAGATACCAAGAGAGCAGAATCGCACCATAGATGCCATGGCTACAATTGCTTCACTGATTGATTTACCTCCAAACGAGACCCGCTATGAGTTCTTGGTGGATAACCTTTTGGTCCCTTCATATGAGATCATGCCTACTGAAATATTATGTGTTGTCGGTCCTGAATCCCAGTTATATGGTTCCATTTTCACATACCTACGTGACAATACTTTACCTTCTGATCTATCAAATAACCAATGTCGCACTTTCATTCGCCAATCCTCTCGATATGTCATTTTAGCTAATATCCTATACTGACAAGGTCTAGATGGCACTCTTCTTAGATGTTTAGAAAGTGACAAAGATCAGATTGCATTACGGGAAGTGCATGAAGGGATATGTGGTCCACATGCTAGTGGTCCTACCTTGGCCAAGAAACTCATCAGGAATGGATATTACTGGCCCAATATGGAGAAAGACTCATATCAGTTTGTTAAGAAATGTAAGCAATGTCAAATTCATGGAGACCTCATACATGCGCTAGCACAAGAACTTCAACCACTTGTGTCTCCTTGGCCCTTTTGTCAGTGGGGACTCGATCTCATAGGCAAGATTCACCCTCCTTCTTCCAATGGTCATAAATTCATTATCACTACCACAGAGTATTTTATAAAATGGATTGAAGCCGTGCCTCTCACACAAGTTACTAGAAAACAAATTGCTACATTCATCCTTAACTATATCATTTGTCGATACGATATTCTTGTTTCCATTATCACTGATAACGGGCATCCCTTCAAAAATCAGGATGTTCGTGAACTCTGTGACCGCTTCCATATCTCCCATCATTTCTCCACACCATATTACCCCCAAGGTAATGGCCAAGCTGAAGCATCTAACAAAACAATCCTTAAAATCCTAAAGAAGACAGTCGATGATGCTGGTCGTAATTGGCATATCCAACTTAATCTTGCACTTTGGGCCTACCGCACAAGTGTCCGCACACCTATAGGAGCTACACCCTATTCACTTGTTTATGGTGCTAAAGCTATCTTGCCTATTGAGGTCAAGCTACCCTCCTTACGGGTCTCTTTGCAAAACATCATCAGTGATGAAGACTATAGGGTCTCTCGCTTACAAGAGTTGGAACTACTAGATGAACGAAGACAAACTGCTTTTAATGATCTCAAGGCTTACCAACAACGAATGAGTCACAGCTACAATCACAAAGTCAAGCCTCACACATTTGAGGTAGGTGACTTAGTTCTCAGAGAAAATCTTAAAAATCAACAAGACAGAGAGAAGAAGGGCAAGTTCGAACCAAACTGGCTTGGTCCCTACATTATTACAGCAACATATGGATTTGGTGTATATCAGCTCTCAACTATAGAAAGTGAACCTTTGGCGGATCATATCAACAACATGCACCTTCGTAGGTTCTACACATAGCTCTTTGGAATATCCTAATTCAAAAATACAAAAAAATAAAAAATTTCAAAAATACAAAAAAATAAAAAAAATTCAAAAATACAAAAAAATCATAAAACAAAAAAATCGTTACTTGGTGAAAACCTGGCAAACAGGCGCCTTGTGACACACAAAAAGAAAAAAACATTGAAAAATCAAAAAAGTAAAGAGAAATAATTTCGTCCAATGGTGAAAACCACTTCTGTGGCACCCTAGGCAAGTACCATGGTGAAAACTGGGTCACTAGCGCCATGTGTAGAGACATTGCTCCTCCCTCCTTCAGGATTCACTTTCATCACTTCACTTTGCACACACTTACAACCAATTCGTTCATAATAAACTTACCCATTCCCATCATGGCTTGTTATTGATCTACCCAAGATTGGTTAGCCATTTATAATAAACATTCATTTTCATCCCTTTCCATCCATAATAAAACAGATCCTATCTGTGGCTAAGGCAAAATCCTACATCTAGTGATGGGTGTGGAACTAAGAGCATCACATGTTTCGAGGAGTACAGTTTCTTCCAGCTTTCTTCAGTCTATCCGTGCACAATTTGCAATAAAGAAACATTTGCATCACAGATCCACAATAAAGTTTCATCTTCTCTGCAATAAAGTATCAGTTTCATGGATTCAGTCAGTTTTAGATGAGACAGCAGCAACAATGGGCTTCAACAAATCAAATCTTTCAGCAGACTTAGACAACATATGGTTCAGTGCTATTTATCCTTTTTGTGAAAGTAAACATTGTGACCACAATCAAATAAGACTTATACAAGTGACAAGAGACACTAAACTTGAGGACTACAGTAGATGTTGGTGTCGAGTCTTGATTTTCTTTTTATTTCATCTTTCTTTTGGTGACATGTCGTTTAGCTTTTTCAGGATGTCTTTGACTAGAAAGGTGAGGATGGGGTATCATCACCTATTTGTATTTGTTGTCTGTGGATTGTCTCTTAGTAATGCTAGGACTTGTCCAAGGATATGAGGACACTATGAGTCTAGTGTGAACTGGGGCATTCCTTGTTTGTGACTGTCTTATCTCCAGGCAATGGGTACAATGACTTTCTGGGTTGAACATATGCCTCGATTGTCATAACCTACTTGCCATAATAAAGCTCAATGATGATAACGCACAAGAAGCTCTTTCAGTTTCATATCTTCTGTTTTCCATTCCCCTTTCTTGATTGACTTCCATCATCCTTCTCGAGTTTGCGTAGCCTGCTATCACATGACTGAGTATAATGACACACCAAAAACTCTTGTATTTCATGTAGTTGCACCTGCATTACCACATATAAGCATTTCATACATACATATATGTATATGGTGAAAATGGATATCAATAATAACAATATTGAAAGGCTAAGTGAATTCAACCACAAAACCCTAACCTAACAATCAACAAAGATCCACCATAACATATGAAGATTACCTAAGACAATGCAAATCACATGAAATCACAAAGATTATACCATCACATGTCCAATAGGGTTTTGATCTCCATTCTTCCTATCTCCATTGATCTTGCTTGATATATTTGCTCTCAGATTTTACATGCACAAGAGCTCAACAAAGATTGAAATGTGGTTGCAATTAGGATCGTAGTGTAGTCTATTGATCAAGTAGTTAGCTCCTTAGGTCATTAGGGTTTGATAATAAAGGAAGCATCTCCTTATATAGAAGACACTATATGAAATGGAGGGATAAGATTGAGAGGTGTAAAAGGAGGTCGGCTATGATTAGAGGGTAGGTAAAAGAAATAATAAAATAATGAAAGGGGTAGGTAGTGTATGAATTAAGAGATGAATGACATGTGTCATGGATAGAAAAGGTTAATGAATTAATTAAATAAATAAAGATTTATTTAATTAAAAGAAGAAGTAGGATAATTAAATAAATAAGAATATTTATTTAATTTAGGAAAATGATAATTTAAATAAATAAATGTATTTATTTAAATGAGAAATAAGGCTAGAAGAGGATAAATGAATTAATTAAATAAATAAAGATTTATTTAATTAATAGAAGAATTAAGCTTAGATAATTAAATAAATAAAATATTTATTTAATTAGACATGACAATTTTGGGTGTCTACATTTTGCCCCTCTTTGAGACAATGCGGCTTGTCGCGTTGTTTCAAAGAAGATAAGATGAACTGATACAGAGCTGCCCCAGAATGGGAATGATATGCCCCCTCGAGAGATTGGATGAAAATGTCTAAAAAGATTGCAGACAATCTCTTGATAAGAAAGACAAGATAGAATGAATTGACCAGATAAAGTGACAAAGTCACGGGATAACGAAGACTGACTCAGGAAATGAATGCAAGGGCTAGGGTAGGCTATAAGATAGACCACGAGGGAGAATACATCCTCATTGTCATCTACACATTCACAAGAGCATATTGTAGAGCGAAAATAGAGCAGGAGAAGTCAGCAGCAATGGCTTTCACTCACAGATTCAACCGCATTCACCGATTCCAGAGGCCAACAGAGGCAGGAGAGCCGGTAAGTACCACAAAACCTCCTTATACTTTGATGCATTTATTGTTGTCATTAATTCATACTAGGTAATGTAATAAATGTGCGTTTATGTCAGGAAAGCACGTTTGCGTTTGAAAAGTATGAATTTGCATCTTCTAGGTCAAATCGACAGTTCTGTGATGAACATAAGCTGTTGATTGGATAAGCTGCTGAGAGGATACACTCAAGCAGGTCCTCTAGGAAGACTAGGATAGATCAAGGCACTTTGTGATAAACAGTGAGTACCAAGATAGAGTACTTTGTGATGAATAGGGAGTACTAAAATATGAGCAGCACTTTGTGATGAACAGGGAGTGCAAATGTGAGTAACACTTTGTGATGAACAGGGAGTGTCCCACACGTAGTACTTTGTGATGAACAGTGAGTACCACTAGGATAAATAGCAACACTTTGTGATGAACAGTGAGTGTCACTAGGGTAGATAGCCATATGCATTTAGATAGTGAGTAGCATTTTGTGATAAATAGTGAATGCCACTATAACTGACATGATTGAGTTGTTTGACTGCAGGAGTATTTGCCGATGCTAGAGTCATGGGAGAGATTCCCATCAACTCAGAGGTTGCGACCTGAGTTGATAGCCGAGGACAGAGCTGCTATCGATGAGATGGGTCTGAGACATGTACTGTATGTGCCTGAGTTTCTGGCAAACATGGGTTTGCTGACTACGCTAGCTGAGAGATGGCACTCTGAGACGTGCACATTCCATTTGCCTATGGGTGAGATGACAGTCACCCTGGAGGATGTATACAGGATTCTGCGAGTGCCGATCGATGGGGAGCTGATCCCATACGATCGAGATGGAGACAGGGAGGAATTGAGACGGGTATTTTAGGACCCTGGATTGGAGATGAGGGTAGGACACATGGCATGGGACACCATGACAGCCACAGGGTTAGCATTGTCGGCAGTGATTGGAGGAGCTATCAATGGATTCTTATGTCCAAATAGGGCGACACGGGGGTTGGCTGTGGGCTGGGGGGAGCACTGGAGATGCTAATGACACAACATACCAGATATGCCTAGGGACCATGTGTGCTGTCACACTTGTATTATGAGCTTCATTAGTTTGTTTATCATGGATCAGTGGGATTGGGCTGTGGAGTGACACTGCTACAGGTATGGGCCTACGAGCATCTGCCGGTTACCCGACCGATACACTTCAGGGCTAGAGGTCATGGACACAGCTTTGTGCATTTATACGATATGATCACATCACAGCCACAGATTAACAGGCTAGAGTACTGGCGGCGAGTGATTGATGACATTGATGAGGTCATATGGAGACCATATCTGGGCTGCGAGCAGTGGGAGGATGATGCAGTCGAGCTACTGTACACCTTTCAGAGCAGGTACCTGATTGGGTGGATGCCCTATGTGCTAGAGAGGCAGCTGGTAGACAGGATTGGCCGACAGTTTGGTCGGATTCAAAGGATGCCCCAGGGATCAGGCATGTATGCCCGCACAGTCAGAGATCAGGCATAGTTTGGGCTGCTACTGTCATATGATCAAGCAGTGACTCAGCTGGTGGAGATGATACCTCTACCTTGGGACATGTGGCCTGAGATCGAGGATGCCAGGATGGATGCTGAGTATATAGCATATTGGGTAGAGCATCCATTCCCACGATTGACAGATCCAAGAGAGGCACTGGAGGGAGATGGTGGTGGTGACGAGGATGATGGTGGAGGCGAGGGGGGCCGAGGCCGACGGAGGAGGAGAGGAGTAGTTGGAGAGAGGCGAGTTGCACCTCGGAGGGAGGGTGGAGAGGAGAGGTAGGCTCAGGTGGTGAGGGGTCACGATGGATTGCCTTTACAGGTGCTAGTAGCACAGGGTCCCAGGCAGGTGTAGATATGGGGACAGGGACAGAGATAGGTATCAGTACAGGCACAGGGGCAGGTACAGGGGCAGGCACCCGCAGAGGAGGAGCCACAGGCAGGGGCAGAGGCAGAGGGGGTTGACCCAGTGGAGGCTAAGCTATTAGATCTGAGGGAGATTTGCCAGGGCCAGGCAGATGAGATCCAAGATCTGCAGAGGGAGAGGGATTGGCTCAAGACTAGGCTCAGGGATACTGAGCGAGAGCGGGATCAGGCTATCTAGCGCTACACAGAGGTTGAGACAGCACTGAGGGCTGGGAGGCAGGCAGAAGAGGACACAAGGGCCGGATATGCTTATGTCCTATGGGTAGGAGAGGAGATAGCCTACTGGAGGGACCTCTACTATGGTGCAGTGCCAGCAGATCGGCGGGCGAGGAGCTTCCATAGACCGTCGCATACAACGACAGCTATGGGAGGGAGCCGGAGGAGACAGGCATCGAGTGTGGGGTCATGGGTCCTCCACCACCACTAGATAGAGGAGATAGGAGGGATGATCCTGGGGCGGGTCCTTCAGGGGCTCAGATTCCACCGAGGCCAGGCGGCTCTGAGGGAGGGAGTTCATCATAGCCTTAGAGGGCTCCCTTTGTATCAGTTTTGTACCATTTTTGTATTGTAGACACTTGCGGGTGCTTGTAGCCATATGATTTTGACATCATTGTATTATGACACTTTATGATTATATATGAGATGATTCATCTTTGCGGCATCTATATGCATGTGTACCTATGTGATGAGATATTCTAATGTGATGTTTGTTTTATGCCATGCATGCAAATATGTACATGAGGCAATCTAATATATTTTTGTTCTTTTATGTTTTAAAATGTTATGCATGGTGCAAATGTGAATGTATGAAGTGCAGATGAATATGATAATGCAAATGTAAATTGTGCTAACAAGTGTTGTGTGCAGGATGTGATGCAGTTGTGATATCTATATGTATGTATGAAATACTTATATGTGGTAATGCAGGTGAAACTACATGAGATGCAAATATATTTGGTGTGTCATTATACTCAGTCATGTGATAGCAGGCTATGCGGACTCGAAAAGGATGATGGAAGTCAATCAAGAAAGGGGGATGGAAGATAGAAGATACGAAAGTGAAAGAGCTTCTTGTGCGTTATCATCATTGAGCTTTATTATGGCTAGTAGGTTATGACAATCGAGGCATATGTTGGACCCAGAAATTCATTGTACCTGTTTACATGGAGATAAGACAGTCACAAACAACGAATGCCCCAGTTCACACTAGACTCACAGTATCCTCATATCCTTGGACAAGTCATAGCATTACTAAGAGACAATCCACAGACAGCAAATACAAATAGGTGACGATACCCCATCCTTGCCTTTCTAGTCAAAGACATCCTGGAGATAGAATCTCTAGTCAAAGACATCCCGGAAAAGCTAAAAGACATGTCACCAAAAAAGATGAAATCAAAAGAAAACCAAGACTCGACACCAACATCCACTGTAGTCCTCAAGTTTAGTGTCTCTTGTCACTTGTATAAGTCTTATTTGATTGTGGTCACAATGTTTACTTTCACAGAAAGGATAGATAGCACTGAACCATAATGTTGTCTGAGTTTATTGAAAGATTTGATTTGTTGAAGCCCATTGTTGCTGCTGTGTCTCATCTGAAACTGATTGAATCCATGAAATTGATACTTTATTGCGGAGAAGATGAAACTTTATTGTGGATCTGTGATGCAAATGTTGCTTTATTGCGGATTGTGTGCGGATAAACTGAAGGAAGCTGGAAGAAACTGTACTCCTCGAAACATGTGATGTTCTCAGTTCCACACCCATTACTAGATGTAGGATTTTGCCTTAGCCACAGATAGGATCTGATTTATTATGGATGGAAAGGGATGAAAAGGGAGGTTTATTATGAATGGCTAACCAATCTTAGGGAGATCAATAACAAGCCATGATGGGAATGGGTAAGTTTATTATGAACGAATAGGTTGTGAGTGTGTGCAAAGTGAAATGATGAAAGAGAATCCTGAAGGAGGGAGGAGCAATGTCTCTACGCATGGCGCTGGTGACCCAGTTTTCACCATGGTACTTGCCCAGGGCACCACCGAAGTGGTTTTCACCTTTGGACAAAATTATTTCTCTTCACTTTTTTCAATTTTTCAATGTTTTTTTGTGTCACAAGGCGCCCGTTTGCCAAGTTTTCACTAAGTAACGATTTTTTTGTTTTATAATTTTTTTTTTTGTATTTTTGAATTTAGGATACCCTGAAGAGCTATGTGTAGAACCTGCGAAGGTGCATGCTGTTGATAGGATCCTCCAAAGGTTCACCTTCTATAGTTGAGAGCTGATATGCACCAGATCCATATGCTACTATAATGATGTAAGGACCAAGCCAATTTGGTTCGAACTTGCCCTTCTTCTCTCTGTCTTGTTGATTTTTAGGATTTTCTCTGAGAACTAAGTCACCTACCTCAAATGTGCGAAGCTTGACCTTGTGATTGTAGTTGCGACTCATTCGTTGTTGGTAAGCTTTGAGATGACTAAAAGCAATTTGTCTTCGTTCATCTAGTAGTTCCAGCTCTTATAAGCGAGAGACCCTGTAGTCTTCATCACTGATGATGTTTTGCAAAGAGACCCGTAAAGAGGGTAGCTCAACCTCAATAGGCAAGATGGCTTCAGAACCATAGACTAGTGAATAGGGTGTAGCTCCTATAGGTGTACGGACACTTGTGTGGTAGGCCCAAAGTGCAGGATTAAGTTGGATATGCCAATTACGACCAGCATCGTTGACTGTCTTCTTTAGGATTTTAAAGATTGTTTTGTTAGACGCCTCAGCTTGGCCATTACCTTGGGGGTAATATGGTGTGGAGAAATGATGGGAGATATGGAAGCAGTCACAGAGTTCGTGAACATCCTGATTTTTGAAGGGACGCCCGTTATCAGTGATAATGGAAACAGGAATATCGTATCGACAAATGATATAGTTAAGGATGAATGTAGCAATCTATTTTCTAGTAACTTGTGTGAGAGACACGGCTTCAATCCATTTTGTAAAATACTCTGTGCCCGTGATAATGAATTTATGACCATTGGAAGAAGGAGGGTGAATCTTGCCTATGAGATCGAGTCCCCATTGACAAAAGGGCCAAGGAGACGCAAGTGGTTGAAGTTCTTGTGCTGGTGCATGTATGAGGTCTCCATGAATTTGACATTGCTTACATTTATTGACAAACTGATATGAGTCTTTCTCCATATTGGTCCAGTAATATCCAGTCCTGATGAGTTTCTTGGCCAAGGTAGGACCACTAGCATGTGGACCACATATCCCTTCATGCACTTCCCGTAACGCAATCTGAGCTTCGTCACTTTCTAAACATCTAAGAAGAGTGCCATCTAGACCTCGCCGGTATAGGATATCAGCTAAAATGACATATCGAGAGGATTGGCGAAAGAAAGTGCGATGTTGGTTATTTGATAGATCAGAAGGTAAAGTATTGTCACGTAGGTATGTGAAAATGGAACCATATAACTGGGATTCGGGACCGACAACGCATAGCATCTCAGTAGGCATGATCTCATATGAAGGGACCAAAAGGTTATCCACCAAGAACTCATAGCGGGTCTCGTTTGGAGGTAGATCGATCAGTGAAGCAATTGTAGCCATGGCATCTACGGCACGATTCTGCTCTCTTGGTATCTGTTCAAAGTCTATCTTTGTGAAATGTTGTTTCAGACCATCCACCATTTGTTTATAAGGTGTTAACTTTTCATCTTTTGTTTGGTAATCATCAGTTGCTTGATGGATGACAAGTTGGGAGTCCCCAAAAACACGAAGCTCTTGGATCTTCCATTGAACTGCAATTCGTAATCCTGTTGTTAATGCCTCATACTCCGCTATATTGTTAGTGCAAGGAAATGATAAGCGGTATGATTTTGGTATAGAATCCCCTTGAGGAGTTATAAAGAGGATGCCAGCTCTTGCCCCATGCTATGTGTATGAGCCGTTGAAGTACAGTTGCTATGGCTTTGCATGTGACATTGTCAAAATGGATTCATCTAGAAATTCTGAACTTAGAGGAACATCATCTATCATGGGAGCATCTGCTAATTGATCTGCGATGGCTTGTCCTTTTATTGCTTTTCTATCCACATACTCAATGTCAAATTCACTCAGTATCATTACCCATTTGGCTAGTCGCCCAGTAAGTGTTGCCTTATTGAGAAGGTATTTCAATGGATCTATCCTTGCAACTAACTTTGTCTTATGAGTAAGCATGTAATGTCGTAATTTCTATGAAGCAAAGACCATAGTGAGGCAGGTGTGCTCAATTGGTGTGTAGTTTAGATCATATCCCACCAATGTGCGACTAATATAATATATTGCTTTTTCCCTGCCTTCAGCAATTTGTTGCGCTAAGAGTGCCCCCAATGCTATTGGAGTAGCTGAAATGTATAATAACAGTGGTTGATCTGGAACTGGTGGCATCAGAACTGGCAGATTTAGAAGATAATCTCTGAGCGTCTGGAAAGCCTGTTGACAGTTGTCATCCCATTTGAATTTGATGTTTTTATGTAACAGGTGTTGAAACGGATTACACTTATCTGCCAGCTATGCTATAAATCTTCGGATGGACTGGAGTCTGCCTTGTAAGGATCGAAGTTGACTGATATTTCTTGGTGGTTGCATTTCCAAGATAGCTTTGAATTTTGCTGGATCCGCTTCAATTCCTCTCTTGGATACAATGAATCCTAGGAGCTTCCCAGAGGTTACTCCAAAGACACATTTCTTAGGGTTTAATCTTACTTTGTATTTTTCCAACCGATCAAAGGCAACTGAAAGTATGTCCAAATGTGTATTTCTATCTATTGATTTGACCAAGAGGTCGTCAACATAATCTTCCATAGTTACATGCATGAGATCATGAAAGATAGTAGTCATGGCTCTTTGAAATGTAGCACCTGCATTCTTTAACCTGAAAGGCATGACATTCCAGCAGAAAGTTCCCCATGGACAAGTAAATGATGTTTTGTGTTGATCCTCAGGTGCGATTCTTATTTGATTATAGCTAGAGAATCCATCCATTAATGATAGCATTTCATGACCTGCTGTGAGATCAACAATCAAGTCAATGTTTGGTAATGGGAAGTCATCCTTTGGACAAGCTTTGTTGATGTCTCTGAAATCTGTGCAAATTTTGATGTTGCGATATGGTTTATTGACAGGTACCAAGTTGGAGATCCATTCAGGATAATCAATTGGGCATATGAATCCGACATCGAGTAATTTCTCAAGTTCTGCTTTGACTAGTAATGCCACTTGTGGATGCATTTTTCTTAATTTCTGTTTTACTGGTTTTGCCCCCGGTTTGACTGTCAGATGATGCATTACCAAATCTGGATCCAATCCAGGCATATCAGCGTATGACCAGGCAAAGTTGATTTGTTTCTTTTTGAAGAAACTTATGAATTTTGACCTTTCAGACTCTACCAGTGATTGAGCTAGGAATATGTGGTGTGGAACCTCTTCTGTACTGATGTTCGTTTTGATAGTCTCCTCTACCAACATGGATGATTTTTCCTCATATGATGATGGGAGAATGTCGAGCCTTCCATCTTCGGGTGCCTCAGAGAGGTTTTCACCCTCAGATACATCCTTTCTTTTTACTTTTTTGGGGTCAGATAGCGCCACAGTGTGGTTTTCGCCATAAGACCCTTGATTTGTTCTTATTTTCACATTTTTGCGACTGGAAGGTCCGACACCCTCACCAAAATATGCCATGCTATTGAGTTCTATAGTGTATCCCGCTTTATGATCTCAAGGGGGAAGATCATCTCGTATGCCTAGATAGTCAATAAAAGCTTTATCGTTTTGGAATGTATCCAACTATGTAGGTCCTTCATGATCCGAGTCAATGAGTTGGTGGTGAACAAGGGGAAGGGCATTAATGTCTTCGAAGTTAGCGGGGCTAAGAGTGAAGATGTGGTTATATTCGGGTATGTCAAGGTAATTATTGAGGTCATCGATGGCACTCTCCTCATCAGTCTCGATCGCGAACGAATCCAAATTATCATCACTAGTAGCGCATTCCGGAACAGGTGTTCTCATCCTATGTGATTTCAACCTAGAACCTTGAGACAAGGACTGTGTAGACTCCTCATGGGTTGTTTCCTGACCAACTCTGAATTTGTTATAAAACTCCTCCTCTTCTGTGGGTTCACCTGGCTCTCTGAATGTCTCGGTGAGCTCATAGTCACTGGAAGACTTGTCGGAACCCCATTTCCATTCGTTGGAATCTGTGGAATAGCGATTCTCTTATTGAATTTTGGCAGCTTTGATTTGTAAGGCTTCTTCTGTCCTTTGGGTGTGGACCTTGGAAGTTAAGAAACCAAGTCCTTTCGAGTGTTCCTTCTTGAAAGTCAATTCAGGTTGTAAAGGTTCAATGATGCCTTCCTTTCGTAACCCCAGAGGGCTTTTTCCATCATACCCAAATTTTTGTAGAATTTTGAAGCCTTTGCCATATTTCTCACATGGTAGATTGACGTGATCTTGTGTTTCCTCTTCATTGTCTCTGAAAAGCATTTGGTATAAATCTTCCTCTTCTAGTTCACCCCATCTTTGAAAGGTAGTAGGGTCCCATTTGAGCATCATGATGGAGATTTTCTTGTTAGGATGTGGTCTTCCATATTCTTTTGGGGAACTCATGACTTGTCTTAAGTACATGGTCTGATTGAAAGTATATTCCCCCATGCCTTTGTCCTGAAACTTGCCTCTAATCTCACCTTGTTTGGATGTCAAAGGTTTTAATGACTCAGGATCAATGTATGCCGACGAAGGAACAGCTTCCCGATTACTAGGAATGATGGTCTTAGTCTTTGATTTCAGGTTATTGCAATATATGAATGGATTAGGATCACCGTTAACTGTTACTTCCACTCCATTATGAGGAAAATTAATGCATTGGTGATATGTGGATGGGACTGCCCTCATTTCATGGATCCAAGGACGTCCTAACAATATGTTATAAGTGAGATTTAAATCCAGGACTTGACAGACCACATCCTTTGTAACTGGCCCAACTCTGAGAGGTAAGATGACTGTACCCTTGGATGAACGCTCTTCATCATCATATGCCTTAATGGTGATCTTGTTTGTAGAATTCATAGCTTTATCAGAATATCCCAATTGTGTGATAGTGCTTAATGTGCAAATGTTCAGACCTGCTCCTCCATCTATCAGGACTCATTTTATTCGATGTTTGTGTATGAAGGCTTCAATGTGTAATGGCACATTATGCAGCTGACTTATAGAGGTGTCATCAGCTTCTATGAAAGTAAGTGAATGTGGAATGGAAAGGTATCCCACCATGGCTTGAAACTGGTCCACGTTTAGATCAGTAGGAACAGCAGTATCTCTCAGGATTTTATCAAGAATGGCTTTATGTGTGGGAGATATGCATAATAGTTCAAGGATTGAAATGAGCGCGGGTGTCTTCCCTAACTGTTCTACAAGGTCATACTCAGGTTTGGTTGATGAAGAAGCTGTGTTTTTATTTGGAGCACCTTGCAAAGTGATTTTACCTCGGTGGGTTGTAAGATGACATTCAGATGTAGGTTCAGAAGAAGATCCAACACCTTTTAGGACAATCTTGGGTCTCTAGGTAGAATTCTCAGATGCTTTGTCCTTGATGATAATGGTAGAGACATAATTGTCCATCGAGATGTGATTGATTATTGAATCATAGTTGTAAGATGCTCTGGTATAGTTGGTTGTTGAATGATAATGGTAGAGACATAATTGTCATGTTTTGGGAACGGTTCCTTAAACATCTCATGTTCTTGATTGGATGAATGTCCCTCAATCTCAATATCACCTCTATCAATGAGATCCTATATGATGTTCTTCAGTCGATGACAATTTCCTATCTTATGACCCTTTCTCTTATGAAATTCATAATACTCATCATCATTCCACCAATTTGGTTTGACCTTTGGTTCATATGGCGGGAAATCTGGAATTGTGATCACCTTGTTTGCCACTAACTTCTTGAAAACTGGCTCAAGTGGTTCTCCCAACGGAGTGTACTTCCTTCGTGATTTGGAAGTTGTTTGAGTATTCACTTGATTGTTTGTAGAACTTGATCCCAAAAAGATGACTTTGGGTCGCACTGTGTTGGCATCAACAACACCATCATTGACCGTGTTCTTGTTTTTATTCCAAAATCTTGGCTTGTCTTTTCCTTTAAAGTCATCTTTGTTTTCCTTGAATATTTTGATAACTCCTTGTTCAATTAGGACCTTTTCTGTCGCTAAGCCTTTTTCAATGACGTCCTTGAAGGTGGAAAAACAAGCTTTCCTTAGATCATAGCCAATGTCTTTGTTAACATTTTGTGTGAACATTTCTACCATTTGTTTTTGTGGAATTTCACAAGAGCATCTGCTGGCTAGATTTCTCCATCTTTGTAAAAATGATGCAAAAGATTCTCCCTCTTTTTGCTTAGTATTGCACAAAGTAGTGACTGATATGTCTATCTCTATGTTGTAGGAGAAATGTTGAATAAATGCCTCTGCTAAGTCACCCCATGACTTAATTCCAGGTGGAAGTTGGGAGAACCATTCCATAGCTTGATCACCTAAGCTTTGTGGGAATAATCTCATCAAATATGTCTCTTCTACTGCTACCTCAATGCAAGCTGTGAAAAATTGTCTTATGTGTGTCTTAGGATCCCCTTTTCCTCTATACTTATCAAATTTAGGCGTCACAAAGTGTGTAGGAAAAGGAGGCATTGGAATTCTCTTGTCAAATGGATAAGGACATATGTCTCTCATTGTGTATGTTGGCTTCAGTGTATTTATGTCCTCCATTTTCTTTTGTAAGTCCCTGATTTGTTGCTCCAAACTGCTCTTAGGTGGAGATCGACCTCTTGGACCATATCCTATGTTTGAGGTACCCATTGGAGGAGGTGCATGTTGCATGTATGGATGATATTGATCATACACATGTTCATATGGAGGACGTCTATAATGATGCTGCGTATATGGACCACTTGGTATAGATTCATGTTGAGGAACACCATATCTATTTTGTGCATGTATACCATATTTTACAGGCATGTCATGTTCCATTGTGTTGCCCCCAAATTTGACATGAGGTTTCCTTGTGTCCAAATTTTGAGCATGCCTTTGAACATCCAATTGTTTTGGTGGTTGATCCTTAGCATTAGTATGTGATTGAGCATATTTGTTTGCATAAGACTTCCATAATGCTCTACGAAGGTAAGTATCATATGTTTGACCATGTGTATGTGGGACCTCTAGTTTTTGAAGCAAAGCTGATGGTGATTCTGGTACCATGTGTGGTCTTCTATTTCCTCCACTATTAGGTCTCCTTTGATCCATATTGGAGTGAGGTTGTTGCAAAGGTCTATGTTCCATTATTTGAAACATGTCAAAATCATGAGGTATCTTGGCTCCACTTTGTGCCACCATTTGTAAGAAGTATTGTCTATCCCTCCTCATTATTTCCTCAACTAATCGATTGAAATGGGGATTCATAATGGATTCTTCCACATCTGCTGAATGCACTGAAAAGTTGTCCACATTGTCATTGTGTGTAGCATTGTTGTTTATAGTGTCCATGTTCTCAACATTTGGAATGTTTCTATAGACATCCATGTCAGGTAATGTATTATGATCAGAATTGAAAAAGATATCATTGTCATACTCATAAGAACTCATGTTTGTGGACTCTTGAGCCTCTTTAGTTTCTCTCCTAGATTTTTGAAGACGGGTTTCAACCATGAACTAGGTATTGACCAAGATGTGTGAGACTAGATGAAAAATGGAAAGAGTATGGAAGACCAAGAGTTGAATGGAATGTAAATGAGTCTGAAGTGTACTTGCAATGTCCAAAGTGTAAGACCAAGTATGTATGTAGTAGAGTAGGTGTGACTTCCAAAGAGAGGATAGTTTCTCTTGATGAGGTAAGTTAACCTTGACTCTAAGTAAAACCAAATGAGACCCAAAGGTAAGAAACCTTGATGAGGGACCACTTAGAAAAGTGTTGTTGTATGTAGTGTGTTGACAAAGTATGATGAGGACGAGCAAGTGACCTTTTGACTCAAGTTTAGACAAATGTGAATGCAATGAGAGATGCAAAGCAATGATTGACTTTGTGAGACCCAAGGACAGGTTGAACGCTAAATAAAACCCTAGAGAGATGACCTAGGAAGCTCAAGAATTCTGAAACTGACTGTGTTGTTTGCTGGACTGTAATAGTTTTTCAATTCTAGACACAGACGCGCTTGTATACTTCACAGATGCGGTTTCCCGACACAGACGCACTTATGAGATTTTTTTGTTTGCCAAATGCAATGTTGACTGTTGGAACACAGACGCGATTCTATCCTTCACAGACGCGGCTAGATAAAACCGACGCTATTATGCCTGACACAGACGCGTTTCTACAAATTTTGTGTAATTTTTCCAATCTGTGAAGTTGTGACCAAATCTGAATGTTTGACTGATTTTTGTGACAAGAGGACACAATGTTGATAAGGACTCAATGTTTGCAAGTGTTTAGACTCAAAATGACTCCAAGAAAAGTGTGTTGTTTGATGTGAAAATGTTTTGCATACACTTGAAGACACAAAAGACACAATGTTTTGTTGTTTGGTCTTGAATGTTTTGAATGTTTAAAATAAGTCAAGCACAATTCTTATGGCTGGCCAAGACAATAGTTGTTGATCCCACATGGGGTTTTACCCCCGAGGCTACGCTATTCAGAGTGGATACTTAGATGCTTGACCTCACTGGCTCCACCCTCGGCACTCACTTCTCGGGTCAGCCAAGCATCAGTCCCCACGAAAACTCCCTGTGGCAAACTTTGTATCTCTACTAAGAACCGTATGTGTGTGGGCTGCTACCAGAGGTCCGACCTCCTGCCCCAAAAACTAGAAGGATTTGGGCTTATAAAATAAAAAGGTGCTAGTAAGGGCATCCGCTCGTGTGGCCATACATGCGGCACTTTCAGCTCTGTGAATACAGAAGGCTCCCAGCTGGTAGGGGTTACGCCCTACAAATGATCAAATAAATTTGATCAAACGGGTTTATGGGGAGACATAGTGTCGGTATGAACTAATCAGCACACGTTATTCATAGTTTTCACAATGAATACATTTATTTATAGTGGTTTGGAAGAAGATGGCTTTTCTTTTGCTACCACTTGGGTCGTTCTCTTCTCACTAGTAGTCCTAATGACCACACGGGAAGACAGGCCCTCTAAAGATTAAACAAAAAGAGCCTATTGCTCAAGACACAAAAGACTATGATTCAATTTTAGTGCACCAATGGAAGTGTTTGCTAGTCTATGAAAACAAGGCACACAATAAAAATCCAAAAACCCTCACCAAGGACCTGCACCAAAGATTTGTTAGTAGGTTGGGTTGTTTCAAATGATCACCCCTTCCTGCAAGCACACAAGTTAGGTAAATTTTAAAACCCAAAAGACTTTGTGAAAATAGGGGCCTTCAACCAAACGATTTTGCTTCCAAGACAAGCTGCACCAATTTTGTTAGCTAGATCTGAAAATGTTAGTCCAAAATAAACCAGATCTGAAACCCTAAATGCAAAATCCGAAAACTGAATCAATGAAAAATGCGAAATTTCGAAACTGGTGAACACAGACGCGGTTACCCTCTACACAGACGCACCTCTGTGACACAGACGCTGTTCAGTGAATCATAGACGCGGATAAAAAACACAGACACGCTTCCCAGACACAGACGCGGATAAAAATGACACAGACGCGTTTCAGTAACACAGACGTGCCTTTCGGAAACCTGCAAAATAAAATTTTGTCAAAAACACGGACGTGATTCCAGATGTCGCAGACGCACCAGAAAATAAAAAATGCGATCCGAAAGTATGCAGACACGAAAATGTCAAAAATGTTGTCGGAAATGCCAGATCTGCAACTTCAAACAGAAAATCTACAACCAAAGGTTAAATGCAAAAGGGACAAGAGTCCCACCGGGCGTGCCAAAATGTATATGGTGAAAATGGATAACAATAATAACAATATTGAAAGGCTAAATGAATTCAACCACAAAACCCTAGCCTAACAATCAACAAAGATCCACCATAACATATGAAGATTACCTAAGACAATGCAAATCACATGAAATCACAAAGATTATACCATCACATGTCCAATAGGGTTTTGATCTCCATTATTCCTATCTCCATTGATCTTGCTTGATATATTTGCTCTCAGATTTTACATGCACAAGAGCTCAACAAAGAACGGAATGTGGTTGCAAGTAGGATCGTAGTGTAGTCTATTGATCAAGTAGTTAGCTCCTTAGGTCATTAGGGTTTGATAATGAAGGAAGCATCTCCTTATATAGAAGACACTATATGAAATGGAGGGATAAGATTGAGAGGTGTAAAAGGAGGTCGGCTATGATTAGAGGGTAGGTAAAAGAAATAATAAAATAATGAAAGGGGTAGGTAGTGTATGAATTAAGAGATGAATGACATGTGTCATGGATAGAAAAGGTTAATGAATTAATTAAATAAATAAAGATTTATTTAATTAATAGAAGAAGTAGGATAATTAAATAAATAAGAATATTTATTTAATTTAGGAAAATGATAATTTAAATAAATAAATGTATTTATTTAAATGAGAAATAAGGCTAGAAGAGGATAAATGAATTAATTAAATAAATAAAGATTTATTTAATTAATAGAAGAATTAAGCTATCACATGACTGAGTATAATGACACACCAAAAACACTTGTATTTCATGTAGTTGCACCTGCATTACGACATATAAGCATTTCATACATACATACATACATACATACATACATACATACATACATACATACATATATATATATATATATATATATATCACAATTGCATCACATCCTGCACACAACACCTGTTAGCACAATTTACATTTGCATTATCATATTCATCTGCATTACATACATTCACATTTGCATCATGCATACACATTTTAAAACATAAAAGAACAAAAATATTGCATTTCATCATATACATATTTGCATCCATATCATAAACAAACATCACCTAAGAACATCTCATCACATAGGTGCACATGCATATAGTTGCCGCAAAGATGAATCATCTCATATATATATATATATATATATATATATATATATATATATATATATATATATATATATATATATATATATATATATATATATATATATATATATATATATATATAAAGTGTCATGATACAATGATGTCAAAAATCATATGGCTACAAAAAGCACCCGCAGGTGTCTACAATACAAAAAATGGTACAACACTGATACAAAGGGAGCCTTCTATGGCTATGATGAACTCCTGCCCTTAGAGCCACCTAGCCTCGATGGAATCTAAGCCCTTGAAGGACCTGCCCTAGGATCATCCCTCCTATCTCCTCTATCTGGTGGTGGTGGAGGACCCATAACCCCACCACTCGATGCCTGTCTCCTCTGGCTCCCTCCCGTAGCTGTCATTGTATGCGGTCTATGGAAGCTCCTTGCCCACTGATCTACTGGCACTGCACCATAGTAGAGGTCTCTCCAGTAGGCAATCTCCTCCCCTGCCCGTAGGACATAAGCATATCCTACCCTTGTGTCCTCTGCTGCCTGTCTCCCGGCCCTCAATGCTATCTCAGCCTCTATATAGTGCTGGATAGCTTGATCCCGCTCCCACTCAGTATCTCTGAGCCTCATCCTGAGCTGATCCCTCTCCCTCTCTAGCTCCTGGATCTCATTTGCTTGGCCTTGACAGATCTCCCTCAGCTCTAGCAGCTCATCCTCCACTAGGTCAGCCCCCTCTACCTCTGCCTGTGGCTCCCCCTGTACGGGTGCCTACCCCTGTGCCTGTGCTTGTACCTGTACTGGTGTCTATACTGGTACCTGTCTCTGTCCCTGTCCCTGTCCCTACACCTGTATCTATCTGGGACCCTATGCTGTTGGCACCTGTAGCGGCAATCCATCATGACCCCTCACCACCCGAGCCTATCTCTCCTCACCACCCTCCCTCTGAGGTGCAACCCTCCTCTCTCCAACTGCTCCCCTCCTCCTCCGTCGGCCTCTACCCCCATCGCCTCCACCATCATCATCATCCCCACCCCCATCTCCCTCCAATGGCTCTCCCGGATCCATCAAGCATGGGAAGGGATGCTCTGCCTAGTATGCTGTGTACTCAGCATCCATGTCGGTATCCTTAATCTTTGGCCACATGTCCCAAGGTAAGGGTATCATCTCTATCAGCTATGTCACTACCTGATCATATGACAGCAAGGGCCCAAACTATGCCTAATCTCTAACTGTCCGTGCATACAAGCCTGAGCCTCAGGGCATCCTCTGAATCCGGCCAAACTGTCGGCCAACCCTATCCACAAGCTATCTCTCTAGCACATAGGGCATCCACCCAATCAAGTACCTGCTCCAGAAGGTGTAGGGAAGCTCAACGACATCATCCTCCCACTTCTCGCAGCCCAGGTATGGTCTCCATATGACCATGTCAATGTCATCTATCACTCGCCGCCAATGCTCTAGCCTGCCAACCTGTGGCTGCGAGGTGATCATATCATACAAATGAACAAAGCTATGTCCATGACCCCTACCCCTGAAGTGTATCGGTCAGGTAACCGACAGATGCTCATAGGCCCATACCTACAGCAATGTAACTCCGTAGCCCAATCCCACTGATCCATGGTAGACAAACTGATGCACCTCGTAATACAAATGGGCCAACACACATGGTCCCTAGGCATATCTGGTGTGCCATGTCACCAGTGTCTCCAGTGCTCCTCCCCAACGCATAGCCAACTCCCGTGTTGCCCTATCTGGACACAGGAACCCACTGATAGCTCCTCCTACCACTGCCGACAATGCTAACCCTATGGCTGTCATGGTATCCCATGCTACGTGCCCTGCCCTCATCTCCAGTCTTGGGTCTTGGAACACTCATCTCAATGCCTCCCTGTCTCCATCTTGATCATATGGGATCAACTCCCCATTGATCGATATCCTCAATATCCTGTATACATCCTCTAGGGTGACTGTCATCTCACCCATCGACAAATGGAACTTGCACGTCTCAGAGTGCCATCTCTCAGCTAATGCAGTCAGCAAACCCATGTTTGCCTAAAACTCGGGCACATATAGCACATGTCTCAATCCCATCTCCTCGATGGAAACTTTGTCCTCAAAAGACAACTCAGGTCACAACCTCTGAGTAGACGGGAATCTCTCCCATGACTCTAGCATAGGCAAATACTCCTACAGTCAAGCAAATCAATCATGTCAGTCATCGTGGCATTCCCTGTTTATCACAAAATGCTACTTGTTATCTAAATGCATATGGCTATCTACCCTAGTAACACTCACTGTTCATCACAAAGTGTTGCTATTTATCCTAGTGGTACTCCCTGTTCATCACAAAGTACTACGTGTGTGACACTCACTGTTCATCACAAAGTGTTACTCACATTCGCACTCACTATTCATCACAAAGTGCTGCTCATTTCTTAGTACTCCCTGTTCATCACAAAGTACTCTATCTTGGTACTCACTATTGATCACAAAGTGCCTTGATCTATCCTAGTTTTCCTAGAGGACCTGCTTGAGTGTATCCTCTCAACAGCTTATCCAATCGACAGCGTATGTTCATCACAGAACTACCGATTTGACCTTGAAGACACAAACGCTCTTCCCTGACATAAATGCGCTTTCAGACTGCACAAACGTGCCTAAAAAACATAGACGTTCCTTCTTGGCACAGATGCGCCTGAACATCACAGACGTGGCCGTAATTGACACAGATACGGGTTCCAATGCAGATGCGCTTGGCACAAACACCGATGCGCCTCGTGAGCACAGATGCGCTTGGACATTTTTTGACACTTTTTGGACCCTAGTCTAAGCACATTTATTACATTACCTAGCATACATTAATGACAAAAATTAAATGCGTCAAAGTATGAGGAGGTTTGGTGGTACTTACCGGCTCTCCTGCCTTTGTTGGCTTCTAGAATCGGCGAACGTGATCGAATCTATGAACAAAAGCCATCGCTGCTGACT